>NC_136418.1:154726872-155326872 GCF_052625555.1 Lactuca saligna
AATTTTTATCAGATTTAAAAAAATTCGGATATTTATCCGACAAAAAATCTTCTAATTGACATACAAATTCTGAGAAAAAAAATCCAAATAACACGATAAACCCAGTCCGACCAGAAATCCAATAATTTTCGACCAAAAATTCAAAAAATCCAGTTCAAATAATTGAAATCCGAATTTAGAAAGTCCGATCAAATTTGATCAAAATTTAAAAGAATATGGTTACAGATAAATCTAATTTTTATACACCTTTAAGTGAGACTACAACTTGGAATCGTACATCACATTGTTGTTGATAACTCTCACCCACAATCCATATGTGTTATTCGGTTTCGTAAAAACTGTGAATAGGGTCCAAAAAGTTTCTGACTTGAATAAAAGGTCCAAAATCAGGAATTTCCATTGTTTTGGTCCCAAAATTAAGAGATTTCTGTGGTTTTGGTCCATGGAACACTTGAATTGACTATTTTGCTCTTTTTTGTATCTATTTATTTTTAATTTGTAAATAATAATGAAAAAAAAAAGAATCCTTGCCCACCCCTACTTGTACTCTTTTGCTCTATCTTTCCTCTTAGTTTTCGATGTCCAAGAAGATCACGATCCTCCTCCTTCGAACACTCCTCCCATAACTGAATGGCATCACCAGTCCACCATGATCCTCTAAAACCATGATCAAATCGATTCAAATCCATGAGTGTAGGTGCTGGCATTATTCCATCTTTTCGGTTTGAATCTGGCGGCGATTCTGATCCCAGATGAACCTATTCGTCTCATGCTTAAGTCGATTCAATATGTGAATGTATTATGGATGGAAAGATTATGAATCTCTTCATCTGATTAATCTATATGGATGTCTTGGTCAAGAGGAAGATAAGAGAGACATGAAAGCCTTACCATTCAATCGTAAGTTAAAGGTCCAACTGAACCTAGATTAATCAATCTAAATTGATTCAACATGGGTCTTGTAAATTCTTGGCTTGGCTGCCATGGATATTGCAAATCTAGGGCTTATAAATCTAAGATTCAAACCTGCATATTGATTGTAGAGTGTTAGTGTTATGTATGTGTATTCATCATTTATAGGTGTGTTATTCATCCCATATATATATATATATATATATATATATATATATATATATAGAGAGAGAGAGAGAGAGAGAGAGAGAGATAGACGCTTGAGTATGTGGTGTTCATCGTTTGTAGGTGTCAATTTCTTGATTCATCTCCTGATGAAGATATGGTTCATCAGTGTATATGGGTCTTGAATCAAGAAGATGTCAATAGAGAAATAAAGAGAGGGGGAAAGAAGGACGCAAGAGTGAGCAATTAGTTATTTATCAATAGACTGAGGTGAGTTTTCTCACTGTATCAATGGTTCGAAGGCACCAATGCCGAACCATTATTTGTGATGTAGAATGCTAATCATAATTGTGATATGTGTATGAAAGACCAGGATTTAGCCACTGACAGTTGTATGAAGACCATGATGTGGCCTCTAACATTTGTATGAAAGACCAGGGTCTAACCCCTGGCAACTGTAAGGAAGACCGGGATTTGGCCTTTAGTAGGGAATTACTTGTAAGACTATGGTTTGACCCATATCACTAATTTATTTATGTTTGGTATGTGGTGCTTGGGGAATCTCACTAAGGCTTTGCTTACAGTTTGTGTTGATGTTTTCAGGTACTTCTGGTACTAAGGGAAATGGCCCGACGTGATGACGCATCATTCTCCCCTTACTATTTTCCGCACTTAATTATATTGTTACTCTGATGAATGGACATAGTTATTATGTAATGTTTTATTGGAACAATTTAATGACTGTAACTCTTGTTTTAAAATGAAAAAATTTATCCTGGTTTTTGGGTTGTTACAATTTAAACCCATGAATTTGTAACAAAAGGAAAATTAAAGGAGACTGGACCCATTTTCTTTAATTATTCTTGGAGTTGCAGGTTATGTATGAGAGAGAGATATATATATAAAGTCAAATGGGGAATAACGATAGGGTTAGGGGGTGTTCTTTTTATTTTTAATTATAAAAGTATTAAAGTAAAAATAAAAAAAATACAAAAAAGAGACTAAAATGGTAAAATAGACATTTTAATTTTTTCAGGACCAAAATCCAAGGAAATTCTTGATTTTGGACCTTCCATTCAAGTCAAAAACTTTTTGGACTTTATCCATAGTTTTTGCCGAACCACAGGGACCAATTTTGCAGTTTTGTCTAATGATAAATTATGCTAGTTTGAAAATGGATCAAACCCATGATTTAATAAAAATCTAATGGTGCAAAATGCATACTTGTATAAGACGATTTTGATCTCAAGCAAGACAAAATGTGAGGGTCAAGGGAAGTGCCATATGCATGGCCCCAAAACCTCTACTATAAAAACTTGATGTATTGACAATGACATATGTGCATAATTAGTTTAGTAAGTTTTATGTTTGTTTTGATGAAGTTCAAACTGGGTGGGTTGAAGGTTGTAGAAAGATATTTAGGCTTGATGATCGCTTCTTAAATGGGATTTGTAATGGGTAGTTGTTTTTTGTTGTGTGTAGGGATATGAAAATAATTACATCTCCTTTATTTTTTGGACTGATGTTTTGGTTGAGGACAAAGAGAATTAGAAGTTGTTTTTGGATTTGCTAGTAGATGATCTAGATCTCTAAAGTGACAATGATGTGTCATTTGTCTGATCAATATATTGTACACTTATATATATATATATATATATATATATATATATATATATATATATATATATATATATATATATATATATATATAGGAAGGATCATTTGATAACTCAAAGTTTTCCGAGAACCGGAGAACCAAACGAGGGCCGTTAGATCAAAACAATAGATGGTTAAGATGTTTTGTGACATTTTTGTAAATAGTTAGGAAAAATAAGACACATGGTAAAGAAATTGAAATGAATCAGGAGAATTTTAGGAATAAAATAATTATTTTAATTCCCATGATTAAACCTCGCATCTATCTCTCTCTCTCTCTCTCTCTCTCTCATGTCGTCGTCTTCACAATTATCTTCTTCACCGTATCTCTTCCCTCTTTGTCCCTCCTCCCTTGATCGGCCACCTCCACCATTGCAAACTACTACCAATCCACCGCCATTAATGTCTAAATCATCAACGAATACTCCATGATCCAAGAAATCGATGCTAGTTGTGCTCATCTTCGATTGCAGCAGTGATCATCGAAGACCTAAATCGTTTGATGGTGGGTCGATCTCCTCCTCGTCTCTGCCTCACATTCTCTTATCTTACTGGTGATTGACCGCCTCTTCATCTCCAACGGCTGATTCACATCTCTTCCTTATCTCGACGATTGATTCATATCTCCTCATCTCTCACCGTTACAAATCGATGTTTTAATCAAACCAACTTGTTGAGAAATTGAATCCAGGTAACACTCGTAGATTGATTCTAATCATGATGTCAAGATATATCAATTCATCTGGTATCGATTCATATGTTGATGATTGTGTCAATTCTTTGAAGCCGATATAACAGACAAACAATGTGTAGATAAGTAACAGGTAACAAAAGAAGTATAAATGTATCAAGTATCACCTCTTGACAAAATATCTTTCTATGCAGTTACTACTTATGGTATGTTCATAAAAAAGTTAAAGCAATAACTAGATCTTATTAATACCTGTAGATAGGACATTTTCGCACTATCAGATGCTGGAGATGCACTAACAATGATGTCCTCTAAAGCCCTAACCATAATTCCTCTCGCAGATGCATTATCCTTTTCCAATTTTCCAAGTGTATAAGTTTTGCCAATTCCTGTTTGACCATAAGCCATAACTGTTTCATTATACCCATTCAACACAATCTGCACAGGTAAATACAAAAAATTTGATGATGATATACAAATATGAAAATACAGTGTTCAAAATATTAGCATCTGTCAAACAAGTATGATTGAGTTTTCAAAAATCAAGCAATGTTCACATACCTCAACTACAAGTTTTGCTACTGCTTCATAGACACGCTTTTGAGATGAAAATTCTATAAATACTTCATCAAATCTTGTTTAGGTAATTTAGAGATAATTGGAATTGTTTGGATGTGAAGTTAGATTATCATTACTAATTTGATATTTCCCATTTGTTCATTGAACAATATTCTCATAAATATACAGACATTGTTGAGGACTATTGTTGTGATTATGAGATTGTTGATACTGTTAACGGAGATGTTTTATATCCCTTGTTTAGGGATGAGCATATGGATCGGAGAACCTGCTGGAACCGGAACCGGTACCGGAATCAGCACTCGATGGAACAGGTCGGGCCGGGACCGATACTAAAATTTCATCAATTTTTGGAACCGGGACCCGGTAAGAACCGGTCATTGGAACCGGCCCAAAACCGAGAACCGGACCGGATAGAGTTTAAAAAAAACCATGGCTTTAATTAGATTAATGTCGATTTTTTTCATAATATATCAAAGAGATCTAGTAGGAACAATAACTTAGCTCTTTAGGTATGCATGCGTTTGTGAATCTTACACAAAGTAAGTTTGTGTGCCATATGCGTAACAAAGCAAAATAATATTTATTGTATATACACATCATACCAAAAACTAACACATAAGCGTTTTATCTATTTATCAAAATAGTTAATGAATCCTAATTTGGAACTCAAACTTTTGATTTAAATTTTTCTTTCATTCACATTAAAACTTTAACATATTAATTTTTCGGATTATCAACACTTTGGACTTTGGAGTTCTAATTTGAACGTAAAAAAAGTGATCGTAAAACATAAAAACATCGAATCAAAGAGTTATATGGAGTAATGGTGTGGGAAAGGAACTGGACAACTGGTCTTACGGAATCACAAAAAGCTAATTGTTAAGCCAAACATGAATGTCAACTTTCATGTACCTTATTTCAATATTATAATAGTGCATGGCCATATTCTTGATAGAAGCAATTCAGCCTTATAATAACTAAAGTTAAAATTATAAAATATGCAGATAAGCCATTACTCTTTATGTATATGTATATAAAACACATAACAGTTTTGTATTAATGTTAATGATCTTTGAGCTTATAATCACATTCAATAACCGAGCATAAGTCGAAACTGTAACCCTAAAATACGTTGCTATTTTTCGAAGACCGGTTCCGAAATAAAAAAACTGGCAAAAACCGGACCCGGTAGAACCGCCGGGCCGGTTCGGTTCTTGATTTTGGCCGAAGCCGGTTCCCGGGTCGGGTCCGGTTCGGGTCGGTTCGGTCCGGTTTCTCATGCCTACCCTTGTTTCAAGAGCTTGTTACAACTCCATTCTTCCGATATTTTAAGGTACTGTTTCCATTGATATATTGGCTACTTTGAAAGACTAGTGATGAATTGAAAATCCTAATGTGTTCACATCTTTCACAGGTTAAATTATGGCAAGGGCAAAGTGGTCCATAATTAAAGCAACAAATACATAAACAACTTAGAAACATCAGGTTTCACTCTTAATTATATCATATTCCCTTTAGCCAGAAAATATCCATATTTGGCTGGTTTCTTTTATGTTAAATAACCTATTTTAGAAAGAACAAAAAAATACTAAAATTGACATACTTATTTTTTAAGGAGTATTCCTTTCCTGTAACGAAAAACTTAAACAAGTCTACAATGATTCACATGTAAATCATAAGTGAATCACATATGAATTACATGTGATTCACATGTAAATCACATATGAATTACATGTGATTCACATGTAAATCACATACGAATTACATGTGATTTTGTAACACCCATAAAAATCATGCCAAATTTAAACTTTTAAAAACATTTCAAAACCATTAATCATTACAAAACTTGTTTTTAAATAGTAAATATCAGAGTATCCCAAAAACATAAACACAAATATGAGGAGCTGTACGATCACACCTTTGCTTTCATGCGATCATTTGATGTACCTGAAACCAAAACTGAAACTGTAAGCCCAAAACTTAGTGAGTTCCCCCAAAATACCCATACACACAATAATAAACATATACCCATAAACAACATACTATGGGTCCAGTCAACCATCAGGTTGGATTACCCCATGCTCTCAACCATCCGGTTGGAATGCCAACATATTATGGGTCCAATCATCCTTGAGATGGAATACCCATAGGCCCACAACCAACAGGTTGGAATGCCCACATACTACGAGTCCAATCATCCCCGGGATGGAATACTCACGGCCTACAACCAACAGGTTGGAATGTCCAGGTCTATTAGCTTTCACACAAAGAAGATAAGCCTTAAACGCCAATCAAACATGTGCACATATAACAGATAATCGCATAACAGTCTATAGACAAACAAACTAATCTAACTGATCATACCCACATAATAACATAATACCATCCTATCTACCAGGATACCGATCTAATAGATCATACTAGCATAACATATCATGATAACAATCCAAAGGGCCGACCTTGGTGCATTTGACCCTTGAGTATAGTGAGGAAAACTCACCTCACAACTGTTGAACTGAAGTAAAGGATCAAACTCCCGAATCAATGCCTCACCACAAATCACAAACTATCAAATAACAAATATTAAGTTAATAAATGAGAATACTAATCTTGACTAAGAATCCATATAGTCTATTCCGCCTTTTCTCTAATTCGGGCCAAGGCCCAATATCAAATTCACTACCTAAAAGTCCATATACATAAGCCTACTAATGGCCTAATTTTCCAAATTCGGCCCCACTTCCTAATTGGGCCTTAATCTAAAATCCATTTCTAAAACTGACCCAAAACATCATTGTTCAGAAAGTCCAGCAATGCCCAAGCCCAACTAGTCCAAAGGTGGCCCAAACCTGAAGTCCAATGTGACAAAGGCCCAACACAGGATGTACGCGGGGCATACTCCTCTGATACGCTGCGCGTACTCTTCCTGACGTTGACCACCATCAGGGTGGTTGACTCAGTACGCTGGGCGTACTGGATTTATGCGAGATGTACAAATGGTTTTGCTAATACCCTAATAAGTGCTTAATAACTTAAGCACTTAAGCACAAACTTCAAATCAAGTGACAAAATGTGCCTAGGACTCATAAGTCACGGACTTTAGATGTCTAGAAAGATCTTAATACTTGGTATTAATCCATTAAGACCTTCCTACTCCATGCATGGGACATCTTAAGCTATTGGGACCTCATTTTTATCACTCAAAACCTCTTTAAGAGTCTAGAAGGACAGTTTATTTCGTCCAAATCACATCATGCACCAACTTGGGACTTTTAGGACAAGAAAGGGTTTCTTAAAGCTAAAATGTCAAGATCTATAACATACATGCATAAAGTTTGAAGCTTTTTACCTTCTACAGCTTCTAGGGCACCAAACAACTTCATATCTACTAGTTTGTTCTCCTTCTCCAACTCCTTGTTGCGACACCTTCTTCTCAAACTACTCAAAATGCACACTATAAGCTCACACACTCAAGGAAATGATTAGGGTTTGTGGAAAATGACTCTAAAGAGTGAAGACTAAGGTAAGGGAGGGTTATGAGCTCATAAGGTTGTTTATATAGCACTCAATCCCTAAGTATTAGGGTTTTCACCTGACGTGAGTACGCCCAGCATACTAGGGCGCACATAGTACGCTCATCGTACCTTATGTACGCTTAGCGTACTCTCTTGATCCCAAACTTGCAACTTTAGCCCTTAGGCTTCTCATAGGTCAACTATTCTAACCCTAGGGACTACAAATGACAAAATAATAATAGAAGACGGGATTTGGAAATACTTGCAAAATCTCTGGGTGTTACAGATTCACATGCAATTCACATATGAATCACATGTAAATCAAATGTAATTCACATATGAATCACATGTGATTTACATATGAATTACATGTAAATCACATATAATTCACATATGAATTACATGTGATTCACATGTAAATCACACATGAATTACATGTGATTCACATGTAAATCACATGTTATTCACATATAAATTACATGTGATACAGATGTAAATCACATATGAATTGCATGCGATACACATATAAAGCGCATGTAATTCACATATGAATTGCATGTGATTCACATGTAAATCACATATAATTCACATGTAAATCACATATAATTCACATATGAAATACATTGATTCACATGTAATTCACATATGAATCACATGTAATTCATATATGAATTGTTGGATTAGATTTCTAAGCCCATAACTATAATTGGGATGTACTTGACTCGATAGTAGCATGGTCCTTTCAGGTTGCCTTCACTATAGTAACTTGACAGGACGATTTATGAGAAATAGGTTAATTGATGATTTATTAATATATTATAAGAATAATATATTAATTGAGAAATCATATTATTTAATTAGTATTGATCATAAATTAATTTGGTGATCAAAAGAGACTGATTAAAAGAATAGGGACTGATTATGTGAATCTGTAATAGTTGTAGTTGGGCTGTGGACTCCTAATAGAAGGGGTGGATGAATTCTATGGGAAGCCCATAAGAGAATTCGTCCAAGGGGCCTTCTAGAAGGGTTCCATAGATTGCTTAAGGCCTAAGAAGAGAATTAGGGTTTCAGTCTAAAACCCTAGCAACACAACTATATAAGGACCCTATGGCTTATAGAAATTGGACCCCCTATGCTTCTAAGAGAACCCTAGCCAATTTCAATAAGCCTTCATCCTCTCTCTATTGTTCATCCATTGCTAGTTGGTGTTTGTGACTCCATTAGAGGTGCAACAATTGAGACACTAAATCTTGAAGGTCAAGATCAACTAATCAACAAGGAAATGTATTCTTCTAACTTTGGCTTAGTTATTGATTTGGAAATTATGCATACTAGATTAGGGTTTTTCTTTGGAAAATTATTATGCATGTATAACTTGAGAAAAACCTAGATCCAAAGCAAATAAGGTTACATGTGCACCATATTAATGTTGTAATGCTCAAAACCGATCAATAGTATTAGAGCTTAGGGTGTTTTTCTGTTATATGATGCAATTGTAATGTTTTCAAAGCTGGAAAGTTTTTGATTTTGGTGTCTGACTAGTGGAATCGAAAAGTCCTATGCAGTAACTCGATGAGTTGGACCAACTCAACGAGTCCATTCCCTGACTCGACGAGTTGGTTCGTCAGATGGCAAATTTTTCGGATTTCAAGCCTAAATTAGATAAGGATCATTACTTAATTTGTTTTAGCTGTTAAAATTTGAATTTTATGTTATGATAATGATTATCCTCATCTAATTGAAAGATTATTGTTAAATTTTAAGATAATTACAAGATTATGTGATAAATTAATTATTTGTAAAATGTGATTTGAATTTTCTTACCATATAAATGGATTAGGTCAAGTTTCATGATAAGGATAAAATTATATGATTAATTTGATATTTTAAAATTTGATCTAAAAGTTTGAAAAGTTTCAAAAATTTCCCGCAAGTTTTGGAATTTAAAATTTGATTAAAGGTTTTAATTTTGAAATATTAAATTCTAAAACACTAATGTTTTAAAAGTTTAAAATACAACTCTTATACTATTATGATATTAAAAGATTAATACTTATATATATATATATATATATATATATATATATATATATATATATATATATATATATATATAAAAGATAAGTCAGTCTTACCGTTAGTAGGTGTCATTCACGAAGCTGGTCTATAAGGGGTGTTTAAGGAAGCAAGCTATAAAATGACTGCCATTGGGTATCCACTCTTACCCACCACACTCTTGACTAAGTGGAGGGTCGTTAGCCGAACAGGTAGGATAGGACATTAAATCCTCATTACTAAGTAATGAAAGTTATAAAGTAACTAAACGTTTTTATAAATTCCCAATCTTAGTTACTTTAGGAAAATGTGAAAATGATGCCATTCAATGAAATTGCACTTTGAACCTTGCCAAGTCGTTAGTGGAGCGTGTGTGGTTAGCCGACACACTAACTTGGACTGACAAGGGTGGAAAATGGTAGCTTGAGAATTATCATAGATCAATGGAGTGCGTGTGGTTAACCAACACATTGATTAGGTGGTAAATAACTCGAGAGTGCCAAGCTAATTTGCATGGTTATTCATTGCTTGTTTGTGATCCTCGGTATCCCAGTCACAAACTTGAAGGGCATAATCGAGATTAAACACGCCATTGAAAAGTTCAATGAATCTCAAAAAAATCTAGGAATTTCATTTCATTTAAAACCTAATTCTTCATTTCGTTTTTCGTGGTGGAATTTGTAAATCGTCATTTCCCTACCTTCAAATAATTTGCATATTGATTACGACATCCTTCTTCCGAATTTTGAATTATTGTGTTGGGTCCTAGCCTTAATATTTCATTTGGGTGTTATATTAAGAATTCTTTGTCTAATATAAAATTTGTTCTTTTTCCTTTTCAGATACCTGGCTTAAACAAAGCTCCTGGTTCGAACTCCAACTCCTTAAGCTCCTTCTCTCTCATGAATAATTGTGCAACGATTACGTTCTATGGGTCCAACTTCAATGATTGGATCCACAACATTCGAATGGTCTTGCATTACAAAGAGAAGGAATACATTCTCGACAAGCAATTCAATGAGATCGATGAATCGAAATCTACCCCTGAATAGATAGCTGAGTATAGGGCTCACGAGAAAGACGCGTCAACGGTGTCATGTATAATGGTAGTCATTATGACTCCTGAGCTGCAGCGGTTCTACAAGGACTACTGGCCTTACGAGATGTGTCAATATTTGATGGAAAAGTACCATCAAAGTGCGCATCAAGAAAGGTACGAGATTTTTTCCTCATTAATCACAACCAAGATGAAAGATGGAGAGTCCATCACGAGCCACCTACAAAGGTATGTGGATTGATTGCTCAAGTTGAATGTCAAATTTGACGAAGAGCTGTCGATTGATATCATTCTACACTCTTTACCTCCTTGTTATGATCAGTTCAAGATGACTTATCATATGAATAAGGAGGAAGTCACCTTGAGCATGCTTCAAGGGTTCTTGAGAACTGCTGAAAGTGGGTTGAAAGGTAAAGCTGTCGCATCCACTCCTATTGCTGCTGCCCCGGTTCTGGCTATTGGACATGGGAAGGGGAAGAAGAGGAAAGCTCCCTCTAAGAATCACAAGGGAAAGTCTCATGATGAATCTTCTTCAAATGGGTCCAAAGGAGAAGGTGGTTCTGCTGCTCCTTCATCTGATCCAAAAGAAGCAGAGTGCTTCTACTATCACGACAAAGGGCATTGGAAATGAAGCTGCCTGAAGTATCTACAAGATATCAAGGATGGGAAGATAAAGCCCACCTTCACAGGTATTTGTACTATTCAATCTAATAACTCATCACATGATAGTTCTTGGGTCCTTAATACAGGATGTGGTTTTCACATTTGTTCTGATTTGCAGGGGCTAAAAAGAAGTAGGGATGTGGAGCATGGGAAGATGAACCTGATAATGGGGAATAGGAAATCGTCGCCTGTCACCAAGATCAGGATTTATTCTTTAGTTCTTAGTAGTGGGTTAGGATGAGAGTTGAATGTTTGTTGCTACTCGTTAGAAATGACGAGAAACATTATTTCTTTTCATGGTTTGTGCAGACAAAGTTTTAAATTTTCGTTTAACAATGAAATTGGTTCTATTAATGCCTTCTATAATGGTACTTTTTATTTTGAAGCATTACCTTGTAATGGTGTATATGGAACTGTGATGATTGTTGATAACTTAGGAAATAATGTGTTTTATATCGATTCGTCTAATGGTTTAGAAAAGGCATGCTTGTGGTGTTGTCATCTTGGACATGTCAACAAGAAGCGCATAGCCCAACTCCAAAAGGATGGAGTCTTGGAGTCGTTTGACCTAAAGTCGGATGACACGTGCGAATCTTGCTTGCTTGGAAATATGACTAAATCACCTTTCACCGGTACTTGTGAAAGATGTGAGGGAATGTTGGATGTCATACACACATATGTGTGTGGGCCCTTCATATCCACCATAAGGGATGCTAACTGCTTCTATGTGTCTTTTACCGATGATTATAGTAGATATGGGTATATCTACTTAATCAAGCACAAGTCAGAAACCTTTGAAAAGTTCAAAGAGTTTAAGCAAGAAGTATAGAATCAATTGGGCAGGAAGATAAATATGCTCATATCCGATAGGGGTGATGAGTATCTTAGTATCGAGTTCCATGACTATCTTAAGAAATGTGAGATTATTTCACAATTGATGCCACCTAGGACACCGCAACTCAATGGTGTAGTTGAGAGGCGTAATTGAACCTTGTTGGACATGGTTCGTTCCATGATGAGTCGAGCTTCGTTACCTATCTCATTTTGGGGGTATGCCTTAGAGACTGCCACCCATATCCTTAATCTAGTCCTAACTAAGAAGGTTGCCAAAACACCTCACGAGATATGGACAAGGAAAGTTCCCTCGTTGGCACATATCAATGTTTGGGGTTGCAAGGATTTCGTAAGACGAGAGACTCATAACAAGCTTGAACCTCACAGTGAGCGGTGTATTTTCATCGGCTACTCACATAAATCTTTTGGATATCTTTTCTACAGATCTAATGACAACGTGGTCTTTGTAGTGAAGAGAGGGTTTTTCCGCGAGAGAGAACTCATATGCCAAGAGGATAGTGGGAGGCAAATTGATCTTTAAGAGCTTCAAGAATCAAGCGATAAAGGAACCTCTAACACTAGCGATCAATCTGAGGAAGAGATTCTTATTGAACCAGTTGACGAGTCCTTACCTCTGAGACGTTCCAGTAGAGTTAGTGTTCCATCTGTGTTGTATGGTTTCCATATAACAGCTGAAGGTGATTCGTTTATCAATGATAGTACACTGATAAACTTGGATGAACCTAACAACTACAAGGAAGCCCTAGCAGGCCCAACGTCTGCAAAGTGGAAAGAAGCAATGGATAGCGAGATCCAATCCATGTATGAAAATCAGGTTTGGAACTTAGTTAACAATGTACCGGGTCGTAAGATGGTCAGGTGCAAGTGGATCTTCAAGAAGAAGACCGACATGGATGGGAAAGTGCTTACATTCAATGCACGAATGCTTGCGAAGGGCTTTACTCAAAGCCCAGGGGTTGATTATGATGGAACCTTCTCACCAGTGGCTAAGATCAACTCTATAAGGGTTATGCTAGCTATAACTGTGTTTCATGATAATGAAATTTGGCAGATGGATGTAAAAACCGCTTTCCTTAATGGGAAGCTGGCTGAAGATGTTTACATGTGTCAGCCAGAGGGTTTTGTAGATGCGGAGTATCCTAATAGAGTATGAAAGCTTGAGAAATCCATTTATGGATTAAAGAAAGCATCTCACAGATGGAATCTTTGTTTCGATGAGAAAGTCAAAGAGTTTGGATTTTCGAGAAGTGAGGATGAGTCCTGTGTGTATGTCAAGGCTAGTGGGAGTATAGATAGCTTTCTAGTTTTGTATGTTGATAACATAATACTCATAGGACATAACATCTCGACCTTGCAAGAGGTTAAGTCCTGGCTTGCAAAGTGTTTCGCTATGAAGGATCTAGGGGAAGCTGCTTATATTATGGGGATAAGGATCTTGAGAAATAAGAGTAGAAGACTAATAGGACTGAGTCAAAGTCTTTACTTGGATAAGGTGCTGAAATGTTTTAGCATGAAGAATTCTAAGAAAGGGGAACTGCCAATCTAAAGCAATACCAAGCTGAGTAAGACTCAGAGTCCGAATACTAATGCCGAGATAGTGGAAATGAGTCGAGTGCCATATGCTTCTGCTGTTGGCTTGATCATGTCCACTATGACATATACTCGCCGTGATGTGGCTTTTGCGTTGAGCATGGTTAGCCGATATCAATGGAACCTGGGTAGAGTTCACTAGACTGCAGTTAAGAACATTCTTAAGTACCTGCGAAAGACTAAGGACTGGGGCCTTATACTTAATGGGAGTGATGACTTGAGAGTGACAGGGTATAGTAACGCCAACTTTCAGACCAACAAAGATAACTTTTGCTCTCAGTCGGGGCTGGGTGTTTACCCTAAATGAAGGAATAGTTACTTGGAAAAGTTCCAAGTAGGAGACCACGGATGATTCAACGTGTGAATTAGAGTACATAGCAACGACCAAAGCGTCAAAGGAGGCGATATGGTTGGAGAACTTCATTGGAGACCTTGGAGTTGTACCAACCATAAAAGAGCCTATGGAGACTTTCTGTGATAACGAAGGAGCAGTTGCCATAACCAAGGAACCGAGGTATCATGGCAGACCTTGACATATCGACATAAAATACCACTTCATCAGACATCGGGTAGACGGACTCCTCATGGTTAAGAGGGTATCGTCAAAGGAGAACCCAACAGATCCCCTCACAAAGGGTTTGAGCAGGGTTAAGCTCTTACAACATGCGAGGAGCATTGGTCTGGAGGATGATATTAGTTTTAGTGATTAGATAGGTGTTTAGAAACTTGTAATAGATAAATGTAATTAACATTTGATTATTAATTAATGGAGAGTTATTTATGAGTAAAGTTTACTATCTTGTGTCAATTATTAACTGTTGTTTCACTTTTTCATGTCTTACTTCCAAAATAATTAGATTGTTCAAATTATCCATAGTCAATTATACATTGGGAGTAAGTTATGAGGTTAGACTGTCATGAATTGGTTTGTAGATTGTCTAAGTTTTTAGACATAGCAAATGTTTGCTGCAACATTCATGAGTACTCTTGAAATAAGATTTGAGTATTGGATTAAACTCATGCTCATGTGAATCACTTCATGGAATTTATCATGAGTGATTGTGAGACGATAATACCGTATAATATTTAAACCAAGGTATATGAGTTGTTGCTTACAAGTTGGTTGTGCATTGATAATGCGTAAACGCATCAGTAACTTGTCATGGTCAGGACTGAATTGATGTGACAGGGTATAGTGTTGACTTATGTGCCGGACCCGGTCGGGACTGAATTGATGTGTTCAATTAAGTTCTATGTCAAACAAATCAGAAGTCGGGAAACAAACTGTTGGACATTGAGGATGATTACGTTCCATGTATTTTTCTACATGATATCTTGCAAAACGGATGATTATATGATCCCTTATCTAAAGGACGCGTCATTGCCTAGGTCAGAGTTCGACAATGGCTTTTGAGAGCTACGATTGCTAATCGGATTTTGAAGTGGTATTGGCAGTTATAGTTATTAGACTTATCCAAGTGGGATACCGTTGGATTAGATGTCTAAGCCCGTAACTATAATTGGGATGTACTTGACCCGATAGTAACATGGTCCTTTTGGGTTGCCTTCACCATAACAACTTGACAAGATGAATTATGAGAAAAAGGTTAATTGATGATTTATTAATATATTATAACAATAATATATTAATTAAAAAAATCATATTATTTAATTAGTATTGATCAGAAATTAATTTGGAATTAATTTAGTGATCAAAAGAGACTAATTAAAAGAACGGAGACTAATTATGTAAATCAATAATAGTTGTAGTTGGGCTGTGGACTCCTAATAGAAGGGGTGGACGAATTCTATGAGAAGCCTATAAGAGAATTCGTCCAAGGGGACTTCTAGAAGGGTTCCATAGATTGCTTAAGGCCTAAGCAGAGAATTAGGGTTTCAGTCTAAAACCCTAGCAGCACAACTATATAAGGACCCCATGGCTTTCAGAAATTGCCCCCCCCTATGCTTCTAAGAGAACCCTAGCCGATTTCAATAAGCCTTCATCCTCTCTCTATCGTTCATCCATTGCTAGTTGGTGTTTGTGACTCCATTAGAGGTACAACAATTGAGACACTAAGCTCTTGAATGTCAAGATCAACCAATCAACAAGGATAAGGTATTCTTCAAACTTTGGTTTAGTTATTGATTTCGAAATTATGTATGCAAGATTAGGGTTTTGCTTTGGAAAATTATTATACATGTACAACTTGATAAAAACATAGATCCAAAGCAAATAGGGTTGCATGTGCACCATAGGAATGTTATAATGCTCAAAACCCATCATGAATTACATGTGATTCACATGTAAATCACATGTAATTCACATATGAGTTACATGTAATTCACATGTAAATCATATATGAATTACATGTGATTCACATGTAATTCACATATGAATTACATGTGATTCACATATGAATTACATGTGATTCACATATGAATTACATGTGATTTACATGTAATTCATAGTTTCTTTTTAATTTTCTTGTAGATTTGGAAGAAATTGTGGTGAATATTGAAGATGTGAAAAATGATAAATTGAAGAAAATATGGAAATATTGACACGAAAACATGAAAATGCTTTGAAATTTGTAGCATTTTTTTTTGTTTTTTTTTATATTTTATTTTGTATCGAATAAAATACTTATTGTACTGTGTTTATAGATTAGTAAATAAAATGAGTTTTCTTATGATTTCCTTACAAATATTATAGTATATGAAATATGTATATATGCATTTGTAAAAATATGCATAAATGCATCTAAAAATTTGATTTTTTTTTTTGGTTAAAAAGCTATAGTATTTTTTAAATATTCCAGCTTTTTATTTTTTATTTTTTTAATTTTATTGATTTTTAAGTGCTTTTAAAAAATTGCAGTTTTTAAAAAAAATATTTATTTTCAATTGTTTTTCAAAAATTCATGTTATCTATAAAAAATTAAAAAATCTGCACTTTAAAAAAAATTAAAAAAATACTATTTTTAAAAAAATCCATAAATTTGATTTATTATGTAATTTTTTAGAGATTTCTATTAATATTTACAAGAAGACAAAAAATTAATCATTAAATGAGGTGGATAAGATTACGATGATGTCATTAATGAATAAGTTTTGATCTAACACTTCGTTTTTAGTTCTAGGTTTTCTCGGAAAACTTTGGGTTATCAACCGATCTCAGCCATATATATATATATATATATATATATATATATATATATATATATATATATATATATATATATATAGAGAGAGAGAGAGAGAGAGAGAGAGAGAGAGAGAGAGAGAGAGAGAGAGAGAGAGAGAGAGAGAGCAACTTACAACCAATGTTTTAAAAACCGGTTTTGTAGTTGAACCGGTGTGATGACTGGTTCTCAGTTCACCTGGTTTAACCGTTTCGACCGTTGAGTTAACCGGTTTATATAATTTTCATATTATTTACTATTTTCCTACACATACATACGTACATAAATCATGAATTTGACATTTAAAGTTCAACCATTAAAAATACACTTGAAATTTAGTTGTATTAAAATAACATATAACCATAAATTTTACATCAATTAATATATATCAACAAGAAAATAAAGTATTATACCGAAATAAAATATAATTTTAGATGAATAAAAACACATAAAAAAACTTTAGAACATTTACCATATATTTTTATTTAGAGAAAATTAAAAAATTTGAAAAAAATTACTAAAGTTTTTTATGCAAATAGTTCTTTTTCATGTGTTTTATTCGGTTTAAGCGGTTCAACCTGCTTATTTTAACTGGTTCTACCGGTTTTTTTTTTCTAAAAACCGGACGTTTCAATTCGGTTCAGAAATCAACGTAAAACGGGTGATAATTGAACCACTCCCTCTTCCGATTTTCGGTCCAACCGGTTTGACCGACCGATTTAAACCGGTTTTTAAAACATTGCTTACAATATTACTGTAGCTAATAGTATTTTTCCCAAGGTTCTAAATAACGTAAGGCGTGACTTGGCGGCAATGTCAAACCGCAAACTTTTCCGAACCTTGGCGAGTCACGACGTTTGTAAGGCGTGACTTAAGGCGCAAATTTTCTGTATAATTAATATTTTTATATGTATTTTCAACTATTAAGTGCAAGCTTTGGAATCGTGACGCGCCATCACGAGTCCATATCAAGCTTTTTAGAACTTGCTTTTTCTTAATGAATACTGTTCATGTTATCATAGCAGCCAATTTTAGTTTGAACAAGTTTAGATGGCCGTCAGTGCTTGAAAACTCACCAACCAAATCACTATTGATTTTTTTTTCTGGTGAATTGATATTTTCAATTTGTTTTTCTTTGCGACGTGACCCTTCGCCTTTGACGTGTTACCAATTTTAGTTCTTGCACATGGTTTTTATGGGACCATAGGAATTTTATTCACTACTGCCAATTTTGGTCCTTGCACATGGTTTTTATGAGACCATTTTTAAAATATCATTTTGGTCGTTATTGAACTTTGTAGAATATCATTTTTATTTTTATATTTTTAAAATTTTTGTGCTTGCTTTTTCCTTATAAGTCATATCATATATAATACATTTTTTATTATTTGAACTTTTCCTTGTTGATTAAAACAAAATCTTAGTTACATATATTTTTTACGTAAGTGTCAGTATAAATTTGAATTTATTTACGGTTTTTATTATTTGAACTTTTGTTCGTTGATTAAAAAAACTTTAGTTACATACTTTTTATGCAAGTGTTTGGTATAAATTAGAGTTTATTTACATAAATTTTATGCATGTTGTCATGTGTTTTTTTAAAATATAATTTTATTGTTTTTTATTTTTAATTTGAATTGAAGTGGCGACACACTTCTTTTTGTCCAACTTTATTCATTACGTTTTGATTGTCATTTTTAATCTTTGCTTCTACACCATTGCCATTTATGTAAATGTTGGTCTATGTAACTTTCAATATAGTTGTTATATGTTTGCTAAATGCTTCATATATGTTTAACACATACAACCCATCATTCCTCAAATATATTGTCATCGCCTCAACGCATGATCAGTCAAATTATGTTATATGTATGATAATGCAAGAAGCTGTGATATGCTATATGGGTTGAATCAATTCTCACTCCTAATACACAACAAAACACAAACTCAATTACTAGTATTCCTATCATTGGTAAATAAGTGGTTTCTTTAAGTATCTAAACTTTAATTCATTCATTTTGCAGCGGCTGGTTGAGGTTGTGAAGGAGCTAGCTATTGCCTAGTGTGACCATCAACAATATGCAAGTCATATTTTCTTAAACTTCAAGAAAAGGTTTATTGGTATTCACTTCACTTTTTTTTTTGGAAAACATTTGTGGTGTGGTCAAGATTATTTTTCCAAACTGGCAGGTGTTGTTGTGCTGCAGTGGAAAATTGATATTATGAGAATTAGGTAAATCAAGTTTATCATTATGTTATGGAACTTGTTAATGAGTTAAAGGCCGAACTGATGTATTTGGGCAAAGTGTTAGAGTTAGGTAAATCAAGTTTATCCTGCTATTAGGGAACTTTTGAACGAGTTAAATGTTGAACTGATGTATAGGTAACCCTAGTGGTGTCAATAAATTTGAAACTAGAACTGGTGGGTAAGCATTTGAGGTTGACCTTAAGAAAAAAACATTTATTTGTGGATTATAACAACTTAATGGTTATAGTTATGTACATTCAATGGCTTCCATAAGTTACATAAATAGGTGTTAGATATTATAGGGGTAATAAAGATACTTGGATATTCTGAGAATTGTGATTCCATTTTCAAATCAAAGTATTTGGATGGTACTCTCTAACCTTTGATTGGATAAGACTCATAAGAGAACCAGAACAGAGAATGGAATGAATGAATTTTGTGAGTACCAGAAAACTAGCCAAAAATTGGTTAAAAACCTTATTTGTCTGAAAACTGTCAAAACTCTTATAAAACAGTTTTTCCAACAGTCAAAAACGGTCATAAATCCGGGTTTTCTATAACGATTAATGTAAAGCCAAAAAATGGGTCGAATATTCAAAATTTGGATTTTGATACATTTTTAATAAGTATTAATGTTTTACCCCTTGGACCCCGCAAGGGGCTGCCGCCCTTTGGACCCCGCTCTCAGGGGCGTTGTCCTCGAACCCCGTTCGTTTAGAGACTTCACCCCTAAATGTCAGTCTACTTTTAATATTGAATAAACTTAAACAAGTGTGCACCCTGCACATTCTTTACTTGTTTAATATTCATCAATATTGATTTTTGATCAACAACTCAACTCATTACACTTAAATATCATTAGTGAACAAAATCACCAACAATAGAGATGTTGAACTTTATCTAAGACCATATGTTCAATAGCACCATGTATATGAAGGCTTACATGTATAACACGTATGAATGGCAACACCTTGACACAACACATATATACTCCACCTTTACCCCAATAAATAGATGGATGTCTGAAGACCACCAACAATTATACGAGAAAATAAGTAATTGGGTGACAAAACCCATAAAATTTATAATGGGCATCAATAATATTTCTCAAAATTAACTCTTAGTGATAAACATATTATCACAAACTTATTAGTCATATTATAAATTTAATTACTTTTAAATACTAACGATCTAATATCGATATAATCAATTTCCATTTAATAGCGTTGTCGGTGTCGGTGGTTCAAGTAATCTCATTCTCATGCACAGCATTGGTTTCATCCTTACTAATTTGATATTTCTGCCTTCAAATTTTTGTTGATAATTACAGAAGGACCAATGACTGATCGCCAATCATAACCGGTTAATTAGTGGGCTGAAGAACCTTCATCCGTGTCGTGAATTCGTATATATAGTAGACACTTAAATTAAGCTATTGTGAATATTAATTTGAATAAACTGTAGATTTAATTAGTAATAGCTTATAGCTAGCTTGATGTACAAGTAGCTGATATTTGGAAATATCCTTTGGCAAGCGAAAATCCATTTAATTTATTCATAATCAATCAACATACATGTTATAGGCATGTGCCTCATAAAATCGTAATATGAATAATCTCCCTAGCTCCTATAACCTACTAGAATCATGGATAAATTTCCATGTTTTATTCCTATTCATAAGAATTTATTTTGTAGATTTATTAGGTCAATTTAGCTATTGACTCCACTCACTACAATCCGGATATTTAATACCTTCTTCCCTTTGTTTACGCATAATCTTTGCTATCTAAGCACCAACAGTAGTAATCGGACCTTGAGATTGCCAACAGTTCATCAGGACTCATCCTCTCGAGCTCATTTTGTCTCCATGAAGCAAAGTTATTCTTATTTTGTGGATCTGTTGCAAGTGGATAGTTCTCATTTCTATGAATCTGGGATCTCATCCTCCTGTAAAGCCTCATTGTTGCAACACAGTCTTCATAAGGGTCTTGTATGCCAACTTGAATATCATAGCTGTGTAAGAAAAGACCCATTATTTAATTTACTTGAAATCCTTTTATGTATTAGTTAAATGTTATATGTAACAAAGGAAACATATATATCAAGGTCCACCAAAGATTACCCGAGGTATGCTTTTGTGAGATACTTAAGTGAGTTGCTGAGCTTGCTGGTTTTCATTAAAGGTGGATAGGTTGCTGTATCCCTGTAATGGAAATTCAGTTCACATATATAATTATAATCATCATCAAATTACTTGGATCATAAGTTGAGAAAAATGTGGTAATAGAAAATTAAAATTGTGTGCTTACCTTATTTTAACTGCAGGGTACTCTAATTCCAAGCATTTAAGATAATGATCCAAACCATGACCTACAAGAATCCTTGCCTTCCCACCTCTTGGTCGGATCTTCCATATGGGTTCCCCATTGCATAGGAAATCTTGAATCTTTCTTTGGACTTGCCTAAGTGGCATTGCATCCCTCAGGTATTCTGGCCGAATGCCTGTTGTCTCATATCTATATATGAATTCAGAACCTATGATTAATTATTTATATATATATAAAAAAGATTATATGGTCCTAAATTAAAACAAATACGACAAGAAGGTGAGAGAAGATGTATGTATGCCTGTAGGATGTAACAGGAAGGTGCGGTTTGACATAGGTTCCGAATAGTATGTTCTCATATTCATCAATGATGGAAACTTTTGCACAAAGATCCAAAGAACCATCACTACCACCTCCAACCATTTTGCAAACGAGTGCAACTGCTCTTGTTTTTCCACTGTCGATTCTCAGGTCCTCTTGGATTCCCATGTTAGCAAATCGGTGTAATAGACCCTGGAGTTGTTAATAAATAACAGTCAGGATACACATACATATTCAGAAAACAGATACTAAGATTTTAGGATTTACGTTATTGCCACTTGATAGTTGGCATGTATCACGGTGAGCCCTGAGAGCGTATCGGCTGCTAAGAATGTTTAAGCAAATGTCACATCCACGGTCACGGAACACTCTTTCACATTCTGCCTTTGGCAATGGTCCTGCGAATCAAGAAATTAATATGTCTATGTGTACGTGATGCTAAGAAAATCATGTAATTATATCACATAGTTAAGAGCCTTGTGATGCAATTATACTCTATTGAATATACAGGATCAATTAAGTAATATATAGTATAAATTAATACCTATAAGATGCTCGCGAAGAGATTCAAACGATCTGCAGTGTTTTCCACAAATTCCACACATGGGCTCATGAACCGAGTGATATGAGATCCTCATGTGTTCCACTAGGTGCTCAAATCTGTTGAACTGCCTATAGCAGGCTGCACACTTATTCCTGAACAAGATATATAATGCATGGTAAGATATAAGTTTACCTTATCATGTTGATATATAATTAATGAATATAAATGCAGACTCATGATCACACGTGATGTTGTCATGTTGCTGCTTATATTATAAATTATAATGGAAAGCAAGTGGCACATGATCATCTTGATATATATTTATGCATGCATGCAGACATATGATACACGATACGTGTGTGTGACAGAGGGAGTATAATTGATTAATGCTTGTTACCTTAGAGTCTCTGAAGGATCCATTTTGATATGAATAAGAATTGTTTCTTGTAGTTGCAGGAGAAGAAATGTTTAGAGGGTTTGAGGAAGAAATGGAAGAATGTTGAAGGTATTTATAGCACCAGTGAACCGGGAAAAAAGTTACATATACTATTTCTATTTTCATAAAATGGATCGATCGATCCAACTTTTTCATATAGGGTGAGTAGCTTAGCAAGTCTGAACTTAAGTACAATCTGGTCAAACATAGTCGAGGTAATTGGAACTACTAACTAGTGGATACAACTTAAGAAGCAAAAAAGAATGACTGATTCCTTAAGATAGCTTTTTTGCTTTGGTGTGCACGTGCGAAGGTCTCTATCTATTGAATGGTTGACTGCATATTCCAAGAACAAAATGAACATGCTTGATGAACCCATGCATGGTCCCACTCCACATCGTTGAGAATATTTCTCGTCCTATTTCTACGATTCCTGCTTCTTACTTTATTCCATGGTCGGCCCCTCTTCATTCATTGTCAGTCAACTTGGTTCCTTCTCGACCCTTGGGTGAGATATGCACACACATAAAATCTTGAGTTTTATAAACTCATAAGCTACTTTGTTAATTCTTGAAATCAGGTGATTACTTCTATCGGGATCTAGCATTAATTGGTCTCCTAAAACGTGTCTTGGATATGGATTTGTTCTTTTATAGATAGATCTTGTCTCTTAGCTGTTTGCGAGGATAAGTAAACTAAGGGATGAAAAGAGGGATAAGATGCTAGATAACAGAGTATATTACTGCATGGGGATTACTGATATTAAAGATAAGATCTTGGATCAGCATGCCCAGGTTTAGGCATCCTAGAGTAAGTGATGGAGTGATGGGCACACACGCACGACAAACAGACACAGGATGCTGCATTATAGATAGATTGACTTTTTCAAAGTAAAAGATGGGACTGAAAAGCTTTTGACCGAGGTGGGGTCGGGGAGATTCGAGCTTTGAAGATACCCAATAGAAAAAAGCTGTAGAAAGAGCATATTTTGCTTGGATACCTGTATGTCCACTTGTCAATTTCTTTTCCAATTATTAGAGTAACAGACTTCGATCGATGGTACCGAATGTCAAACAGAAGATATATGAGAAGTGTGGAGTACAAATGGGAATAAGATTTTTTAAGTAATTTATACGGTCAAAGAAGGTGATAGTTTGCATTGATAGTTTTGGTTGAATTGCCCGATTGGGATTGTTGTTTCTGCTTTCATGTATATAGATGATACAAAAAGAAATATATATGGAAAAGTAGATACACATATACAAACTCTAACACTGCACATAGTTGGAACAATAGGTGGAGATCGTTAAATTGTCTCAAAATCATGTAAACATTTATCGTGGCATGCCCTTCTTTATATAAAGATATTAGCATATTATTGGAACTTGGAAATGACATGAAGAACATGAACTTTGCAAATGAAACATTTTCTCTAACAAAGTGAGTGTGAGCAATGTTTTAAAAACTGATTTTTTAGTTGAATTGATATGATGACCGATTTCCGGTTCAACTGGTTCGACCGCAGAGTTAACCGGTTTTTATAATTTATTTTTTTTATTTTTTTATACATACATATATAAATATCATGAATTTGATGTTTACAATTTCAAATATTAAAAATATATATAAAAATAAGTTATTGATCAATCCAAATACATTAAAATAACAGATAACCATAAATTGTATTGTTTTACATCAACTCATATGCGTCAAAAAGAAAATAAAGTTTAATACCGAAACAAAATATAGTTTTAGATTACTATAAACACATCAAAAAACTTTATACAATTTACCATATGTTTTTATTTAAAGAAAACTAAATAGATTTATAAAAAAGTCAAAAGTTTATTATGCAAACAGTTTTTTTCATTGTGTTTTTATTCGGGAGATTGTGACTTGTTTTTGGAGAACCATGAAATCAGATTATCACCTAAAAAACACAAAATTCCTATTGTTGAACCCCATGAATCATGACAACCCTAGTCCGCATCAAAATAGCATGTGAGTTAGGATGAGGAAGATGATGAGATGTGAAGGCCCAAAGAGATGATACACATGTTGTATCGAAACACCTGTCTAAAAAGTTCAAGATGTTGTTCATAGGGTCATGCATGAAGAGGTAAAGTTTTTGAACTGCATAAGAGATGTTGGGTCACGTATACATAGTAGAGGCTCGTTGTGTGGAGTCAACTGAGGTGGTAGTGGTGTAACACCTTGTTTCGAGTTGTTTCTTAATTTAGGGTCGTGACCCGAAGATCAGTTGTCATAAGGCTTCGAGATTTGGGAAAGATAGGTTTGGACCCATTTGGATGTGGTAATGTAGATTATGTAATCCAATAGTTCGGTATGTGCTTTGGAGCTAAAAGGTATAATGGTAAAAGTGATGGTTCAGGCCTTTCTTGAATTAAGGATTTAAGTTCGAAAGGTCTTAAGTCAAATGAGAGTTTTTAGGAGTGTAGTGCTTCTCATTACTTTTCTGTAACACCATAAATTTCAAACAAAATTTTCTTTTAAAAAACCACATAATTCTCATATCACGTTTCACGAAAACTCCATTTACTTTATTTACAAAACACAACTCTATATTTTTAATAATAATAATCCAGGATCCTCAAATCATAACTCCTTCTCTGGTGTGTACAATCGAGCCGGTGCATTCTAGCGATTTTGAAAAAAAACCTAAAACACATAACACATATCACGGTAAACACGAAACTTCGTGAGTTCCCCAAAATACCACACACACAGCTCAGCAGCCACTTGGGGCTATATCACTGTAAGACCCCCGGTCAAAGTGTCTCAGTGGGACCCTACAATCCCACGGTTCATTGGACCCTCTGGTCCGGTCTGTGAAGCTCCGCATAGCATAAATCACAAAGACATAATGCATAGCATACAAAATAGAGCAGGATAAGGTAATACTCAATGTAAACACATAAGACCCTTCGGTTACACATAAGTACCACTCTAGGTAATATATAGTGAGAAGACTCACCTCGGATGATGAACAACCCCTATAACGCTGCTGCTACGCACTGACCTCTAACTCTGAGCTAAAACCACAATTAACCCATTTAGAAACTAAGTCCAGACTCTCACTCATTAGGTCTAAAGGAAGGCCGCTAACCAGCCCATTGAAAGCCTAAAACCCATTGGGCCCACCAAGGCCCAATGATAAATGGGATCACCTGAGGCCCACTCTCAAAACTGAATGGCAAGCCCAACACAAGGGCCCAAGGCAAAATTATAATATTTCTCTGCTCATAGTCTCTAATTCACAAGCCCAAAGATTCATGCCTAACCCTCACGACCCATGATAAGATCCAGCCTAAAAGCCCACAGTGAAGTTACGCGGAGCGTACCTCTGTTGGTACGCTCAACATACTTACGCATGCATGAAACTGATCGGGGACTCCAACCCAGTACGCAGGGCATACTGGAACTTACGCTGGGCATACGTCCAGTTTTGCTTTATTCCATTCTCTTGGTCTTAACCCGTTAAGAACTTAACTTATTTCTCAGATCTAGACTCCCTATCATCTCATACTCTATAAAGTTAGTGACTTTAAGCCTTTGCATGGCTGATAAGGTCACAAACACATCAAAATCTTATTCTCTTAACTCAAAATGCTCAAATCTCATACATGGGTTGCTTCTCACATTCAAGACCTTATTTTTATGGATCCTCGCCACTAGAAACACTTAAAAGGACATATATTGAGCTCTGGAGTGCAACAACTCATAAAGCCTCAAGCTTTGGGACCAAAAGACCTAAAATGGACCATATCATGCACAAAACAAAAAGGATGGGAAAGCTTTGAGCTTTATACCTCCAAATGATGCTCCAACAACAGAAAAGCTCAGATCCAAAGCCCAGACTCCATCTCTATTCTCTTCCATGCTCCTTCTTCACTCCAAAAATTCCACAATAACACTTATGAGCTCACAATGGTCACATACAAGCTCAAGAACGAGGATTAGGGTTTAGGGGGGTTTATTAAATGAGGATGGTGGCTAGGAATGAGGCAATCTCATTCTTTATATAGGGACACTCTTCTTAATTAGGGTTTTCTTCTATGCCTAGTACACCCAGCGTACCCTCTGGTACACCCAGCGTACTAGGTGGCTCAGCTTAATGTCATGTGCATGAGTATGCTAAGCGTATACACACGTACACCCAACATACTCCGCTGCCATCAATTTCAACTAAAGGACTTATCTTGCCAAATCATCAAACTGTCATTGCTTCCTCGACATAACCCCAATTCCCACGAATCTCGTACCCTCGGATAGGTGACGAGATGCCTTAAGCTCCTAGCAACTCATCACAACCCCGAGACTCCCTTAAGCTTGGATTGCCGCCCAAACCCTAATCATGGACGATCAAAAAAAGGATGTTACAATTCTCCCCCTACTTGAATTAGATTTCGCCCTCGAAATCGCTCCTTATCAACATATAAATCAAACCGATAACCCGAAAAGCACCACCGAAAGGACCTATTATGATACAATAATCTCTTCCAAAGACACCTGATCCCAACAGGAACTCTCGACCCCGAAGTAGGACACACCCGTATGCCGAGGTACTCGATCTGACTCTTTCCGAACTAGAAAACTCTAGTGGCCCGTCTCCTTACCAGACCACCCTCGCAAAATATCATGTTAATCTCTCATCGATTAATAGACTCTAAGAACACTCTTCCAACTCTGATTCTCTAATCGATCCCGATCGAACTCAAGAGGAATGGAAAGGTCATGAACCACTAAGGACCCACCGCCTGAACCACTGTCAGTACTTATCGGAAAGAATAAATCCCAAAAATAGACCTTAAACTCAAGAAAAGACTATACTCACTTGGAAGTATCCTCTGACACCCATTGAAATAAGCCCCATCTTCCTCTCAGATTTTCCCTTTAATACTGAGCACCAGGTCAGCTCCCGACCCAATAGATGAACCTCCAAAGGTTACTCATTGCAAACCAAAACGTCTCACTGACTTCCTTCTCACGATAACTATCTCGGCTTATCACGACACACAAGTCACGAAGTTCGCTTTACCCCAAGCGAATGCTACAACTCATCTGAAATCGTCTTGCTTTCGACCTTTGTCATGTACCACCCACTGGTTCCATGCGTCTCGCGAATATTCTCATACCAATGAAACTAACCCACTCCGGTCTAAGAAATCAGATGAAGATCAATACCCCTCAAAATGAAACCCATCTACAAAACCGAAACCTCATCTTACCTACTCAACACACGAACGAATCCAGACTCAAGCTCGAGAGTCTGATTCAACAGCAGACTTGGAACCACTCAATTCCAATCTGGTACTCAATTCATGACCCAAGATTCGCGAATTTAAGCACACATCTTCTCCCCAATTCTTTCCAGTTACGACAATCCCTACTCAATCTAGGATATATAAATTCCCAACTGACATGGAGACCCTCGTCTTGCCCCTGGTTCGGCACCAGGCTCCCAAAGACTCAAACGATAAGGCTACCCAAGCCTAAGAACTCCTCCGTGCCATACTCCGACTAGTGAATACTACAACCCCCTGGCAGAACAATGTTCACTCTTATTGACTACCGAGTGCTATGGTCTTTCCTATAGTTTTGCGATACTCTCTCACTGACTAATGAATACCACAGCTCCCACAATATCACAACCCACTCCAACTATCCAGTGAATGCTACGACTCCCCGTAGTATCACAACACTCTCTCTCTCTCTAACCAGTGAGTACCACGGCTCCCCGCAGTATCACGACACTCTCTTTTGCTGAGTCATGGCTGCTATGGATCTCTGTAGTCTTACAACACTCTCTCGCTCACTAACTCACCATGGGCTCACTCCACGGTTTCTCCTGATAATCCCAAGCGAATACTTCCACCCGGATCCACTTGCTTTCTTATCACCCCATAACTTTAGCATTACACATCACTACACTGAGTTCACCAACTCATGCTCTGCAGTTCAACATAGATTGGTGCTTACAATCACCTAACTTATGCACTACCACTCCTAATGCAAATTCTCTCAAGCCAGACACTTATCTCAACACAGGTACACCCTTAGATAGTCTCACTCTGGGGATAATTAACTGATGGGTTCCCACTAGAATAATAGTCACTTGATATTCTACTTACAACTCAAATCTCATAGTAATTCAAAAATTTAGGGCGTCATACTCAGATACCCTGGCACACCATCACAAAACCTCATGATATCTTGTCACGTACACTGATCTTCCACTCACACAATTATGAACCTCAAAATACTTCGACTCACAACTTGAAACACGGGGAATTGTCAATGAATGAAAACACGTTGACAAAATCCGAAGCTCCACCCTCTATTGATCAATGCCCAAAGGAACTACTCATACCGACTCTAAAATTGGTCGACAAACCAAATGTTGCCCTTTTATGGGGTATAGATTACAATCTATACCTATACATGCAAATCTCAGCTATTGCACCCTGCATCATCCATCAATAACCCAGGTCTCAAGTGTTCGTACCACGGATCTCCATAACCAGTTCCCTAACCGCACTTGAACGAATCGCTGATCTCCCCAATTGACTACCCAGTTCTCCCCCACTTAGGGTTGGAACCATCACCAATGGGCATACCAACAATTTACTCCATAAACTGTTTCATCAGGTACATCATACTTAACTCATGGAACGTACCACGTAAACACTCAATGATCTTCCCGATGGATACCAAGCAACTCCATATATCCCAAAACTCAGACAAAAATCTCAAAGTCCTCCCAGCGCGACTGCCTCTTGACATCTCGAAATCTCAGACCAATATTCCGCCGGTCACCTCAATTGTTCCGAAAATCCTGACCCTCAGTCCGAAAATAATTCCCTATCGCGCACCACATCTCTGACACCTCGACCTGACTTCCAAAACGAGAATCATCATCAAAGCATGGAACCTCGTTCTAACAACCGATATACGACATAACAACGAGGGCCAATGCCCTAATATATTCCTTTTAATCACCTGAAACTGCTGCTAAAAGCATGTTACACTCATATAGGCATGTTCCTCGGTATCTTCCATCTTAGCCTCCACTAATGACTCTTTGGTACCAGAAATACCTTAGAGCATACAAATTGCCCACATATTCTGATGAAAAGGTCACCACCAATGCTACCCCACGGAGATTTTCCTCCAAACTCTAAAATTGGAAACTCGATATCTTCTTCGTTTCTCCCGGAAAACGGGAACAACACAACTCTTGCCATAGAAGGTGACATCTCATCCATCAGCCGATGTCCCGACTCAGACCTTGATCCTCCAATAAGCATCATCTCTACTCATCTCTGAGCATGGCGACTCCCACTAACATCTCGCCAATAAAATCCCTCGGGAACGAACTCGATTTCCTTTTTTCAGGTATACTCCATTAAAACTTGCTCGACATGGCCCTCTAGCCCCACACTCTATCTCCTAATCTCAGACTAGTCAACCACCATGGGACAACTGGTAAAACCAGAAGCACTAACCGCCACGAATCATGGTACTCAAACCATGTGATCACCTCTTGGTCTGCTACGAATCATGGTACCCAAACCATGTAATCTCCTTTCACTCTGCCGCAAATCATGGTACTCGAATTAGGTTATATCTCTTCTCAATCTGCTACTCAGAATCCTATGGAATGGTCCCTATTTTGAGTATGGTTCCTCTGCTTTCAGTAGTACGGGCCCATACTACCTTCCATATCTACCCATACTTTCCACTCAGATCGTCCCAGATTTCCTAAGTAGTTGCTCAACTTTCCCGATCACCAATCCCGCTACACACGTTCTCCCTACATCGAATACCCTCCTCTATTAGCATACTCATTTGACAGAGTCACTTTCCTAGGCTCTTCCTAGGTTTTGTCACTTCTCCGCTATCAGCTGCTGAAGAATTTCTCATGATGCCAGCCACCTACCTCCTGAATATGGTCAGATTCACTTAGTAACTGACTCCCATCATCAAAAATTCTACAAATCACGAAGCATGCAGCATTCAGCCATCGAATAACCTCCACCAACACATAAAACCACTCTAGGTTACAACTCTATTTTCTCTACTCACGCTCAAGAGGTGTCACCGAACTCCAGTAACCCCACCCCACGCGGGTATCTTACTACTCTTTCAGTAGGCTCCTCCATTATTCATCTAGGTACCTCTCCTAGATTACTCCACTACTCCAAGCCCTTTCTCTAAAAGATTCCTGCTAAATACTCTTACTCCGCACATACTCAAAGCACATCATAGATAGCAAAATTCTTAGAATAAGGCATCACAAATCAGGCAACTCTATCCCTAAGATATGAAATACCTAGCCTATCTTCTAGCATGCATCACTAAAATCTCAATAACAACTCACAATAAAAACAAGTAAGGGTATTTTGAGAAATCACCGTTCGGGCTTTGGCTGTTTGTACACACTGCTCCTTGTCGTTTTTCCTCTTAGAAACTCTTGCTCATTTTAGAAAATCATTTATTTTGAAAATCTTTCTCAGTTCCTCAGTTTGAGTTCAGATGTACCCAAAGGTGAATCCGAATCCCTCAAACCAAGGCCCTGATACCAACTTGTAACACCATAAATTTTCAAACAAAATTTACTTTTAAAAACCACATAATTCTCATATCACATTTCACGAAAACTCCATTTAGTTTATTTATAAAACACAACTCTATATTTTTAATAATAATAATCCAGGATCCTTAAATCATAACTCCTTTTCTGGTGTGTACAATCGAGCTGGTGCCTTCCTGCGATTCTGAGAAAAACCTAAAACACATAACACATAACATGGTAAGCAAGAAGCTTAGTGAGTTCCCGAAAATACCACACACAAATCTCAACAACCACTTGAGGCTATATCATTATAAGACCCCCCGATCAAAGTTTCTCAATAAGACCCTCCAGTGCCACGGTTCGTTGGACCCTCTGGTCCGATCTGTGAAGCTCCGTATAGCATAAATCATAAGGACATAATGAATAGCATATAACATAAAGAAGGATAAGGTAATGCTCAATGTAAACACATAAGACCCTCCGGTCACACATAAGTACCACTATAGGTAAAGTATAGTGAGAAGACTCACTTCGGATGATGAACAACCCCTACAACGCTGCTGCTATGCACCAGCCTCTAACTCTGAGCCAAAACCACAATTAAACCATTTAGAAACTAAGTCCAGACTCTCTCTCATTAGGTCTAAAGAAAGGCCGCTAACCAGCCTATTGAAAGCCTAAAACCTATTGGACCCACCAAGGCCCAATGATAAATGGGCTCACCTGAGGCCCACTCTTAAAGCTGAATAGCAAGCCCAATACAAGGGCCCAAGGAATAATTATAATATTTCTCTACTCATAGTCTCTAATTCACAAGCCCAAATATTCAGGCCTAACCCTCACGACCCATGATAGATCCAGCCCAAAAGCCTACAGTGAAGTTACGCGGGGCGTACCTCTCTTGGTATGCTCAGCGTACTTACGCATGCATGAAACTGATCGGGGACTCCAACCTAGTACGCGGGGCGTACTGGAACTTACGCTGGGCATACGTCCAGTTTTGCTTTAGTCCATTCTCTTGGTCTTAACCCGTTAAGACCTTAACTCATTTCTCAGATCTAGACTCCTTATCATTTCTTACTCCATAAAGTTAGTGACTTTAAGCCTTTGCATGGCTGATAAGGTCACAAACACATAAAACTCTTATTCTCTTAACTCAAAATGCTCAAATCTCATACATGGTTTGTTTCTCACATTCAAGACCTCATTTTTATGGATCCTCACCACTAGAAACACTTAAAAGGACATATATTGAGCTCTGGAGTGCAACAACTCATAAAGCCTCAAGCTTTGGGACCAAAAGCCCTAAAATGGACCATATCATGCACAAAACAAAAAGGATGGGAAAACTTTGAGCTTTATACCTCAAAATGATGCTCCAACCACAAAGAAGCTTAAATCCAAAGCCTAGACTCCATCTCTACTCTCTTCCATGCTCCTTCTTCACTCCAAAAATTCCACAATAGAACTTATAAGCTCACAATGGTCACACACAATCTCAAGAACGAGGATTAGGGTTTAGGAGGGTTTATTAAATGAGGATGGTGGCTAGGAATGAGGCCATCTCATTCTTTAGATAAGGACACTCTTCTTAATTATGGTTTTCTTTTGTGCCTAGTACGCCCAACGTACTAGGTGGCTCATCTTAAATGTCACGCGCATGAGTACGCTAAGAGTACACACACGTACGCCCAACGTACTCCGCTGCCATCAATTTCAACTAAATGACTTATTTGGCCAAATCATCCATAGCACCTAGCTCATGATATGAATTTATTCTAGTATCTTGCATTTTGGCATTGGACTCAGCAAGTTGAGGTCTAACTCGTCGAGTCGGAGCATATTAGACATAGACGTTTAATGACCCACTCGACGAGTTCACGCCCAGAATCGGCGAGTAGGCGCTGCCCGGACAAAACCCTAATTTGAGGGTTTTCACCCTATTTAATCATCTCTTTCAGCCACCCCTCGTACCTATTGCTCCCAGAAACCTTCCATAGTAAACCCTAAGTGTTTTGGTGCAATATCTAAATCTTTTGAGTGATTTTTGTGGGTTTTGACCTCAAGGAAGAAGGAAGAGCATAGGAGGATCAAGATGAGAATGAAGGATTCGAGTTTGGTTCATCATTTGCAGTCTTTGAGAGGTATAAAGTATGTACCTTGGTTGCTTGTTTGTTAGATCCCTTTTTGGGGAGGATTTAGGGCTTTTTAAGCCATATGAGGTAGCCAACCATGATTGCAAACATGGTTGGGGGTCAAGACTTTGGATCTAAGTCTTGGAAAGAGTCACAAGGCAGATTTGGGTTGCTTTTGCACCCATCTAAGGTCCCATGCATCATAAGAGCTTATTTTATGTCCTTTTGAGCTCAATGTCCCATGCATGCGCTTAAAATTTGTAACTTTACGTGCTATAACGATCGAAGGAGATTAGATCTACCTTTTGGTCAAGAGGTGTACACTGGAAATCGAGAAATGAGACTTGGACATGCCCGACTCGACGAGTCGTTCTTGGGACTCGACGAGTCCGAGGAAAAACTCCCCTTTTCTGTGAAGGTATGAAGGAACCCAGTAGAGCCCTAGAAGGGTTTTTAGAGGGTCCAAGGTAGTGACCCAACGTATTGGACTTAGCCTTAGATCTAGAGTTCATGGGACTCGACGAGTGCAAGAACGGACTTGGAGAGTCCAAGGCAATCTCCTTATAGTTGAAGATGAACTTGACGAGTTGTTCATACAACTCGGCGAGTCAAGGACATGAATTGTTTATCAGATGAAGGTGAACTCGACGAGTTGATCATCAGAATCGGCGAGTCGGATGAAGATTCATTCGATGTTCATAAAGACGGGGAAGTCGTCAAGTGGTTGCTGAACACGACGAGTAGAGTCGTGGATAAGGACGGGTAAAGAGTTAGGGACTCAACGAGTTGGCGACCTAACTCAACGAGTCGGGTCAACTGGAAGTTGACTTTGAATTGGACTTGGTTACGGGTAAAATAGTCATTTTACCCTAAGAGTAGGTATCAGATTCGAACTTAGTGTTTTGTGGGACTATAGCCAGAGGGTTACCGGAGCAGCAGTCAGTCAGTTGCCGAGTAGTTTTTCAGCAGTTAGCCTTTTGTGGTGTGTTACCTTCCAGTAGGGTGGGTCTACGGCCACAATGCCGGTCTACTAGTAAGAGTTGGATGTTAGATGAGTATCTTTGTGATATTCATCTAGGTTTGCTGCTACCTATTATGTTATGTGCTTATTTGATATGTGTTTATGTGGTAGTAGTAGTAGGGGTGAAATAGTCCCCGATTCTCGGGTGAAATAGGCCGATGGGTACGTCAAGCACCCCAGAATGGCTTAACCTAGGTAAGTCAGACACCCCAGAATGGTTTGAAAGTATATTATGTTATTCTATGTGATTATTCGGTAGTAGTAGGGGTGAAATAGTCCCTGGTAGTCGGGTGAAATAGACTGACGGGTACGTCAAGCACCCCAAAATGGCTTGACCTGGGTACGTCTAACACCTCAGAATGGTTTGACCTGGGTAAGTCAGGCGCCCCTGAATTGCCTGAAAATATATTGTATGGTATGTGGTATTGTGAGGGAACTCACTAAGCTTCGTGCTTATAGTTTTCAGTTTTGTTTCAGGTACCTCTTCAGCGAAGGGGAAGGAGTCGGCGCGATAGCTGCACATCATACACACACCCCATATTCCAGACTATGAGTTTCCTTGGGATTGTACTCTGACATTATCACAATTTTATGATTTGAATTTTCAGACATTATACATAGTTTTATCAGATGTTATGATTTGTCAATGTTTTTCCTACGAATGTTTTCATTAAAGTAATTTATAAAAATGAGATTTTTGGACGTGAAAATTAGGCTGTTACATCATCAAACTGTCATCGCTTCCTCTACATAACCCTAATTCCCAGGAACCTCATACACTCGGATAGGTGACGAGATGCCCTAAGCTCCTAGCAACTTGTCACAACCCCGAGACTCCGTTAAGCCCGGATTCCCGCCCCCGAACCCTAATCACGGACAATCTGAAATAGGATGTTACATTTTACGAGCATATAAATAATGCCTAAAATGGATTTCGGGTGCAGAAGTTATGGCCAATAGAAGTTACAAAGATTTTGGGTTAAGCCGAGTATGATGGGTGTACGTTGTGCGTACTGGGCATGAGTGGTCACGGATGACCAGCCTGGTACGCTAGGCGTAGGCGACCCAGACTCAAACCCTAATTTTGGGTCTTGGACCCTATTTAAAGTCCTTAACTCATTTCCATGCCTTCTTATCTTCAGCCTCCACCTCTCTAACCCTAAATTCGAAACGCTAACCTCTTTTGGAAAACTATTGAGCGTTTGCAGGATTTTGGTGGGTTTTTTTGGTGCATTTGGAAGAAGAATAATTGTTTACATAACTATTGGTTGTCTTAGAGCTTGTAGATCTAGGCCGAGTTCATCTTAATCTAACTTTTGGAGGTAAAAAGTTTTAATCTTGATGGTTTATTTGTTAGATCTTGCTTCTGAGTGGGTTTTTCGTGCTTTTTGGTCTCATGAGTTGATTCTTGAGAGTAAATGCTACTCTAGAAATTTTGGGTTGTTTATTTTGATGTTTTGAGGCCCCTTGGTCATAAAGTTTGCATCTTGATGGTTATGGTCTAACCATGCATGAGTTGTTGACCTCTTGGTGAAGCTAGTAGACTAGATTTGGGTTTTGGGTTTCTTGGAACCATGAAAAGGCATCAAGTTGATGGCTTTATTGATTAAGATTCCCATTAGAATTAGATATGAGCCTTGGGTGTAAATTCTTAAAGGATTAAGCACTTTTAAGTAAGTCCTTGGTCATTTTGTTATGTTAGGAAGCTTAAGTTTGGTGTTGGGCTCTATTAAGTCATGTTAGGTCATAAAGTCAAGAACTTTATGACTCTAGACGTACATTAGGCTTGAACTTGAGGATTTGGTCTTTCGGTCTTAAAGGAATAAAACCTAAAACTCGAGTTAGGGTTTGATCACCATACACCGAGCGTACTATAAAGCTCGTAGATTCGGGGTAGTCAATTTAGAGACAGTAAGCGTCAAAAATAACTTTTTAATAGAAGCTTATTTAGAAATACAAAAACGAAGAAGTTATGACCTATCACAAGGGTTCCATACATATAAAGAACGTTGAAATCCGAATTATAACGAATAAGTTATGACCTGTAGAAGTTTTACGGCAAAACCAATACGACGCCGGGACTCGTAAAAAATGAATTTGCAATAAAATACTTTTAGCCTTAGCAATCTAAACAAAAGTCGTAGTATATCTTAAACCGAGAGAGTACATAAAAAGAACGTCCAAATCTGGTTTCGTATGAGGAAGTTATGATTTATCTAAGATCTAGCATAACAGTATGCAACCCGGAATTCGAATTTTAGATCTACCGATTTTTAGACGACACAACCTAAATGAGAATTGAATATCTCATTAATAGGAGCTCAACGATATAAATAAATACAAAAACCGACGTTAGATGACAAAGTTAAAAATTCATAACTTTACCCTACTTTAAGTATAGCTTATGTTTAAGTTTAATATCATTATTATGAACCTATAAACAATATATATATATATATATATATATATATATATATATATATATATATATATATATATAATATAATATAAAAAGTGCTATTATAATATCTTTTAACTACTCACGGTACGAGGAATCTGGTTTGAAGGGCCGCATATGGTTGTTGGATTTTAGAAGTGTTATAATGCTAAAATGGACCTGCCCTCTGGTGTTTCATGTCTGGCCCCTGTCTGTACATAGTGGTTGAAAAGTATTGTTTAACACTTATAAAATTATATCGCTCGTAAATAGTTGCAATACTATATTAGACTAAAATCTAGCGGCTATGATACTAGGTTTCGTCGAAGGAAACTAGTATTTTTAGAAGCGAACTGCTGCCAGAGTTTGGAATCATCACTTTAACAAGTGAGTGCATAATTACTTTCATCTTACACATAAATATGAAGTATTTAATATAACTTACATGCTATGTGTGCATATTATATGTGTTCTTGATATCTATGTTGGATGAACAAAATATAGATGTTTTATTCAATTTAAAATGTATACGTATTTTATACCTATAATTATGATGGGTAAAGATGAGTAGATTAAAGATGAGATGAGATGAGAGATGAAAGATGATATAGATGATGTTAGGTGAAAGATGATGAGAATTGATGACCCAAGCGATGGCCCAGTCATCTGACAGAGTATAGATGACAACTACAGACTATTCTAGACAGTCAAGTGGAACACTAGTAGGCTTGCAACTTGTAGGTGTTGTGAACGATGTGTTCACTAGATGTACTCTAAAAAAACCTATTGACATGTATTATGGGTGGAATCCCTAAAATGATATTGTCAATAAAATAGATAAACCCTATCAGCTATGGATTTAGTGCCTCACAAATGAACATTGACAACTATGGACTTAGTGCCTGTTAAATAAAACCCTGGCAGCGATGGACTTCATGTCTATTCCTTAGGACAATCCTTAGGAATAAATATTGAGGAATAGATGATTCTTAGGGAAGATACTTAATAATAAATAAGATAATGTGGATGGTTAACTGGGTTAATTGTTTGATGATGAAATAATAATTATATTATTCTGGGTTGAAAACCCTATGTACTCACTAGGTTTCCCAACCCGACCTACTCAGTTTATTTGTATAAAAGGTATCGACATGAAGCTACATTTGTAACATCCATAAAATTCAAGCCAATTTAAAACTTTTTAAAACATTCAAAACCAATAATTATTACAATTTTGTTTTTAAAATGTTTTCATGTCAGAGTATCTCAGAATCAAATCATAAAAATATAAGGAGGTGAACGATCACGCCTTCACCTTCCCGTGATCATCAGAAGTACCTGAAACACAATCAACAACTGTAAGCCCGAAGCTTAGTGAGTTCCCCCAAAATACCAAAGCCATACAATCATAGCCATATCATAGCAAGCAAACAAACAACATGCATAATGAGCCATCAGCTTGACTGGACCGCCTCACAGGGCCATCAATCAATCTAGACCGCTCTACGAGCCATCGGCATGTTTGGACCGCCTCTCAAGGCCTTCAGCTTATGCGGACTGCTCATCGGGCCTTCGGCCTGACTAGTACACCCTTACTGGGTCTGCAATCTATCTGGTCCGCCCTGGGTATGTTGGACTAGAGCACAAAGCATGACCGCCTCAATCCAACCCTCAATCAAACAATCATGTGCACATAAATATCATACACTAGTATATATAACAGTCAAACTGATCTAACATATCACTAACATAACATCATATTATATACCATGATACCGACCTAACCAGTCACTAACATAGCATCATCCTATATACCAAGGTACCAAATTAACAGGTCACTAGCATAACATCATCCTATATACCAGGATACCGACCTAACAGGTCACTAACATATCAACATGCAATAAACCCGGATACAAATCCGAAAAGGGTTGACAATGGTGCCTTCGACCTTGTTAGTATAGTGAGGACAACTCACCTCACAATGTCAATCGGAACTGAAATGTCAAACTCCCAAGCACTACAAGAAAAACATGTTTTTGCTATAGAATGAATCCGTTGCGAAAAGCTGAAATTCCGTTGCAAAAGACGAGTAGCGACAGAATTTGCAACGACCTATTTCTGTCCTTAAAAACGCCGTAGCGAGGGTTTGCAACGGAAAAGATAATTCTGTCACAAATGTGACAACGGAATGAAATCCGTGGTAGGTGGTATTCCATCGTGTATTTCATAGTAGGATTCCATCGCACAATACGTGGTAGTTATTCTATCACAAATTCCGTGGTGGCGATTCCCTAGCAAATTTTGTGGTGGTGATTCCCTATCAAATTCTGTGGTGATAAATCCCTATCAAATTTCGTGGTGGTGATTCCCTAGTAAATTCCATGGTGGTCATTCCCTAGTAAACTCCATGGTGGTCATTCCCTAGTAAATTATGTGGTGGTGATTCCATAGAAAATTCTGTCGTGCTGAATCCCTAGCAAATTTCGTTTGATGATTTCCTAGCAAATTTCGTGGTCATGAATCCCTAGCAAATTCCGTTTGATGACTTCCTAGCAAATTCCGTGGTCATGAATCCCTAGCAATTTTAATGGTGTATATTATATACCAGATTCCATATAGACCGATGGATAATTGATTTATAAGTTATATCCAAATTATTTTGTAGTAATATATGAAAAACAAAAAAATCAAAACCATTATATCATAAAATAATACAATAATTATTTATTACATGGAAAAAAGAAAGTTGCTACTCTAAAATACATAATCTGCAATAAACATATATCAACCTACTATTGTTGTTATTTTGTAAAGAAATTAATAAGATTCAATGTCGTTTGAAGTTGTTTTTTAAGATGTCCGACTGTTGCTTTGTTTTCATCTTGTTGGGCGTTCATCATTTCTTTAAGCTCTTCGTTTTGCTGTTTATGTTTAGCAACAAGCTCCCACATTTCTTCTATTTCATAATTTTTTCCGGAATGTAAGATACATCCGTTTTACCGTTCCTATTGGGAACCGCCTTTGCAAAAGAGCCTAATCCATAAAGTCTTCTTTTTTTATCATGACCACCAACAACAAGATAAAATAGCTTGTTCTTCTCAAATTCAACACCTTCAGCTTCCAACTCTTCTCGTTTTTCTGTATAAGCTGCCTACAAAATAAAAATATTATAAGTTAAAATATATCAAATTTATGAATGATATTATGGAGTAGCTACAATATAAAAGTTTAACACTTAAATGAATATTACATGAATTTGTCTATCTTTTTCATTTGTGAAAGTGACTCCATCGTGATTCTTCGTGTGTGTATACAGGAACAATTCACTATGGGTTGGATCATGTCCTAATTTCCTCTTCTGCATAAATATCATATATAATGTCAAATATATAGATAAACATATATAAACATTAATACGATGTACCATTAAAAAAATTACCAAATCAGAAGGTATCTTCAAAGGACTTGCGGATCCAACGTTATGTGTAGGTTTTGCTATTCCATCAACCATACCATTACGCCTACTTTTCTTGTTCTGCTCAGATTTTAGCTTGTATTCTTCTATATTCCATTTTAATTTATAGGAGTTCCAGACTTCCTACGGAACATGAGCTGGTTTAAAGCTATGTTTGTTTCTTTTTTGGGCTCCGCATGTTGAAGAGATATTGACCATAACTTTATGCAGCTTTCCTTGCCCAAGCTTGCCTCACTAGCGAGTCTATTGTTTCATCCCAACAACATTTTTTCTATACATTAACAATATAAACATAAGTTTAAGTGTAAATGTTTACCAAACAACAATTTATCACATATAGTTAATTACCTGAAACTCCTCCTAATATAATTCGCGCATTTCTTTGCTTACTTTCCCCCAAGCGTACCATTCTGGATCTACTCTTTGAAAAAAGGACCGACTAATAAAGTGTGCTCAAGGGCCCGATGGCATTAGCCTGCAAGTAATTAATCATGTAATGTTTTAAATTATGAATTGAAATGCACGTGTACACCAAAGGGTTATACATAGAAAAAGTAGTAATTAAGATTTGATTGGTAACTCACGTTTTTTTTCCAAACATGAACATTTAAACGTCCATCTGGTCCACAATCTTCACAGGAATTGTTTTCCCCTTCTACACTTTCAACTACAGATCCATTCATGGTTGGTTGTGTTGGTGATGGGGTAGATTCTGGGATAGGTGTTATTGATGGGGTATATTCTAGGGTAGGTGTTGGGATAGATGTATATGTTGAGGCTGTGGTAGTTCCTTTACTTAAGGAGGGTGTGGTAGTTACTGTAGTTGTGTAGGATGGTAATGTAGATGCAGGTTTTGAGGTTGTGGTAGTAGATATAGGTGTTGATGATGTGGTAGTGGGTGTTGGTGTTGATGACGGTTTAGATGATGTAGGTGCTAAAGTTTTGGTTATTGATGTAAGTGTTGAGGATTGTATTATTCAAGTTTCTGAAGTTTTAGATGTATTTTCTAAGGATGGTGTGGATGTTGTAAATGATATCGAGGAAGTGGTAGTCATGGTTTATGTTAATGATATATGTTTAGGGGTTTTGTTGGTAGATGTAATAGGTGCTTTAGATGTGGTTATTGGTATTGGGAAGTCGATTTCTTCATCTTGTAATTGTCTATTTACGAATTTTGCAGCTGATATCCTGTTTCATAACCTGTGGTGCAATGAATTTAGTTGGCTTCACACCGGATGCTCCTTTTGCTTTCGAGTTCGACATCTTTCTTTATTAAAAATTAACAAAATACTGTAGTCAATACCAATATATTAAAGATGATAAACTACTGATGAGAAGAGAGAAACAAACAATAAAAATAAATTATATGTGAAGGCATTAATACACATGCAAAGTATTGAACACAATCAAAACCAATTTACTTGTAATTTAAGATGATAATATACATGAAGATGATCAGAGAACAATAAACAATCATCACAATAACAGTAAATTAAATAAAAATTAATTTTAGATGAGTGACAACCTTTATCGCCAAAGTTAGTGACATATAATGAACAAAGATTTCAATCAATTAGCTACCGGAGATGATGATTACAGAAAAAGGAAAACCCAATTTCTAAACAGTAAACTTACCCTAATACACATCCTAAACGTGTGTAGGTTGGAGGGAAAGGAATTGCGAAATATTTTGAACCACTGCTAATAAAAAATTCGAACTGTGCTAATTACCGCTAAATATTTAGTAATTCAAATTTATTATAGTAGTTCTAGATTGATAGATATGTTGAATCCAATACTCGAATCTTATTCCAACAGTACTCATGAACACTGCAACAAATTTATGCTATATCTAAAACACCTAGACAAACTACAGACCCATTGATGACAGTCTTGCCTCAATACCTACTTCCAAAGTATGATCGATTATGGATGGTTTGAATAACCTAGTTATTCGGGAAGTCAATACATGAAAAGTGAAACACAAGAATAATACTAATCCCATATGGCCCCAAAACTTTTGAATGCCATATTGATTACTCATTATTCTTTGTATAATGTTTCGTATAATCAACTTAATACTTGAGTTAAAACAATAGTTGTACCATGCTCCAAGCATGCACACTATGTTTATCTATGATCCTTACTTTGTGAAATAGATCAATTGACAACATTTCAATGATGCTCATTTCACAATTCCAAATCCTTACCGTAAACGTAAGAATATCAAATTTTGCCATTTACTATAATTTGTTAGATTCTAAACTTATATGCAATGATCCTCTTGTAGTGACTATGCACAAAAGTTATAGAGACTTGGCAATAGATATTATAAAGTATTCCAATGGAGAGCAATTCCATGGAAACGAAGTCTCAAATTCAAAGTACATTCCTTTGAGCATCCTTCTTGCATTAAGTTTCCTAATCTTACATAGATTAAAGAATAACTTCCACTTATGGAAACATTTCCATATCCCATTTTGATTATCACTTATGAACAAGAGTTACCTCTTCTTAGAGTGTGTCAATATGGTCCATCCATTTTTATACTTCCAAATACAAGCGACCAATCCTTGCCAAACCTTAGATTGTCCTTAATAGTTGTTAACCACTTTAGTCTTATCCGGTTCTAGTCCTTTTCCCCTCTTAATGCCCTGGGCATTTGGAAAATTTAGACCGGATGAATATTATAGCACATGTAATCGATCCTATACCTGAAGCATATTGGACACGATTCATAAAGACATGATACTTGACCAGTTTTTTGCTACAATATTTATATTTTCCATGTTCTCATAATTCGAATTATGAAGAGGGGCGTCGTAATCATAATCAAATTCTGAGAACGCAATTAATATTTCCATATATAGAATTTCCTTATGTTGAACCATTCTAACACAACATTCATATATATTTTACTAAATTTGATTAAAAACTCTATCTAAGCTTTTAGATTTTTAAATGAAGTATAATTTTCTCTCCTTTAATTATAGAAAAACAACTTTTCAAACCCTACAACTTTGCGATATGAAATCTTTTGTTTTTCTATTATTAACATTGCTAACTTGCAATACTTTCCATAATAATTATTCCACCACTAGAATAATAATTATTATCTTACTAGCATAACACTTATGCTTCCACTAGCTTTGACATGTATTCAGAAATCAGTTGGAATTCTAGAAATCAATACTTATTGACTTCCTTTCCAAAGTTCAGATTTCTGATACAAGATGCTTCGATAAAACTTTATCTATTCTTCTCAAACTCATACATATTTCCTTAGATACCTCACATGTGTGTCTAAATAAGTTTAGAACTTACATCAATAAGTCTCAAATGTTTAGACCTTTTCCATTTCTCACAATTCAAACTATGAAGAGGGAATACGTAATCATAATCAAATTTGAGAATGCAAATATCACAATTGCTAACTATTAAAATCAACTTAGTGAAAGCGTTTCCTCACAATCATTTTCATGAATTGGAGAGAAACCTTATGACACTTAGATTTTATGGTTTATGTGTTCCTATCCATGTGAATTTGTCAAACCATAATCGTAAGACAAGGTTAGTGAAAATCCAAACTCATATGGACTGAACTTATTCAATCTTAATTTCTTGCCACTTGGAAGCACACTGACCTACCATTGCTTCTAAGTTGTTAAGCAGCTCACCCTGACTGGTCAATGAAACTTTCATTGATCCAGGTGCTTTGCTTTATGCAAAAAATTGATAACTCACAGAACTCACATACATAGTTAACTTTTAACTGGAATGAGCACATAAATAAGAATATGTCAGCACGATAGGTTACAACCTTAAGTTGTGTGCTAGTGATTAATAATAGGTTTATTCTTAATTAGTTCTTGAAACTTGTCAAGATCTTTAAGACTCCCACTGACCTCTTAACATATAAGATTCTCTTGTCATGAACCATTCCTCGACAAACAAATATTCAAGAGTTAGTGTGGATTCTTATCAAGACAAACACTTCACACAATTGGTTTTAGTTGGTCTTTGTCTTATCCAAGACATCACAACTTACCAATTTCTGATGTACAAGAGTAAGAAACATTTTACTCTACATTTGATGAGTGTTTTAAACCTTCCTTAAGATAATGTCACTCAAGGCACAATCTTGGAGTATGAATCTAAGACTTGATTTTGGAACGAAGTATGACTCATCTTCTAGATTTAACCATTTCAACAATTCATGATTCCTCTTCTTAGCCATACAAATGCACTAAGATGTCCTTAGAGGATCAATTGCGATATGTTTTTCCATAATCATTAAGATGATCATAAAACACGATACTAAAGTACTCTCCCATCTTTTCAGATTGGAGAAACTTTTATCTTTCTGCCTAATTTGATTATTCTCATTCGTTCTGCCATACATTGAAAATTTTTCAATGATTCAGAATTATACTTAATCTTGTAAGCATAACCATATTTACTAAACTTTAGTAAATTATAACGAATAGCTTTATCACTCTTTGTGGTGGACCTAACCAGCGCACAACCAAGTGTACCCGATCCCCAAGTCCTTTACTTGACTCACATATACATGTGAACTAGGAATTAGTCTTAATTCCCCATCGATGAAGGTTCTCATTCATCACGCAATACAAGTTTCATGATTTCAAGTTTCTGTCCAATTGAAACTTAGGTGATGAGAATCTTTCCTTATTTGGTAAATTTTGACACTACCACAAACGAAAGAATCAAATCCATTATCTAATATTGCTATCAATGGAAGCATATAAGCAATAATTTTCACAAATGCCATTTTAAGGATACTTAAAATAAAATAAAAAACTTTTCTTTATTTATAAAAATTTGTGGAAAACTTGTCCTTACAATGAAAATACAAATGAAAACTATGTTACTAAATATTTCTAAGCAATGTATCATAACTCCTAAGCAGCATCTCAAAAATCCGATCTTCGAACCATGCGATCAAATCCATCTCTTCATGATTAGATTCAACATGCTCTTACTTTAAGCTTACTTCCTTTTGCATGATCCTATAAAACATCAAAATGCAACCTTGTCACATCATGTATTAAGAATCAACAACTAGGAACTTAATAGAGTTAGATAGTGGTCTTACGTGAAGTAGAGTAAAATATTTTGACTTTTACCATCCTTATGATCTTTCAGGTAAATTGGGCAGCTTCGCAACCAATGCCCCTTTTCTTGACAATAGAAATATATGGACTCTTTGGGAATGGTACATGAGACTATCTCAGACTTATCCTTTATCTTTACCATTTGGTCAAATGACTTGACCATGACCGATCCCTTTCCATTGGGAAGAGAAAGCTTTTCTGGACTTCCAATGTTACCATTGTTAATGTCTATGAAAGTTTGGGAGGTTGATCGTCCAATCAAATTTGCTTTACCAGTGCGCCAAATCATTGATGATTTAGCAACAACAAGCAAATAGGTAAGATCAATAAGGGTTATTTTATGGTCTGTCACATAGTAGTCATTAATGAAATCACTATATGACTCAGGAAGTGATTGAAGAACCCAATCAACAACCAACTTCCTCGAGACAATGACACCCAATACTCTCAACATGTCAATATGTGATTTCATCTCCAAGATGTGAGTACACACAAACCTTCCATCTTGATGTTTCATTGCAAGTAGGGCTTGAGTGACCTTGAACTTTTCAAGTCTTCGAGCTTATGGATTAGGGAGAATAATTGGAGGAGGTGGAGGAAGTGAAGAATGATTTCCATTTCCACGATCCAATCGTGGAACATCATCTTCAGAAGGGAAGCTTATTTCAAAAGATTTTGGAAGACCATAGTTGTCTGAACTAGACATCTACAAGGGATAAATTCAAGTTAGTTGTTAAGTCCTTAATATAACACCAAAATGAAATATTAAGGCTAGGACCCAACACAATATTCTACAATTCGGAAGAGGGATGCCATAATCCAATTGTAAAATACTTGAAGGTAGGTAAATGATGATTTACCAATTTCCACCATGAAAAACGAAATTGATTATTAAGTTTTAATTGGACTGAAATTCCTAGATCCTTTGAGATTCACTGAAATTTTCAGTGACATGTTTAAATCTCGATTGTGCCCTTCAAGTTTGTGACTGGGATGCCAAGGATCACAAACAAGGTGTGAATAATTATGCAATTTAGCTTTGTACACCCAATGTTAAAACCACCTAATCAATGTGCTGGTTAACCACACATGCACCATTGATCTATGATTAACATCAAGCTACCCTTTTCCATGCACTGTCAGTCCCAGATTAGTGTGCCGATTAACCACACATGCTCCACTAACAACTTAGTAAGGTGGAAAGTGCAATTTCATGGGTTAGCATGAAATTCACATTTTTTCTAAATCAACTAAGATTGGAAATTTAATAAAAGTTTAGTTACTTTATAATTATCATTATACTTATAATGAGAATTAATGTTCTATCCTACTCGTTCGGCTAACGACCCTCCACCAGTCAAGGAAGCGGTGGTTGAGAGTGTACACCCATTAAACTGCCATTTTATAGGCAGTAACCTTATACCCCCTTATAGACTGACTTCATGAATGAGGCATACTAATGGTAAGACTGACTTATCTTATACATACATACATACATACATACATACATATATATATATATATATATATATATATATATATATATATATAATTATTAAACTTATAATAATATAATAGTATAAGGGATTGAATTTTAACTTTTAAAACTCTAGGGTTTAATTTGGAATTAAAGTATTCATAAGTGAAACTTTACAAATTCTAAAACTTGAGGGCAAGTTTTGAAACTTGTCAAAACTTTTGGTTTTTATAAATTATGGGTTTAATATGATTTTTATGAAAAAACTTTTCAAGTTCCATAACTTGAGGACATGTTATGGAAGACTTTAAAACCATTTTCAAAATGAGACTTTTCATTTTTCCAAAACCTATGAGTTTTAATGACTTTTAAAAGAAAGACTTTTCATTTCCCATAAATTGAGGACAAGTTATGGATTTCATTAAAGGCATTTAGATCATAATTTTAACTAGAAAATTTATCAATTAATTTATTCATGATCTCACTAAACTCATAATTAAGATAATTCACATCAAAATTTTACAAGAAAATTTGCTTATCATTTAAACTCATAATTCTCTTAAAATTTTGATAATTATATTGTTATTGGATGTGAATCATCATTACCTTATCAACAAAATCAAATTTTATCAACTAAAACATTTTTTGGTAATGATCCTAATCCAAAACATGCCAAAAAACTCGAAATTCTGCATACAGGAGCAACAACTCGTCGAGTGCATGAACTGGACTCGCCGAGTTGATGCTTTACTGAGTGGACTCGTCGAGTCTGTTCATGGACTCGGCAAGTTCATCTGTCAGACAACAGAATTTCGATTTTTCCAACTTTGAAAACCAGCTAAGCATCAAATATAATAGAAAATAACCCATGGCTCTGATACCACTGATGAGTTTTGGTATACTACAACATCTTATGGTGCACATACAACCCTAAAAGCTTTGGATCTATGTTTTCTCTAATTATATATGAAATATTATTTCCAAAGGTTTAATCCTACAACTAACATACAATTGATATAAGCAACATATAATTGAGTTATAGAGCTTGTAGTTTTGGCCTTTAAGAACTTAGTGCCCAAAATGTTTCACCTCAAACGGTTCACAACACACCTAGGAAAAAGGAGCTCTTGAGAGAGGAAATACTAGCACCCAAATCGGTTCTATGATCTCCAAGATCACTTGTACAAAACTTGTGCAACCAGATCAACCATTGTAGGCTAAGGGGTTACATATTTATAGTGTGGGAATCCAAGTGTCATGTGTAACCCTAATTCCTACACTTAGGCTTTTAATGGATTAGCACCTTATGGAACTTACATAAGCTTAGCCCACCACTAATAATATTAGCCTAACTTATATGTATCATTGAATTACACAATTAACGCCTGTATATTTAATTAGTCTCTCTTGATCACCGAATTAATTCCAAATTAATTCTTGATCAATACTAATTAAATCATATGATTTAATATTAATATATTAGAACTTATAATATTTTAATAAATAATAAATAACCTCTTACTCAAGTATCCATCCTATCAAGATGTCCTGGTGATATGCAACCCGAATGGACCATGCTACACTCGGGTCAAGTACATACCAATTATAGTTATGGGCTTAGACACCTAATCCAATAGTCGTACCTCCTTACCACTCAGGGTTGAACTTGACTCATAGTACGACTGTAATTTTCTTCCTCTGATTGTTCAATGTTTAACTCAGGTTGTACAATGGGTATGGTAGGTTCATCCCTATTATCATGCAACATTTTTCTCATGTCAACTCTTTGTTCGACCATCATATCCCGAATCATTGCTTAGACTCCTACCATCATGATTGGTTCGGGTGCAGCAGCTACGTATGGCGCACGCTCAATCATAGGTTACTGATTACCATCAATATATCCAAATCTACTTCGGGTTCTCGCTATGTCAATCTATACACCAAAGCAGCCGAATTTGGATCTTTATTTACAATAGACGTTTAAATCCTCCTTGTCTCTCCAAAATGTTACATGCCAGTTCTAATACCATAATCGAACGTTTAGAAATCTGAGCACATTAAGTTTCCAGATCTAGTTGAGTATAGACCATAAACTCAATTAAATAATAACATAAAACATTTAGCACATACAATCAATTTAGGCATCTTTCCTAAATTAAGCTAGTGCTCGTGTCTATATATTTTGCAAATATAGCGGACACTCATCACACAATCATCGCTTAGCATTCTAGGTTTAAGTCTAGAAATCCTTCGAATTCCTAGTTCGTTTAACCTAATGCTCTGATACCAACTCTGACATCCCTAATTTCTTGGCTAGAAAAGACCAATTTGTTTATGCTTTATTTAAAAATCAGAATATCTTTCTTAGGAATAATATTGCGAAATTTGTTCCCAAAAATATGATAAAGATAGTATTAAAGCATTTTCGAAGAAATGTATTTTCATTATATTAAAAACGTTAGGATGTCATCGTTAATATAGTACATAAGCATAAACAGAAATAGTACATGCCTTACAAACATCTATTATTCTAATGGCCTATAATCCATAGATGTCTCACTAGATCATCACTCATGTGCTCTTTTGCCACAACATGTATATAAGAAACTGAGCGGGCCAGGCTTGGGAGCCTGGTGAGCACATAGGGTTTTCAACCCACAATAATTAAATTCTTTATTATCATCAAATCATTCAAAATGATTATCCGTTCCCGTTATCCTCACTTTCTGTCCATAAAGCATCTAATTTAAGGGACATATCCTAAGAATTATCATCGGGATGGACAACACTGCATAGGGGATTCCTCAGCAATATATGTCAAAAAGGCAACCATGAGGGGGATGGAGTACACCTGGTGAACACATAGTTTAAAAACACATATAGGTTGCGAGCATGCCAACGTTCCACTAGACTGTCTAGAATAGTCGGTGGTCGTCATCTATACTCTGCTGGATGACTGGATCAGCTTTCAACATCGAGGCCTCTCATCATTTTATTTCATATTTCATCATCTATTTCATCTACCCATCTTTTCCCAACATATTGGTAGGTACAAAATACATATACAGTTTAAATCAAGTAAATCATGTATACATCGTTCATCCAGCATAGATATCAAAAACACAGATAATATGCATGTATAACATGCAATTTATATTAAATACTTCACATCTATGTGTAAGATGAAAGTAACTATGCACTCACTTGTTAAAGTGATGACTCGAAATTCGGGTAGCGGTTCGCTTCTAAAAATTTTCTTTTCCTTCGACGAAACCTAGTATCATTATTACTAGATTTTAGTCTAATATTTATTGTGACTAATTATTAGTCTAGATTTATTATTAACTCGAAGTCTACTTTCACGATCTATCAAGTAAGGAACAACCATGTAGGATCATATCAGAGGTAGGGTCCGTTTGGTATACGAAGTATAATGTTTGGAAAGCTCACTTTAAACACCTCACTAAATCACAACCTATACATCATCCCCGTAAGTAGATCAATCAGTATAACGACTTTGAATCATTGATAAATCTTGTTTATAGGTTCGTAATAACGATAATAAACTTAAACATAAGTTATACTTAAAGTAGGGTAAGAATAACTAACTTACAAGGGGCCTTCTGGCATTCTGAGACTCGCCTTTAGCACTTAGGAAGTGCTAGGGAAAGGGGAAGTCGGTTTGGGGGTATTTGGGAGAGAAGTTGAGAAAAGGTGTGAAGAAAAATGAGGAAAAACGCCTCTATTTATAGGCTGAAGTCTCAACATACGTTGGGCGTAATATTGATGTATGCGGGGCATACTTGGTACGCTGAGCATATCGGCGACACATGTCAGCACTGTTAAAATTCATAACTTTGCTATCCGACGTTTGTCTTTGTCTGTCTTTATATCTTTGAGCTCCTATTAACGAGATCTTCAATTCCCGTTTAGGTTGTGTTGGCTAAAAATCGATCGATTCAAAATTTGATTTTCGGGTTGTATATTGCTATGCAAAATCTTAGAAAAATCATAACTTCCTCAAACGAAGTCAGATTTGAACGTTCTTTATATGCACGCTCTCGGTTTAGCATATACTGTGAATTTTGTTTAGATCGATAGTACTAAAAAGTGGTTTATCAATAATTCACTTCCAATGATACGCGATGTAGTGCCGGTTCAGTCGCAAATTTTTGATGGGTCATAACTTCTTCGTTATAATTCGGATTTCAGCGTTCCTTATATCCCGGAAATCCATGTTACGACTACTTCAACTTCCTTTAAAGGTATTGGGTCAAATCTTCATTCTATTTTTTACTCATAGTTTTATTATTAATTATTATATCATTATAAGCACGTATATTGCACATAAATCACATAATACTCAAATAATTTTTCTTCATTACTACAAAATAGGTTACAATTGCTGACCCTATCTATTATATCATATTATTAATGCTTAGCCAGAAAAGCAGGCTTTACAACTACTATGCTAAATCTTAGAAATATCATAACTTCCTCTAACGATGTCAGATTTGGACGTTCTTTTTATGTACGTTCTCGTTTTAATATATACTATGACTTTAATTTAGATTACCAAAGCTAAAAAGTATTTTATCAGAAATTTAACTTTTACAATACGCGAAGCCGTGCCGATTTAATCGTGAAACTTTAACGAGTCATAACTTCTTCGTTATAGGTCGGATTTCAGTGTTCTTTATATGTACGGAATCCTTGTGACATATAATATAACTTTATTTAAGACTATTTATTCTAAATAATCTTCTATGAAAAAAGTCATTTTTAAGGCTTATTATCTCTAAATTGACTACCTCGAATTTGCAGGCGTTACAGTTGAGAATTACGAGTTGCACAAGTCTTGTCTGGTGCCTTCATACGTTCATCTCTTGTATGCCTTCATCATCATGTCAGCAATGTCCGCCATGTTATTTTTGGGCTTGCTTTCAAGTTTGCTTCCTTTTTCTGATTCTATTTCGGGCTCGTATCCTACTTCCTTTTTGTTAGGTGTCTTCACAAAACTTTTGAATTCGCTTTATAGAATCTTGTTACGTGATTCTCCAAGTTTGGTTGTCTTCTTCTTATGGAATGTTAACTCAGGATCATCAAACGGTGGTATGATTGGTATGATGACCACGCCGTAGTGATTATTGCCACGATGTGGTAAATCAATCAGAAGAAAACTAAAACGAAAATTAAGAGAAACTAGACAGAATACATTCCTAATAATTAGTAGATAAGAATTAACTAAAAATTGATTGTTCCCCGTCAATGACACCAAAAACTTGATGTGAAATAAATATGAACTAGTTTTAACCAACTAATGTAACTAATTATTACTCCTAAGGCAATGTAGCTAGTCACATAGAATAGCACAAATAGTCAGGTATCGAACACAAGGAACCAAATTACTAGCTAGTTTTATCTACTAAGTTACCTAATTTACTATTAAATTAAAAATGGGGGTTTTCTCTAGTTTTACAAGACTAGAAACTTAATTAATCAAACTAAAACTTAGAAAGAAACTAGTTATCAACTAATGAAAAAAAATTTAAAAGCAAGAAACACAAAAGATGATTTTTGTAACAACCCACAATGTCATGACCAAAAATTTTGTTTTTTAATTTAATAATAAAACCACAAGTTCCAACCATTCATTCAAAACATCTCACATCAGAGTATCATGTCTAAAACATTATTTTATTTTGTCATAGTAAACATCCCAGGCTAAAACTCCTTTGGTGTGTGTGCCATGCGATCACCCCAAGCTCTTCCCTCCGCCACCGAAAGTACCTGAAACCAAAACTGAAAACCGTAAGCACGAAGCTTAGTGAGTTCTCCAAACTACTAAATACCACATACATAATCACATACTGGGCCCCCGCCCACTGCTTCGGGACTTGCCCGACATCAGGCCCCGCTCGGCATCAGGCCCTGCCTGGCATCGAGCCACGCTCCTGCTGATAGTGAGATATGGGCCCCCGCCCACACTCACCCCTCTCCTATCTTAGGCCTCGCCCCTGATACGCTACTAATGAGATACAGAACACCATCCATACTTTGCTAGTGATGAGATACGGGACCTCACCCACACTCACCTCCCTACCAGACACATACGAGTATCACACAGACAACAAGTATAAACTATCATACAAATATTCCTCGGCACCCGCCCGACATCGGACCTTAATCCGGAATCATAAACTAGCATATAGTGCCTAGGGCTAACCCCCGGGTCTTCCTACTCTTAAACTACATGGGCCGGCATTATGGCCTTAGACCCATTCATACAGTGAGGAAACTCACCTCGCACTGCTGAACCCTTCTGATTATCCTATGACTGCTGACTGGAAATTCCCGAACTGTTGACCCTTCGACTTCCCGAACTACCAATACCAAACATCACTTTGTCCAATACAATAATCCTTCTTAGGGTAAAATGATCATTCTACCCCTAGACAAACTTGGTCCACATCTAAGGCCCAAACTAAGGGCCAATACTAGGTAAGCTTCCCAAGCCCACTAGTGGCCCACTAATGGTCTAATATGCCAAATCAGGCCCAATCCCTCTAATGGGCCTTAACCTAAGCCCAAGTATCTTTTTTTCCCACATCATATGACTTCTGGTGGCCCACTAAGGCCAAAGTCCAAAGCATTGCCCAATCTAAGGCCCAACAACATGAAGCCCAAACTGACACAGTACGTGGAGCGTACCTCCACGTACGCTAAGCGTACTAGGTAAGTGGTGAGTACGCTGGGCGTACCTGCATGTACACTCAACGTAACCCTCCTGTTAAGTCCATTTCTCATTAAGAGCTTAATACTCCACTTCAGAGGTTACAAACATAGATCCAGGTCCTTTTTCACGTCTTAGTCCATAAAGTCACTGACTTGGTGACTTAACTTGGCCCAAACAAGCCTAAACTCCCAAAATGATATTCTTCTTCCATGAAGAGGGCTAGATCTCATGCATGAATCCATTAAATCCTTCAATATGGAGACTTTAGTGCTTATGGGACCCTTTTAGCTCTGAGGGTGGCAACCCCAAGCTCATAAATGAAATTTCATCATAAAGGTCCAATCTTGGGACCAAAACTAACTTCAAAACCATACTACACTAGATCTAAGCACCATTAAGTAAAGTTATGAACTTTATACCTCCAAAGAGTTCCAAATGAGGATGCTATTCCAAATCTACGAGCTCTAACCTTCCAGATTCTTCCTTACCAACTTTTTCTTTGCCTCTTCCAAGCTTACACCACCCCATAATGAGTTTCTTGAAATCAAAATCACCCAAGGATGAAGAGATGAGGCGTTCTAGGCTTTCACTAAGATTGGGGGACGGATAAAGAGGCTAGGTTTTGAGCTATTATGTTCTTTATATAGTGGCTCACCCTTAAATTAGGGTTTCTGGACATTGGACGTACGTTGGGTGTACATTCTATATGCTAGGCGTACGCCAAAAGCACCCGCTATCTTATGCCCTTATACGCTGGGCGTAGCCCAGCCTTACGCTAGGCGTACTCGCGCGTTCATCACCTTGCATGCATGGTCCTTCTTTGCCAACTTTTCCATTAAGGGACCATTAATGTCAATAACTTCAAAGTATTATAACTCCCTCATTCTAAGTCCTTTTCCGACGAACTTTATATCCACGCGGAGGTGGCGAGAAGCCCTACAGTTCTAGTGACACACCCCGACCCAAAACCTTTCGAATAAAAACTCAAAACCCGTAAAAGACCAAATGCCCATGGCCTGGCCTTTGAGATCTATAAACAGTCATTTTCGGAACAGGGTGTTACAACTTTAATCAAGATCAATGAGATACATTCGTTTAGATTCGATATACTTGCTATTACGGTTGATTTAATGGTTAAGAATGATAGGTCATGCAAACTTAATTAAGCTCAACAATAAACAGATTAGTAGTTATCATAAGCATAGAGAGGTTCTTTAATAAGCTGGCATAACAAATAACCAACTTAGCATAATCCAATCCATAAATCAACTCATAATAAGGATCTAATCTAGTCTAAACGAAAGTTAGGGTATTTAGTAGATTAAGTTCAACAAACAAACATGTAAAAACGAAATTCAACATGTAATCCATGATTAAACACAAGTAGAATAAGTAAATATAAAAAGTTCTACCTCAAATCTCTCATAATCAAGCTTCTAATCGATCTTCTACAACTCCAAGCTTCCAAACAACATTCTTGGCCTTCAAAAGTTGACTAAAGCTCCATAAAAAGTTAGGTTTTCAGAGAAATGTGCCTTCTATATATATTTTCTTGAAGTCGGTTCACCACGTCGAGGTTAGTCCACCACAACGTGGTCTTTGGGTTTATAAAATAATCAACAAGCCTTCGAGATTTGTCGGGAATTTTCAAAATGCCGCATCGTGGTAAGCAGACTTTTCTTAATTTTAGCCTTAATCCAAATTCGTAAGCTCAAACTTCCTTCCTTTTCGTTCTCGAGTATGTCTTTTACTTCTACAACACAACATATAATAGATTAAGTATCTTTTGTCCTATAATGAACATAAAAATGGCTAAAAATATTAAGATATGATATATATATATATATATATATATATATATATATATATATATATATATATATATATATATATATATATATATATATATATATATATATATATATATATATATATATATATATATATATATATATATATATATATATATATATATATATATATATATATATATATATATATATATATCAGTTGGCTTCACTAAGCTTGTGTACGGGTGCGCGTTCTATGGGTACAAATGCACTACCAATCGACTATAAAACGTTCATGGACATTTTAGCAAATTTTTTTTTCCATAACGAACATTTTAATTAATAGCCGGTTTCAAATTCATATTAATGACAATATTAACCACTATTTCAGTTACAATTTACAATCTGGGTGTTTAATTACGCCATTAAAGTGATGATTATGGTTTGGTGTATAAATACAGACCCTCCATCACCATTAGAAAAATATCAAAGTGTCATCTCCTCTATTGTTGTCATTTTCTTGCTGATGTGAATGTATTATTTAGGTTTAGAAGGTTCGGCAATATTGAAGAATTGTTATAATTGTTGTATCATGGGAAACAAACACCCGCTAGCGGACAAATTTATTTTAAGGACATGGTGTTAAACACAAACCTTAACCATTTTTTCGTACATTTTTCGTATCTTAATTCCTACACTACATTGTGTATTGAACTTAAATTTTACAAATTCTTACACTTAGTTTTTGGGCTATTCTTTGTGTTTATGATCAAACTAGATTTTACAAGTGTGGACTCCACACCTCGTAACTTGTATTGAACTTTTCTTGACACCTGGTAACTTGTAACTTGTATTGAACTTTGTTTGAATATGTTTCAATCCCATACAAATCCATGTTTATTGATCTCGGTATCACCGTTCCGACCAACAATAATGGAAATATATAGATGTATTTTTATTAATAAGTTATATAAAACAAAAGAAAAAAAAACTAAGTTATCATATACAACAACTGGAATTGTTATGTTTATGTTTTAAAAACTTGATATTTTTATAGTCCTCAAGAGTCCTTCATTTGTTGGAATGTATGAGTTGTCCCGGGTTCGTTATATCATAAAACCCTTGATTTATAGTTTCATTCGAGAAAAATGTTTAATAATTAAGAGTAAATTACACAAATGTCCCTATGATTTACGGTTTTTTTATGTTTGGTCCCTAATTTATATTTTTAACTCGAATCATCCCTATAGTTTGATTTTATTGCATCATTGGTCCCTAACAGACTTAAAATGACTAATATACCCTTATTTTATTACTTTAATTGTAAAATTTATTATGAATTTTTATAAGATATTACGTAATTAATATAGTCTCATTCATCCAGTCACCCATTCTTCATTTTTACCTTACCTACATCAACCCTTCTTCCCTTTTTTACTTTACTTAACTAATGTTTAGTTCTCCCATACCAGTTACAACAAAGTACAAGAACAAACCTAAAATTTCTAGTATCCTCTACCACCATCAGACCTTAAAATTTTGGTATCCAGCGCACCCGCTACTGGTAACCAAAGCTAATTTTGTACCTTTATTCTACATTGACCTCGTCTCTTTCCCTCAACTACTATTAGTCATCGTCGGTGAGCCCTACGGTGAAGCCGACGGTCTGCCACCATAATCGAATCTTCTAAAGACATTAAAGGAAAGTCGGAAGCATCGCCAATCTACATCTAAATCTAGACCATCATCTACAGTCGTTGACTGCATCTTACCCACCAGAGAGTTAGAGAGTTACTGATCTGCATCTAAAGGCACAATCTATCGTCGATCTGCATCTAAACTCACATCTTTAAGTCGTATTCCTCTTTGCTCCACCTACTACTGTCGTCCCCTGGAAAGTTAACCACCACCGTCGGGAAGGATGACGACGACATTTCCAATACTTTACTGCCACTACTGATGACGTCTTCGTGAATGAGTGGTGGTGTCAACGACCACCTTCTTACCCACCACTAGTGGTTCTTGTGCCTCCTTCTGAAAAACTTGATTTACTTGCCTCTTACCCTTCAATTTCTGAACTTACCTTTCTTGATGATTAGGTTTAGGTTACAGGGAATGAAGTCGATTGTTTAGTAATAGTTATTTATGAGTTTTTTATCTAGTACTTTAAGTAATGAATCAGAACCAGATTTTGTTTTATTTCCTTCACCATAATTGATTTTGAGTTTTGGATTTCAAAAATAAGGTTAGTAGTGTTTGATTTTTTGGGTCTGAATTGTTATGATTTTGAAGTTGGCATGGGTGGTTGCAGAGTTAAATCGATACTAGAGGCAAATTAGGTGTCCTTTAAAGTTTAAACTTTAATGGGATAAGAACAATGGGACCCACAACTATTAAACAATTTTTGTAATAAGTTAATTGTAAATAAAACAATTAAAATAATAAACAAGGGTATACTAGTCATTTTGAATACAACAGGGAGCAATGGCGTAACAAAATCAAACCACATGAATGATCCGAGTTAAAAAATAAATTATGTACCAAATGCGTAAATTACCTTAAACCACATAACCATTCACATAATTTACTCAATAATTAATAGGGTAAATTACACCGTTAGTCCCTCGTGCACATGCCAGAAAGCGTGTTTAGTCCCTATTTCCAAAATTTAACTCGGGCAGTGCCTCATTGTTATTTTTCTTGCATGGTTAGTCCCTATAGACGTTAACCATTAAATACTTTCGTTTAAGCTCCCCACATGCCTTGCACGCAGGGGTACTTTCGTCTTTTCAGGGTTTGTATACATGAACCATTATGGCGCGACTTTCACAACCGATCATTTCTCATTTCATCCTCCGTCGACCCTTAGCATTGCACAAGAAAACCCTAGTTTTCTACGATGGTGAACTGGAGGATTAGGCAAGAATGGGAGGAATACGTTCTCCAAAGCTCATACAGTAATATTTTCTACACTCCATTGATCATCCATTATACGTTCCTAAAAGGTAAAAAAAATGTTTTATTTTTTATTTTTTGGGTTTGCAGCTGACAATCCATCTATGTTCTAGATACGATTGAACAATGGTGGAGTTTTTATGAAGTTTCCAAGCTGCAAATACATAAAGGGGAAGATGAAATACATTGATGGCATTGATAGTGACTTGTTCTTGGTGCATAATATGGATGAGATAATGAAATTGTTTGATTGTGTGGAACCAGGTAAAAGTATTTACTACCATTTCAAATGAGTAACCTGTGATTTAGATTTTGGGTTGTATGGTTTGGGCTGTAACAAAGATATAAACCAATTTAGGTCATACGTTTATGAATACAAGGTGATAGAAGTGTATACAGAATTTTGGGTAAGCAAGCTGCATACGTATCAAATGTCCCCAAACCCTGCGAAGATAAAGATACACGAAATTCCTGAGTCCCTTTGTCGTAAAAGGTTGTTCTTGACATGGTCAAATTCAGGGGATAGTCCTAGTGAAGAAGCCCCTATTTTTGAGAATGTAGAAACTATGGACCAACCCCCTAGTATATTACCTGAAACAACCTTGGAACAACCCCTTATTACATTGAGTGAAATAGTTGAGTTAACCCCTGCCTATATACCAAGAATTGAAATCCATTTGACTGAACCAATAATGGGAAGCACATGTCCTAACGTTGATGGTTGGGATGATACATTTAAATGGTGTGAACCTTTTGGTGGGACTCCTATGGAACCAGATGAACCAAATAGTGAAAAAGCAGGTGAAGAAAGTCAAGCTAGTAAAGATAGTCAAGATAGTGAAGACAATCAAGATAGTGATTACATAGTTGATGAAGATAATTTGTTAGATGATCCAGAGGTTGATATGAAGAACTTTCACCTCAATGTTGACAAAGAGGTGGAGTGGGTTGGAAGTTTTCCTGATAATCGAAATAAAGCAGTAGAAGGTGATGAAGAATTAGAGGTTATAGACACTGAAAAATTAGTATATGCATCTTCATCGGATGAGGGTGAAGCTAGTAAAAAAAATGAACAAGATAAGAGATTTACAAAGAGCACACAAGAATGAAGCAACTGCTGTCAAAGATCCATTTTACATCCACCAAACTTTTAGCACAACCAAGGAAGTTAAACAACAAAATTATCTTCATTCTATAGATAGTACAAGGGAGTTAGACTTCGTCAAGAATGAAAAAAACAGGATTAGATTGGTTTGTAAAGGTACTAAACCAAACCTTGGGATATTAGAAATAGTTGGGACCAACAAAAGTAATGACAAAGTGGGACCAAGTCAAAAGAATAAGAAAGCCAAAGATGATTCTATTCATAAATGCCCATGGTTCCTACTAGTGAGTAAGTGGAAAAACACATTAACTGGACTGTAAAGACATATGAAAAGCAACATACATGTCTTCAAACAAGGAAAATTAGGGCATGCAACTACAAGTTTCTCTCTGAACAGATTATTGACACAATGGAGTCAAACCCAGAAATACCACTTAGAGCATTACGTGAGATGCTTGAGAAGAAATACTACGTTGTATTGTTAGACATGAAAGTTCATAGGGTGAAAATGAAAGCCCCAGAATCAATTAGGGGGATTTTGGATGCTCAGTGTAACAACCCGCTATTTCAAGTAAGTAAATATCGAATCCTGTAACCTCTTTGAGAAAGGAATTAGAATATCATCGAAAAATGAAGTATTCAAAAACTCTATTTGGAGTACACTATGTGGTAGTTATCGTCTTAAGGTTTCCAAACATATAAATAACACAAAAATCCGAGTTATAACGAAGAAGTTATGATCATTCTAAGTTATACTACAAAAACCGGCAATACGAAGTTGCGTAAAAACGCAAAGTTTCAATAAAACACTTTCCGACCTTAGGTGTCTAAATGAAAGTCGTAGATATCGTTAAACTACAAACATGCATAAAAAGAACGCTCAAATCGGACATCGTATGAATAAGTTATGAATTTTTAAAGAAATTCCTTAATCACGTCATTTTAATAAATAAATAATAAAAATAATTCCGGAATTTGCCAACGGAATCTAAATGAAAGTTGTAGATCGTAGTCTCACCTTCGCGGGGAAATAAAGAACGTCAAAAACGGAGTTCGTACGAAGGAGATATGAATTTTCGAAGTTTGATAAATAATTTATATATATATTTTTATTAAAACTTCGGTATTATCCGAAGGGGAGTCAGCGTCCTCATCCGAGGTACGCGCTGTGTACTCCTGTACGCCCCGCGTACCCGAGGAACTTGGCCTCAAACCGTCCACGTCGCCCTATGCGAGGCATCCCACCCGCCCGTCCGACCCGTTGTCCCATCCGACCCGACTGCCTGAGCCGTCCCATCCGAGGCCGAGGCAGTCGAGGCTTTGGTCACGCATGACGTACGCGTACGCGCTACGTACGAGCGTACGCCCCACGTATGAGGCCTCTCAGGCCCCCCTATAAATAGCATGCGAGGGTTCCCGGGAAAATGGCCAATTCTCTCTCCTTTTTCTTGCGTTTTATCTCGTTTTCCGTGCTCGCACTACCCCGAAGCCCTGGTCATTTTGTGCAAGTCCCGAAGGTCGATTTTTCTCCCGAGGAATCCCGAGATTTCCAAGGAAAATCCATTTCCCGAGATGAAACTCTGCCCGGTTTTCCATCTTGCTATCTTCAAACTTTCAAGTGAGTTCATACCCCTTTCAAACACACTTTAAATACATTTTAAATGCTTTTATCCTCTTTTAGGGGGGGAATACAAGTAAACATACGGTTATTATCGTGTATTTTATAAAGTTTCACTTCACTTGTTTTATCGAATAAATCACTTGGAACTCATTACTATTATGGAAAACTCTTGTCATACTTTGCGTGCATTAGACATTATACAAAGTATATAATGATTTCAAAGTAACTTTCATTGTTAAGTCGTTTTATACATTCTAAAAACTTATGATTTTGCTTTGTCAAACATTGTGAAAAAGGATAAACTTTGCATAGAAAACTATCACTTTAATACGGGCTTAGTTGAGAATCCATGAGACGTGTATATCTTCAAACGTTACTTTTCTTTATTAGAAAGTAATGTTGCAAGTCCTGTCTATAACCATAGTCTCCCGTTCGGAGAACGTGTCAAATGTGTATAGATCTATATGGGAAGTCATGATCCCGCGCTCTGACTGTTAGCTACAGTCCGTCTTTTGGGGTGACAGTTGTCATAACGCTGCGATGCCTGAAGAACGTCGTTACAGGCATATTATGTTTAGTATGGTTATAAAACTCATCGGATATACAATTATTATGGTATTATGCTTTTATGAACGAGTAGCTATTAAAACTATTCTTCATCTAATAAATGCGATCTTCGTATAGTTTTACTATATAAAACTATGACACAACTTTTGAGAACGTCGGTTTCTTGCGATTTTCGGTCTTAGAGATTGCCATTTATGTTAGGAAAATAAGGGTTTCTCCTGCATACAAACCAAACAACTAATAGGAAAATAAGGGATTTTGCTGGTGCAATTATTTACAACTTATAACACAAACATTTATATGCATTTCATACTTTTATAAGAAAATAAGGGTTTTTCTTGGAAAACACAACAACTCGTATCTCAACCATTAGGGAAAATATGGGATTTTCTGGATCTAATACATTCACTTTCAACACAACAAATCACAACTCTTTACATTTGAAATGCTGCGTTTTCTAGAAAATATACACCCATTTTGGAATGGCATCCAATTTTTCTAAACTACTTATGAACTCACCAACTTAATTGTTGACACTTTTTCTTTGAAATAACTTGTATTCTCAGGGAACCGCTAAGCAGGTTTGGGAATCAACTTTTGGGATTAACGCGCTGACGTTAATTACTTCTTTTGGATGATGTTTATGTATTTATCTTTTGAACATGTAATGAATACAATTATGTAAACATCTTGGAAACTTTAATATATATGGTGGTGTGTACTTTCCTTTCTATGAACTGTTATGATACTGAATATGACGTCCTCCGCCACCGAACGTTTCCGCCGTTCTGGTTTGGGGGTGTGACAGATTGGTATCAGAGCTTTGTTTATAGGGAATTAAGTATATCAAAACCATTCCTTTTTGATATACAACTATAAACTCAACTGGGCAAAAACACTCTGAGAAAAATTCATACTTTTGAAAGTAAACCTAATTAGTTTTAAGGTAAGCATGCACTCATTTTTATACTAATAACAGTTTCATAGTAAATAACTTTAGAAGTATTATAAATAAGTTGTGCAGCACAGGTATGCCTTGGGACATGTAATCGGAACTGGGAAGAATATAGCCTGATCAACTATATTTGTCCAAGAGCCAACTAACGTATGCCAAGGAGTGTCTGTAATGGACAACAAATTTAAAACTTACCAAAAGCATATCGCTAAAGAATATTGAGGGAGTATTCGAGTGCCGTCAACCATTAAACTTAAGGGTAAGTTTCATGTGCTCTAGCTTATAGTAAACTTTTAACTCTATTCTCGTACAGTCTAAATGGCGGGATTCCATCACCCCAATGACCCCTACTACCCCAACCAAGGTAATGGAGGGTGGATTGAAGAAGATCCTGAAGAAGACGAAGAGCCTATAGAGTTGGAGGGAGGGGATGACTCTGGCACGGATTCGGAGCCAGAAATTATAAATCCACCAATCCCACAATCTCCCGTCCACGTGAGGAATTTCCAAGGACCCACTCCAGTGTGGGGAAGTCACCTCCATCATTGAAGCCAACAACAAATCTTACGCCCTCCTTACGGCATGTGCCGAGACTTTTATGATGTGAGAGGCGGGGGATCAGCCGACCGAGCACTTCCGGTCATGGTTGGCAAACTCGCCAACCAGTGCTATCAATCCGGAGTGCAAGCCAACCGAATCCGAGAGGTCAATGTGGAAGTACAAATCCACACGGCCGATATCAACCACCTAGAGTTGTTGCAGAATGACATCCACATTCGCGCCGAAGCGTTTCAAGCACAAGCAAATGCGGCCTTCGCAGAATTAAGAGAACAACCAGCTGCGTTTGATAGACGTCTCATGGAGTCGAAGCAGTCCGACACGGAGTCGAGCTCCAAACGCAAAGCGCACCGCAAGTAGTACTTGCCCAACTCTCAAATTTTGTTATAAATTAGGACTTCGGATAAAAGTATTATCTTCTTTAAATTGTTCTGTAATCGGAGGCCTTTAGAAAGGCTAAGAAATTTTGTCTAGACCCCGCTGTAACACAACTATATGTTTAATATATATAAGGGTATACCCCTTTTCTTGTTGTTGTTAATCATGCGCAATTCGTTCGATTCATTGGTACATCTATTCAAACTTTACTTTCAAGCTCAAGACATTGTGTCAGTCAAACCCAACTTCTTAGAACTATTAGAAGTTAACTCAATATCATTCAACTCTGAACTGCCAAAACTTATAAATTTTTCCATATTTTTTTTTCTTTTGGCAGCACGATGCCTCCTCGTCCAAACCTAAGGCCCAGGCCGGGCACGGTACCACCACCACCTCCACCACCAGCTTATGATCCAGCCTTGGTCCAGGCTGCTATCACAGCAGCAGTAACTGCAGCCCTCTTGCAAATAAACTCTCACGGAAATGGAGGGGCGGGAAGCAGCACGAATCATCCAAATCATGGCACTGGTCATGGTCAAGGAAGAGAATGTACTTACAAGGAGTTCTCTAACGCTAAGCCAAAAACTTTTAATGGAACTGGGGGAGTCATTGCACTAATGCAATGGTTCGAGAAGACCGAAACGGTCTTCGAGATCTGCTCATGCCTAGAAGCAAGCAAAGTCAAGTTCGCTGCTTGCACTTTCGTGGATCGAGCCCTCACTTGGTGGAAAAGCCATGTGAATTCAGTGACGCTCACTGTCGCCAACGCCATGAGTTGGGACGATCTAAAGGTTCTACTACTGGAAGAATACTGCCCAAGGGGCAAAGTGCAAAAGCTGGAGCAGGAGCTCTGGAATCTGAAAATGACTGGGTCTGACCTAGTCACCTACACAGCTAGGTTCAACGACCTCGCTGCACTGTGCCCTACCATGGTCAACCCAGAATCAAAGAAGGTTGAAAGGTACATTTGGGGGTTGTCACCCCAGATTCAAGGGCATGTCCTAGCTTCCGGCCCTGTTACCTACAACAACGCTAAACGCCTGGCTCAGCGACTCATCGACCACGGAGTAAAACCCAATATCATTTCAACAACCGCAAATCCACCTAGGGAGGCTCAGGGCCAGTATAGGCCTTGGAACAAATGGAGGGGACAAACTCTCCAGGAGAACCCCAAGAAACAACAAGTAATAGCGACCCACGCTATGACTGTACCTGTGAACCCTGCCCCCACAAGCTCATATAATGGGAAACTTCCTAAATGCAACCGATGCAGCTTCCACCACCACAGTCCTTGCCCTGATCTTTAATGCACCAAGTGTAATAAGAAGGGACATACAGCCCGCTATTGCAAAGGGCCAAACCAACCATCCGTCCCTACTACTAATACCAGGGTAAGCGGTGCCTGCTTTGAGTGCGGAGACACGGGGCACTACGGTAAGGACTGCCCAAAGGCAAACAACCGGAATACCGGCGGAAGGGGACGATTTTTCGCAATGGGACAAGATGAAGCCATTGCGGACCCTACTGTTGTTACGGGTACGTTTCTTCTCGATAACTCGTATGCATGCATTTTGTTTGATAGTGGAGCAGAAAGAAGTTTTGTGAGTCACGACTTTAAAGGCCTGCTAAAATCAATACCACAATCATTAAGTGAACCATTCATAGTAGAAATGGCCAACGGGAAAACCGAAGGCACTAAGGAGATATACTTAAACTGCACCCTAACTTTAAACGATAATCCCTTTTCAATCAACCTCATGCCAGTCTCGATTAAGAGTTTCGATGTCATCATTGGCATGGATTGGCTGAGTTCTCATCATGCGGACATTCTATGTTACGATAAGGCCGTTCGCCTTAATCTGCCAACCGGCGAAACTTTCATTGTCTTGGGCGACAAACCAAGTACCACTCTTCGTATCATCTCAAGTATCCAAGCTCGGAAATGCCTACGCAAGGAGTGTCACACGTTCTTGGCACATGTTGTAGATGTGAAACGCGAAGTCCAAGACATCAAGAGTGTGCCCGACGTACGCGATTTTCCCGACATTTTTCCCGAGGACCTTCCGGGAATACCACCCGCGAGACAAGTTGAGTTCCGAATCGATCTAGTTCCCGGAGCTACCCCAGTAGCCAAAGCACCCTATCGATTACCCCCGGCAGAGATGCAAGAGCTATCCAGCCAACTGAATGAACTACTTGGAAAAGGATTCATCAGGCCGAGCTTCTCGCCATGGGGAGCACCCGTACTGTTCGTGAAAAAGAAGGATGGATCATTCAGAATGTGCATCGACTACTGAGAACTCAACAAACTTACCATCAAGAACCGATACCCCCTACCTCGAATAGATGACTTATTCGACCAACTCCAAGGAGCCAACTACTTCTCCAAGATCGATCTGAGGTCGGGATATCACCAGCTACGAGTCCTGGAGAGTGATATTCCCAAGACGGCCTTCCGAACACGATACGGACATTACGAGTTCGTAGTGATGCCGTTCGGACTAACCAATGCCCCGGCCGTGTTCATGGATCTAATGAATCGGGTATGTCGTCCATTCTTGGATAAATTCGTGATAGTATTCATAGACGACATACTCATTTATTCAAAGAATAAAGAAGAGCTTGGTCAACATCTGAGGCAAGTTTTAGAGACGTTACGGACTGAGATACTATATGCAAAATTCTCAAAATGTGAATTTGGATTAGAAAGGTGGACTTCCTCGGTCACGTGGTCAGCAAGGAAGGAATCCACGTGGATCCATAAAAAATCAAGGCTATCAAGAACTGGTCTGCGCCAACTACACCAACAGAAATTCACCAATTTCTAGGTCTTGCTGGTTATTACCGAAGGTTCATCCAGAATTTCTCCAGCATCGCAAAGCCTCTTACCGCCTTAACCCAGAAAGGTGTGACCTACGATTGGGGAGAAAAGCAAGATGCTGCATTTCAGACTTTGAAATAGGCCCTTTGCAGTGCGCCCATCCTTTCTCTCCCAGAAGGGACCGAAGATTTTGTGGTGTATTGCGACGCTTCGAAGCAAGGGCTGGGCTGTGTACTAATGCAGAGGGGAAAGGTTATTGCATAAGCCTCACGACAACTGAAAACGCATGAGGTCAATTACACCACTCATGATTTAGAACTTGGGGCGGTGATCTTCGCTCTTAAAATCTGGAGACACTACCTATATGGTACCAAATGCACTATCTTTACAGACCACAAGAGCCTACAACACATCTTCGACCAAAAGGAGTTGAACATGAGACAGCGACGTTGGGTCGAATTGCTCAACGACTACGAATATGAGATTCGCTATCATCCAGGAAAGGCTAACGTCGTGGCAGATGCCCTTAGTCGTAAGGAGTACTCTGGCCGAAGAGTGAAGTCATTAGCCATGTCAATCCATTCGCACCTGTCGACACAAGTCAAGGAAGCTCAAATAGAGGCCCTGAAACCCGAAAACGTGATAGGTGAGACCCTTAGGGGAATGGACAAGAATTTAGAAATCAAGAGTGACGGAGCACGCTACCTCATGAACCGAATATGGACGCCCAAGTTTGGTGGACTTAGAGAGGTAGTTATGAGCGAGGCACACAAGACTCCATACTCCGTACACCCTGGGTCAGACAAGATGTATCAAGATCTCAAACAACTCTACTGGTGGCCAAACATGAAAGCAGAGATCGCTACATATGTGAGCAAGTGTTTGACTTGCGCCAAGATCAAAATAGAACACCAGAAACCCTCAGGACTACTCCAACAACCTGAAATTCCTGAGTGGAAATGGGAGCAGATTTCCATGGACTTCATAACGAAACTGCCCAAAACTCAGGGTGGACAAGATACTATTTGGGTAATCGTCGATAGATTAACCAAGTCCGCTCATTTCCTACCGATCAAGGAAACTGATAAAATGGAAAAGCTATCGAGAATCTACATCCGAGAGATCGTACGACTCCATGGAGTGCCAATGTCTATCATCTCGGATAGAGACAGCAGATTCACGTCTAGATTCTGGCAATCATTGCAAAATCCATGGGAATAAGATTGGACATGAGTACAGCCTATCACCCCCAAACTGACGGACAGAGCGAAAGAACGATCCAAACCTTGGAAGACATGTTGCGCGCATGTGTAATCGACTTTGGTAAAGCATGGGATGTTCACTTACCTTTGGTTGAGTTCTCTTATAACAATAGTTATCATATTAGTATCAATACTGCTCCATTTGAAGCCCTTTACGGCCGTAAGTGCAGATCACCTCTGTGCTGGACGGAAGTGGGCGACACACAACTAGCAAAAGGTCTAGTCCCTGATAGCACCCTCATTGGTCCAGAGATCATCAGAGAAACTACTGAAAAGATCGTGCAAATACGAGAACGACTGAAATCCTCGAGGGATAGGCAAAAGAGCTATGCCGACAAAAGACGTAAACCCTTGGAATTTCAGATTGGCGATCGGGTACTACTGAAGGTCTCACCCTGGAAGGGCATGATACGCTTTGGAAAACGAGGGAAGTTAAACGAACTAAACAGAGTCGCATTCCAATAGTAAAGGTCCGATGGAATGCTAAGAGGGGACCTGAGTTCATGTGGGAACGAGAAGATCAAATGCAACAGAAGTATCCACATCTCTTCCCCAGCCCCTAAGACTCTTCTTTTGTATTAAAATTTCGGGACGAAATTCCCTCTAACGGGGGGATGATGTAACAACCCGCTATTTCAAGTCAGTAAAAATCGAGTCCTGTAACCTCTTTGAGAAAGGAATTAGAATATCATCGAAAAATGAAGTATTCAAAAACTCTATTTGGAGTACACTATGTGGTAGTTACCGTCTTAAGGTTTCCAAACATATAAATAACACAAAAATCCGAGTTATAACGAAGAAGTTATGATCATTCTAAGTTTTACGACAAAAACCGGCAATACGAAGTTGCGTAAAAACGCAAAGTTTCAATAAAACACTTTCCGAACTTAGGTGTCTAAATGAAAGTCGTAGATATCGTTAAACTACAAACATGCATAAAAAGAACGCTCAAATCGGACATCGTATGAATAAGTTATGAATTTTAAAAAAAATTCCTTAATCACGTCATTTTAATAAATAAATAATAAAAATAATTCCGGAATTTGCCAACGGAATCTAAATGAAAGTTGTAGATCGTAGTCTCACCTTCGCGGGGATATAAAGAACGTAAAAAACAGAGTTCGTATGAAGGAGATATGAATTTTCGAAGTTTGATAAATAATTTATATATATATTTTTATTAAAACTTCGGTATTATCCGAAGGGGAGTCAGCGTCCTCATTTGAGGTACGCGCTGTGTACTCCTGTACGCCCCGCATACCCGAGGAACTTGGCCTCAAACCGTCCACGTCGCCCTATGCGAGGCATCCCACCCGCCCGTCCGACCCGTTGTCCCATCCGACCCGACTGCCTGAGCCGTCCCATCCGAGGCCGAGGCAGTCGAGGCTTTGGTCACGCATGACGTACGCGTACGCGCTACGTACGAGCGTACGCCCCACATACGAGGCCTCTCAGGCCCCCCTATAAATAGCATGCGAGGGTTCCCGGGAAAATGGCCAATTCTCTCTCCTTTTTCTTGCGTTTTATCTCGTTTTCCGTGCTCGCACTACCCCGAAGCCCTGGTCATTTTGTGCAAGTCCCGAAGGTCGATTTTTCTCCCGAGGAATCCTGAGATTTCCAAGGAAAATCCATTTCCCGAGATGAAACTCTGCCCGGTTTTCCATCTTGCTATCTTCAAACTTTCAAGTGAGTTCATACCCCTTTCAAACACACTTTAAATACATTTTAAATGCTTTTATACTCTTTTAGGGGGGGAATACAAGTAAACATACGGTTATTATCGTGTATTTTATAAAGTTTCACTTCACTTGTTTTATCGAATAAATCACTTAGAACTCATTACTATTATGGAAAACTCTTGTCATACTTTGCGTGCATTAGACATTATACAAAGTATATAATGATTTCAAAGTAACTTTCATTGTTAAGTCGTTTTATACATTCTAAAAACTTATGATTTTGCTTTGTCAAACATTGTGAAAAAGGATAAACTTTGCATAGAAAACTATCACTTTAATACGGGCTTAGTTGAGAATCCATGAGACGTGTATATCTTCAAACGTTACTTTTATTTATTAGAAAGTAATGTTGCAAGTCCTGTCTATAACCAGAGTCTCCCGTTCGGAGAACGTGTCAAATGTGTATAGATCTATATGGGAAGTCATGATCCCGCGCTCTGACTGTTAGCTACAGTCCGTCTTTTGGGGTGACAGTTGTCATAACGCTGCGATGCCTGAAGAACGTCGTTACAGGCATATTATGTTTAGTATGGTTATAAAACTCATCGGATATACAATTATTATGGTATTATGCTTTTATGAACGAGTAGCTATTAAAACTATTCTTCATCTAATAAATGCGATCTTCGTATAGTTTTACTATATAAAACTATGACACAACTTTTGAGAACGTCGGTTTCTTGCGATTTTCGGTCTTAGAGATTGCCATTTATGTTAGGAAAATAAGGGTTTCTCCTGCATACAAACCAAACAACTAATAGGAAAATAAGGGATTTTGCTGGTGCAATTATTTACAACTTATAACACAAATATTTATATGCATTTCATACTTTTATAAGAAAATAAGGGTTTTTCTTGGAAAACACAACAACTCGTATCTCAACCATTAGGGAAAATATGGGATTTTCTGGATCTAATACATTCACTTTCAACACAACAAATCACAACTCTTTACATTTGAAATGCTACGTTTTCTAGAAAATATACACCCATTTTGGAATGGCATCCAATTTTTCTAAACTACTTATGAACTCACCAACTTAATTGTTGACACTTTTTCTTTGAAATAACTTGTATTCTCAGGGAACCGCTAAGCAGGTTTGGGAATCAACTTTTGGGATTAACGCGCTGGCGTTAATTACTTCTTTTGGATGATGTTTATGTATTTATCTTTTGAACATGTAATGAATACAATTATGTAAACATCTTGGAAACTTTAATATATATGGTGGTGTGTACTTTCCTTTCTATGAACTGTTATGATACTGAATATAACGTCCTCCGCCCCCGAACGTTTCCGCCGTTCTGGTTTGGGGGTGTGACACTCAGTACTCGTTTCTAAGAGACTATTTACAGGAGGTGTAGAATAGAAATCCAAACACCACAGTCAAACGTCAAGTGCAAAGTGAACCATGCTATGTATGTGAGACCAGGGTATTTGAACGGGTATACATTTGTCTCGGTCCACTGAAAAGTGGATTTACAGTAGAGAAAAGAGATTTACTAGGGCTTAATGGTGCATTCATGAAAGGTCCATACCATGGTATGATCCTGATAGCAGTGGTATGTGCATAATCATATTTTAGTATTTCATTAATGTTTGAAAATAGTTAATTTTTTCCTTATTACTATGTTTGACATGATAATTCAAGGTTTAGATGGGAACAATTCCACATACCCTTTGGCATATGTAGTTGTTGAAGCAGAGAACTTTAATTCATGGACCTGGTTTTTAACTAACTTAGGAGATGATATTGGTTTGAATGCAAACTCTAACTTCACTTTCATATCATAAAGACAGAAGGTAAATAAATTCTCCATTCATTTTCACTTGCATGTTTTACAATTCAATAAGCAACTTCACTCTTTTGATTATTTAGGGGTTATTGCCTGCACTTGAAAAACTTTTCCCAGCAGCAGAGCATAGATATTGCCTAAGGCATCTTCATGAGAACATGAAACGTAAATGGGGGGGGGGGGGAGGAATTCAAGGATTGTGTTTGAATTGTGCAACATGTACCATGTAGACTCCATTTTAGGGCCATTTGAGCCAAATACCCCATACATGAACATCAAGTTTGGGGACGGTTGTCTTCGCCCTCAAGATTTAGCGGCACTACCTCTATGCGGTCTAATGTACCATTTACACGGACCACAAGAATTTGAGGTACCTCATGGATCAACCAAATCTGAACATGAGGCAGCATCGGTGGCTAGATGTGATGAAGGATTACGATTGTGAGATCCTCTACCACCCCTGGAAGGCCCACATTGTGGCCGATGCGCTTAGTCGCAAGGTAGCCCCGATCAGGGACGTATGCTTGAGGATGACTATAGTGACTCCATTGTTGGAGAAGATTCGGGAGGTGCAGGTCGAGGGTTTGAAGGAGGAGCGCCGTAAATACAAGCGAATCATAGGCCAGGTGGCCTCGTTTTATTATGACGACCGCGGGCTGCCGACCCTACATGAGAGGGCCTGGGTTCCATACTCGAGCGGAGTATGGTAGATTCTGATGGATGATTCCCACAAATTTATGTTTTTTATCCATCCCGGGGCAACGAAGATGTACAAAGATCTTCGTCCTGATTACTGGTGGCCCTACATGAAGCGGGATGTACCCTGGTATGTTGAGAGGTACCTGACCTGTAGGAAGGTCAAGGCCGAGCACAAGAGGCCTCACGACAAGACGCTGCCATTGGACATCCCCATGTCGAAGTGGGAAGGAAGACATTACTATGTATTTCATCACCAAGCTTCCCAGGACCACGCAGGGAGTGGATTCCATATGGGTCATTATGGATCGGTTGACCAAGAGTGCCTATTTCATACCGATCCAGGAGAGCATTTCGGCCGAGAAGCTGGCCGATATCTATATTCAAGAGGTTGTAGCCCGACACGGAGTGCCGGTCTCCGTGATTTCTGACAGAGACGTGTCGTTTACTTCCAGATTCTGGAAGAAATTTCATGACGAATTGGGTACTCGTCTACACTTTAGCACTGTTTTCCACCCGCAGACGGATGGTCAGAGTGAGCGAACCATCCAGACATTGGAGGATATGCTACGGGCATGTGTATTATACTTTGGTGGTAACTGGGATACCTACCTTCCCTTGGCAGAGTTTTCCTACAAGCGAACCATCCAGACATTGGAGGATATGCTACGAGTATTAACCATCCTCCCTTCGAGATGTTGTATGGGTGGGAGTGCAGGACCGCGATATGTTGGGGTGAGGTTGGGCTGAAGGTCATGGGAAGTACCGAAGTGGTACTCAAGATGACGGAGAGGATCCAGTAGGTCCGGAGTAGGCTTCAGACTACTCAGAGTCAGCATAAAAGTTGTACCGACAAGCGCCGTTCGGACCTGGAATTCCAGGTCGGAGATATGATCCTCCTAAAGGTGTCACCTTGAAAAGGTGTCATCCGATTCAAGAAACGGGGAAAGTTGGGCCCCAGGTACATTGGACCCTTCAGGTTCGTGGCCTGGGTGGGCAAGGTGGCGTATAGGCTGGGCCTACTAGCCGAACTTAGCCAGATTCACAACACCTTTAACGTCTCCCAGCTACGTAAGTGCCTGGAAGATGATTTAACAGTTGTACCTCTAGAGGATGTTCAGGTGGATGAAAGCCTGAACCAGTGTTCTAAAAGGCGCGCCATGGCGTGAGGCTTGGCTTCCCCGTTATGAAAAACCTTATAACGTTGGTTTTAGGCGTGGCGTGTGGCAAGGCGCGATATGGCGCATTATGGCGCGTGTTTTTTCGTTTGAGACACAGTTTTTTGCTATTTGTTATGTCTTTTCTAATCGGAGATACAAGTATTTTGGTTTTTGTTAACTTTTTGTTATTAGTTATTGAACTAATATTGCTAAAAGTAGTTATATTTAATATAAATTTATATTTATGTGTTAATATAATTTTAAATTAATACAAAATTCCCGCCTTACATCACGCCTTGAAAAAACGTCATGGCTCGCCCTGGCTCGTTAAGCTTGAGGCTTGGCCTTGCCGCCACGCCACGCCTCACGCCATTTAGAACCTTAGCCTGAACTACATCGAGCGACTAGTAGCGATCCTCGACAGTAAGTCGTAGAACCTGATGAATAAAAGGTTTGAGCTAGTGAAGGTGTAATGGCAACACCGCAAGGGCTCAGAATGGACTTAGGAGCCAGAGGACGATATGAGGGAGCACTACCCCCGAGCTTTTCCCAGATGCAGTGGAAGACTTCGAGGACGAAGTCTAGAATAAGTGGGGGAGATTTGTAGTGCCCAATTCCCGGTACGTAATTTGAATATAAATTTTTGCACATTTGTTCTGGGACTCGGCGAGTTGGAGGCCTAACTTGTCGAGTAGAGGTTAAAATTGGACGCGGGAAGAAGAACCTACTCGACGAGTTAGATGTCCTGACTCGACGAGTAGGATTGTCTAGAGGAAACCCCAATTTAATGGTTTTCACCCTATTTAAACACATTAACTCTCCAGTTGTGGCCTCCCTCATCGCCTCACTGTGTCTAGAAAGCCCTAAATTGAAACCCTAACCTTGTTTGAGTGTTCTTGAGCCATTTTTGTGTGTTTGTAGTGGTTGTGAATCTTGAGAAGGAAGAAGGAGCTTATGAGTTCAAGTAGAAGCTAGTAGATCCAGAGGTTGTGTTCCATTTCCAACTCATTTGAGGTAAAAAGCTTCATCCTTGACCATTTATCTATTAGATCTCTAGTTAGGGTTCATTTCTACATTTTCTAAACTTTTATAGAGTCACATTCGAGATTTTGTGGTTCTAAGAGGGTATGACTTCAGATCTGGAACCATTAAGGGTTCTTATAGCATAAAGGTGCAAACTTTATTGCCATGAGAAGCCCATGCACCATGTAGACCCCATTTTAGGTCCATTTGAGCCAAATACCCCATGCATGGACATCAAGTTTGGGACTTTACATGTAGTATGGACCCTAGGAGGTCAGATCTATGTTGTGGATGCATTAAGACTAACTGAAATCAAGTGTATATTGTGGACATAGAGGGACTCGGCGGGTCACTCATGTGACTCGGCGAGTCAGGTTGCATTTCCCACCAAATCCCTTCTGTTAATGGACCATGTGTTACGTTAGAAGAATACTCAGTCGATTGGGCTCATTAAAGACCTGGAAATCATGGGAATCGGCGAGTGTATAAACTAACTCGACGAGTTCAAGGCTATGTCCCAAGAATATGAAGATGGACTCGGCGAGTCAAGGAAGAACTGGGCGAGTCCAACACTAAGAGCATCACCTTGCATGAAGATGAACTCGACGAGTTCATGAGGAACTCGACGAGTCAAGGACTAAACGTCCTAACTAGCAGGAAGATGGGCTCGGCGAGTCAAAGGATGAACTCGCCGAGTTACTTGCAAAGGGTCCCAACTCTATATCATGGAACTTGACGAGTTGGTGGACCAACTCGGCGAGTTGACCGAAAGTTGACTTTGACCAAGGTGTTGACTTTGACTTTGACTTTGACCTAAGTTGACCATGAAATGGTAACTAAGGAAGATGATTATGTGTAGGATTTGAGAGGAGTTGATCTCGACAGCGAGGACAGTTCAAGCACTTCACGACACTGAGGTGAGTTACCTTCCAGTAAAAGTGGTTCTAAGGCCACAATACCATCCCACTAGTAAGAGCTTGTAGTTAGATGATTGTATGTGTGATAATTGTCTGGTATGCCACTATTTGTTATGTTCTATGTGCTTGTATACTATGATTCCATGTGGTAGTAGTAGGGGTGAAATAGTCCCTTTATCCGGTTAGAATAGAATGAAGGGGAGGCCAACACCCAGAAATGCTAGGCAGTTATCCGGTTGGAATAAACCGAAGGGAGGCCAACACCCAGATATGATAGGCAGTTATCCGGTTGGAATAGACCGAAGGCGAGGCCAGCACCCAGATATGCTAGGCAGTTATCCGGTTGGAATAATCTGAAGGGGAGGCCAACACCCAGATATGCTAGGCAGTTATCCGGTTGGAATAAACCGAAGGGGAGGCCAGCACCTAGATATGCTAGGCAGATATCTGGTTGAAATAGACCTAAGGGGAGGCCGACACCCAGATATGTATGGCAGTATGCGCTATGTATGGTATTTGGTATGATGAGGGAACTCACTACGCTTCGTGCTTATAGTTTTTAGTTTTGTTTTTAGATACCTCTTCGTCGAAGGGGAAGGAGTCGGCATGGTAGAAAGGCATCAGACACATCATTTCCGCATTATGATGTCCTAGGGATTGTACTATGATATATTATTATTATTCCATGACATGTTTTATGACTTTTGATTTTATGATTTTATAAATTGATATGTTATCGATGATGTTTTTCAGTAAACAGTTTGATAAGAAATACAATTAAAAACAAAATTTCGGTCATGATTTTTGGGATGTTACATAAATGGTCATCTTGAATATTTTAAGCTTTTTTTTATTGTTATATTGGATGCTACATGTATTGAATGGTATATTGCATATGTTTCAAATGCCACATTTTCATTAAATTTGAACACCAACTGAGAACACCACATTATGATGACACAACATATTGTAACTGAAATTGAAGGTTTTTTCATAATACAAATAGCAATACAAGATACACATAACAAAATACTAAGAACTTCATTACTAAACCTACACTTTATATATAATCACTGAAAAAAAAAAACAGCTAATAACTAGGTAGAACTTCAACCTGCCCTAAATGCCATACAATCACAGATTTGATCATAATCATTCACCCATCCTATGAACTTGCATAATAGTCCCTGAACCAACTAAAGTAGATCAAGAATTAGGGCAAAATTAGAGAAGATGAAGAACGAAATTAAAATCATTAACCTTACATTTACCGTACAAGCATAGTAGAGTTACCCAGGATTTCTTTTGCTATAAGATGTGTGAATCACTGCAGTGGCTCCATAATTGCATTTAATATCGATCATTGTTATCTACTTGGAAGAAATCGATCGAATGAGGTGAGGAGACGAAGGAGAGGATAGCAGAGGAAAAGAGGGTTGCAGTGTTTTTTAAGATTTCAAGGTGCAACAACATTAAGAATGGACACAAACCCTGAAAAGACGAAAATGCCCCTGCGTGCAAGGCACATGGGGAGTTTAAACAGAAACATTTAATGGTTAACATCTATATGGACTAACCGTGCAAGAAAAATAACGAGGGACTGCCCGAGTTAAATTTTGGAAATAGGAACTAAACATGCTTTCTGGCACGTGCACGCCTAATTAATAAGATTCGATAACGTTTTTGAGTGAAAATGAAGGCAAAAGAGGTAAACAAAGCTAGTACTAATTCTTCAAACCTGAAATTGCGTAAAAGGCGTGTTTGGAATCATCCCTTCTGTGATTGATAAATTAAGATCCATAAACATGGATTCGATATCATAAGAAAATATTCTAGCACTTTATCTCTTGGATTCCATAAGGACTTCTTTGGCATTTGTTTATTTGCATGTCGATTCAACTTCTTTTCAATTATATATTTTAAAAAATCAAAAATATAGTTTATTATACATTCATAAAGAACGTATCCCTCGTAGATGATCAATTTAAAGTAAAGATCAAGACATTTAAGAGAACAAAGTCAAACTAGCTTTTTTTTTCTTATATATATATATATATATATATATATATATATATATATATATATATATATATATATATATATATATATATATATATATGGGTAAAGTGAATATACCTAACAACCTTATATAAGCTTACGTACCTAACTACATAATACTACATTGGTTTGTATCATATTTACATTGTAATTGTCTAAGGTTCTTCAACTTCAACCCTATAACTTGATTCCTTCCAAAATCTTTTGATTTTGAACAATATCTTTCTTTTACATTACGTCATTCTATCGAATACCACCTGATGGGCTTCATATCCTACCGCTACAAATGAAAGAATGTAGGAGAAATATAATGATGAATTTCATAATATGTCACATGATCATTTCAAGTTTAGTGCTTTTAGTGCTTCTAACTAGATCTGGTAAAAGATTGGATATGACACATTGAAATTCAAAATGTTTGTTATCCATTTAGAAGTTTTTGATTTGGTTGTAACCATTATCTTCGCTTAAGTTATGTATTTAAAATATCAAATAATATATTCAAATAAAATATTATTTTATCATTTATTAGTTTCTATTAAATATTTTTCTTAATAAATATTTGTAATAAACCTATCTACTTACCAAAAAAAAAAAATCTTATTTCAACATTCTATTTTGAAACATTCACTATTTCAACATTGTATTCTTAAAGTCTTATACTTTTTTCATGTTTGTGTTGTTTTTATGTGTAAATTTAATATTAAACAATATCATTCTATTTTGGATGTATAATTTTGTAATACAAACAAATGAAGATTATAACATTCATATTCCATATATTTGCATAATTATACTTTCATAAGCTTTCATATTTTTTATATTTCATGAAATTTTAGTATTTTTTCTATTTATCATATTTTTGCAATGTTTTTTGATTTTCTAAGTTGTCAACTTGTATATTATACGAGTCTAACCTAGTACATGATATACATAAATAGGAAATGAATATAATTCTTAACAAATGGTTTATGGTTTAAACTAAAGTCTATTATGAGTCATATCATTTACACCCTTTTGTTTATCAAATCATATGTCATATCACCTCCACACTATTTCATATTTACTACCAAATACCTTAACCACATTATATTTAAGAGGAAAAAAGAATAAAAAAGAAAAAAGAAATTAAAAATCTAACCGATGAATGGTCCAAGCCCTTTTGCCCTTGCGTTGAGTCATGTTGAGTTATCCACATCTCTCCATATAATATGAAGGTGAGGTTGTATTCCAATCTCCTTAATAGCATGAAGAAGTGTCAACTAAGCATTCTCCGCTCCGTTAAGGTCCATACACATCACTCTTACAAAAATAGCTCCGTTAAGGTCCATACACATCACTCTTACAAAAATAGTTAGACGATTGAATTTTATCTTAATGATTTCTCAGAAATTAAGACCCATCTAAACTAATCTCATTTGTCCACTTCATGTAATTTTGATCTTAACCTTGTATGCATCTCTAATCAACTGTCTGGAATTTATTTTTATAAAATTAAAATAAATTTTGGTAAAATGGAGGGAAAATGATTCAGTAGGGTAACAAACTGTTGAGTTTGTTCACATTTGGTCAATTTCCTTTTTTGCGTACTCAATGCACCATTGAACTTTTTGTTTGTGTTCACCATAATCATTTTGATCGATAATCGATCAAAAGGGTTATGGTGAACACAAACAACAAGTTTAATGGTATATTGGGTACATCATATGCCATATCAACTCCACACCATTTCATATTTACTAGAAAATACCCACCATACAACCACACTATATTTAAGAGGAAAAAGGAATAAAAAAAAAAAGAAAAAAATCTAACAGGTGAATGGTCCAAGCCCTTTTCCTCTTGGGTTGTGTCACTTGAGTCCTCCACTTATCTCCACATAATATGAAGGCATGGTGGTGTTTTGATCTCCTTAACAACGGCATAAAGGAGTGACAACTCAACCAAAACAAGAAAACAGAGTATTAGGGATAACAATTTTGGCGACGATAGCCCCTTTAGCGGCGACACCAGATGAGACACACCTGGTGTCGCCGCTAAATGTCAATGTCATCGCTACAAGCGTCGTTGCTAAAGGTATAGACCGACGATCTGTCGGAGACACGTAACTTTCAATCTTAGCCCTTGGTTTTGAACATGATCTAATGGATAAGGTCCACTCTTGTGAAAGGAAATAGCGAAGACACCTTTAGTGGCGATCTTAAATTAGATGCATTCTTGGCCCTACGATTTTTACATGATCCGACGACCAAAAATCACGATAAATGCGATTTTCACCCAAAATCACAACCGACCGGCCTCCACCACCGACTCGCCGTAATAGTTTCAACCCTTTCACCGGATTACGTTCCACACCTGACAACAATAGCTTCTTCGGTATCGATCATCGGTGATGGTATGTGCTCAACGTCCTCCTTTCTTTTTCTCTTTCTTTTTTTACCTCGATTTCTCTTCTAATTTGTTGAATTTTGTGGTTTTAAATCACTACAACATGCACCATTGATTTTTCCAACGACCACCACCACTATAACACCATATTTCTACATTTTCCAGCCACAAGTGCGTTTTTCCGGCATCTATTCTTATTTGTTGAATTCTGTTTTATATATATATATATATATATATATATATATATATATATATATATATATATATATATATATATATATATATATATATTATGTGTATTTGTTACACATAAAATTGTCATATGAAATTTGTATAAGAAGTTTGTATATGAAATTGTTAGAAAATTGTATATGAAGTTGTTAGAAATTTGTATACGTATATTGTTTGTATCTAATTGGTATATATGAATGTATTGTGTGTGTTAGAAATTTGTATATGCATATTGTTTATATCTAATTGATATATATGAATGTATTGTGTATGTTTGGTATACATGTTAAGTGTATTGTGTGTGGTATATTTGTTAAGTCTATATATGTGCATTTGTATGTATGTAAATAGAAATTGTGTGTATATATGTATTTGGTATATGTATATGTGTATTTGGTATACATGTGTATGTGCATTTGGTATATATTTGTATTTGTATGTAAAATGTTATGACTTAATTAGGCTAGTCCTCAAAAATCCATAATATGTAAAGTACAATGCTATGATTGAAAAAAAAATAGAATGCTATAATTCACAAAAGTACAATATTATAATAGAAAACAACATAAAAATGATATAAATAAAATAAAATATGAAAAAGTACACTCTCATAATAGAACTCTTTACATTTGACTAGTAAAATAAGGTTTGTATTTGTTGTAATCATATATATATATATATATATATATATATATATATATATATATATATATATACACACACACACACACACACATAGTCACACAGTGGTGTACCCGCATAAAGCAGCAGCAACGAATAGTTTCTTTCAACAATTTAGTTCCATATGAAAACATGTTATATTTCCAGGAACACTCATACTGTCATCTGTCAGTTTTGCGACAACGAATAGTACCAACACGATACGGCAGTGATGATTATCTTCTTTTGGATATTAGTTCTCTTTCGTTGGACGATGAATAGTATTTTGTTGAATAATTTCCTATCGAAAAATAATCTATCTTAGTGTATAATTTTTTGTTTACGATTAATTTCCCTTACACAATTGTCAAATAATTTATTTTAGTGAATCACTTTCTTTAGCGAGTAGTTTTATATGGAAACATTTTATATTCCTAATATACAATGTTTAATGTGTAAACTACTACTTAATTAAATTCTTCGGAGGGGTGTGCAACAAATATAACTATGCCCTTTGATTTTCTATTAGGAAATGTGTTCTTGATTTTAGGTATGTTTTCATGGATTGTTGAAACTGATATGAGAATGTTAGCTTTAAGACGGTGTTGAAACAATAAAGAATCGATGAGATGATGGTTACGGGTGGAGTATATTATGAAATAAATGGTTTTGGGGTTGAGCATATTAAAAACCAAGAGCAATAGAAGCAAACAATAATGACAACATGACTTTGTTTTTTAATGGGAAGGGGTGTGAGAATCCGTATGTTTATACTTTGCTTAAGATTCAATTATGAATTGCACAAAAAAAAATTCAGAATGGCTAAAGAGAATTAATGAGTTTTGCCAAAAATCAAAATCTAGTAAAGACCAAACCAAAGCAAATTCAAATTTGTCTATACCAAACCAAAAACCGAATTGGGTTTGAAAACCGAGGAAACCAAATATTATCTTAAAAAAATTAGTGTTGCAATTTTCCAAACATAAATTAAAAAGTTCCAATTTTCAACGTAATGAGCCAAGACTATCCGTAGTACCGTTGTTTTGTAGCTTTGCATCATTCTTGGAGAGCGTTAATTGCATGACAACACGAGTCGTAAAAAATGAATCCTAAATTGCTAAAACTCTAAAAGGGCTAAAAAATAAATAAATAAATAAATATATATATATATATATATATATATATATATATATATATATATATATATATATATATATATATATATATATATATATATATATTGTCTAATAAATAAATGTTTTTTTTTTGCCGTTTTTCGCACTTTTATTCAATTTCTCAAATATTATTTTGTGATTATTTGGAATTATTTTTTCTCCACATATCATTTTATGGGTTTTTCTATTTTTTTAAATTCTACATAATATTTTAATATACTAATTGCAATAAGCATAACGATAAATGAATATTAATTTCATTAATAATCTTGCATTTTTAGATTCAAATTTTCCAAAATTAAAGCTTGTTAGTTTTTTTTTTCTTTATTTAGATTATTTGTTTAAATTAAAAGATAAAAAAACATTTACATTATAATAATTCATAATTTTTTTATTTTCTTATAAATTCAAAGTTCTCAAATATTTTGACATTTATATTGAACTTTTTTTTAAAAAAATTAACCCTTGTAATACATGAGTCTCACAACTTATACTTATATATATATATATATATATATATATATATATATATATATATATATATATATATATATATATATATATATATATAAACAGATATAAGATATATATTTTTAACTAATTACTAATGATATTCGGTTTTTCGGTTCGTTTTGGTCTAAATTTTATGAGACCAAATCTCGCACCAAAAACCAAATTTGAATAGGGTTTGATCGGAAATCTATTTCTATTCAATTTAATTTTCAGATTTTTCGGTTCTAGACCAAATAATTATCACCACTACAAAAAAATAAACAACATGCAAACTTTGTTTTGGTTGATTTTCCATTTGTCGAGTGAGTACATAAATGATGTTATTTTTCTCAAAGGCAAAAATGTTACTTTGTTTATATATATTATAGAATTCCTTTCTAATAAAAAAAATTATATTTTTGAAATGAGATAATGACTTAAAAAGATAATATATTTTTTGATTTGTAAATATTTAGTCACTGATTTTTTTTCGTCCACATTTACTCATTCAACTTGTTAAACTATACACATTTAGTCCTTATGACCGGCTACTTCAGGTTAGCCGGAAAAATGACTTAATAGGGTAATATATATTTCTCACTTTGTACATATTTAGTCCTTAATATTTTTGCACACATTTAGTCCTTAATATTTTTTTATTGCAAAATAAGTCGTTTTTGTTTTTGTATTAATTAAGTACTTAACTATTTATGAATGATTTCTTTATGTTTTTCTCACGACATCTTACGTGAGATAGCCATATGGTGGTAGGATAGGTTGAGGTGGTCCTGATATATGTTGTACGCCAAGATACCTGGTGCAAACCGATTGTAAACCGTAGGCACGGAGGCTCGAGAAGAGTGGTTAGGTTAAGACGGCATGCCGACAAACCCTGAGTATTCCAATCCGATGACTGATTAGACATGTTACATGTTGGCATTCCAGTGAGATGACTGATTAGGCCAAGGTATTCCAATATGATGAGTGTAGGCCCGTTATGTATGAGAATACGTTTGTTGTATCGGGTATTTTGGAGAAACTCACTAAACTTTGTGCTTACCCAGTTGTTTATGTTTTCAGGTTCTATCGTTGATCGTGGGAAGACAAAGGCATGACTGTACATACTCATCAACACTCTTTAGGATTCCGTATTTCTTATATTACTCTGATTTTCAATAAATATATTTTGGAATAAATGTTTTTTTTCTTAATATTGGATTTATAATTAGGGACTTTTGCCTTATTTAAAGATGAAAATTTTTGTTTGTGAAAATAAGACGTTACACATAAACATCAACAGTCCCACACACTTCATCAATGATTGTCCCACATAAGATGTTGTGTGAAAAACCTAAAGAAATCATTCATAAGTACTGAATGAGTACAAAAACAAAAATGACTTATTTTGAAACAAAAAAATATTAATGACTAAATGTGTACAAAAATATTAAGGAATAAATGTGTACAAAATGAGAAATATATTACCATATTAAGTCATTTTTCATAGCTAACTTGGAGTATCCAGTCATAAGAACTGAATCTGTACAGTTTAAAAAGTTGAAGGGGTAATGTGGACGAAAAAAAAACTCAGTGATCAAATATGTACAAATCAAAAAATATATTACCCTTTTAAGTCATGATCCTTTTGAAATATATCTAATTATTGCATTGTAGTTTGAGTAAGTATAGTTTTATGATTACTAAACGTTCAATGTCACTTTTTTTTTTTTTTTTTTTTTTTTTTTTTTTTTTTTTTTTTATGAAATATATATAATTATAGAATTCCTGAAGCCATTTCACCTTTACAAACCATGCTTTTATGTATCATTTTTCCAACATCAATAAGAGCATACACTTGAATATTTCTATTGACAATAAAAATAATTTATGGAATTAAAATAAAATTAATGGCTGAGATAAGTATTATAATCCTTAATGCATATTTTATTTTCTGCAACATGTTACTTGTTACCACAACCTCTCAATATACAATAAATCTTCATAAAATCAGTACTCGAACAAGATAGTTGCAACACTTAGGCATATTTCTCGGTGTTGAATAGAGAAACCAAGTTTTTATCCTCTTAATAGTAGGAATTGGAGTTAGGCTTTTTATGCTTGGTATGTGCCGACTCTCCCTTCTCATTGAAAACCATCATATTACATCCATGTTGATCAATCAATCATAATATTCAAACACTCACAACTATCTTGTTTGTAATCATCTTTTTTTTAGTTCATTAACAGATTTTAAAACAAAACTAACAAAATAAAGTTATGGGACTTTCACTTGATTTGGTTCAGGAAAAGCATTACTTCGTAAACGATCATGCTCGCTTGGGTTACTCATCAATCTTTGCACCAACGCCCCACCATTACAAAGTTACATTAAAGTTTATAACAGTAAGCCACCAAATAATAGTAGTTATTTCATACAGAAAAATTGGGATTTGATGCTAAAGTTGAACTTTTTGCGGATTCAAGAATAATTTTTTTCTTAATTAAAAGAACTTGATCCTGTCACTTAATTAAGTAAACATTTTAATCTTTCAAGAGACATTTTATTGAAGTTAATTCAATGATTGAGATATCTTTAGCCATCGAATTCACTCACTTCCTATAAAATTATGAACATTAAGGTAAGCACATCCAAATAAGGGAAAGAGGGCATTTTTCTGGTCTCAAATCATATTGAAAATAAAACTTTCAAACTGTTGTTCCGAAAAATGTTTGTAAACCTAATTCATCAAAAAAATATATAAGGGAAATAGTGATTTAAAAAGTGTTGTAGAGTTACATACCATTAGGATCTGTACCAACTGAATCCTCCATCAATCAGTCATTACCCGTGTTCACCATCAAATATCATGATAACGTCATTTTTTAGAATGCATACACCTACATAAAGAGATTTGGATGTTATTAGCCTAAAATAGTTGTAACATCCCAAAAATCACAATCAATTTAAACTTTTTAAATCAACCCATTCACTAATAAAAGTGTTTACAAAACCATTGTTTCCAAAATATAATTTAGAACTAAGTCCCAAGATCAACAGTATAAAAATCAGGATGTGTATGGTCACACCTTTACCTTGACACGGTCCTTTGAAGTACCTCAAAACCATAACCAACAACTATAAGCCAACGCTTAGTGAATTTCCCCCAAAGTACTACCATACAATACATATATAACATAAAAACAAGCGCGCTGGGTCTAATCAGTCGTCATACTGGAATACCCACGGGTCCATATCCATCAGTCTGGATTACCCCTGGCCCAATCAGTCTTCGGGCTGGAATGCCAATATACAACAGGTCCACTCAATCATCATACTGGAATAACAATATACAACGGGCTCACTCAGTCATCGGAATGGAGTACCCTTGGGTCCACTCAGTCAACGAACTGGAATACCCTAGGTCTGTTGACTCACGCACAAAGCAGTAAAGTCTCAACCTAACACAATATGTCGACATATAACAGATAACAAATAAAATCAACAGACATATAATCATGCAACTAGAAATCACAGGTAGTCCTAAAGAACCACCGGTCTATGCATATTAGTAACTATCATATAATCATACATGTCTATCCCATACTTAGCTTACCATAAATCAATGTATAACATGACATCAATCCAATGGGTTTTCCTTGATGCCTTCAACCCAAAAGTACAGTGAGGAAGACTCACTTCTCAATTTGAACAATAGTTGATGAGGTCCCGACTCCAAATCTCAACTCTAACCGTCACATATCCATCCAAATGAACACTTCTCAAACACAATACAAAATACCTCTACGTCAAAATTCGTCAAAATCAGGGAAAAGTCAAAATTCCAAAATATCAACCGAATTAACCCAGTTGAATACACCCAGCATACTCAGCTATACGCTCAACGTACGCGTTGGTTGAACAAGCACAGGCTTGTTGACCACGTATGTCTTGTACGCCCAGCGTACGTAGTTGGCTACCAACCCAAATCATTAAGAACTTAATCCTTAAGCCCTTAAGTCTATTTTCTGGATTCAAGTCCAAAATAATATCCTTGACCATAAAGTTTCCAACTTTATGGTCTTTTATGGCCATTAAGTGCCCAACACCAAAGGTCCTAACTTCTTAATCCATTAAGACAACTTAAGCCATGCATTAGAAGAAACTAGTGTCCAAGATTACATTTTTATGACTCAAGAGGCTACAAAACCTCTAAAAAGACAACTCAAATGGATTAGAGTAACCCCCACTCATAATATTAATCTTGTAGCACCAAAAGAACATAAAATCAAGCCCAAAACAAGATTTAAGTATAACTTCGCCAAGTTCAGAATTTTATACCTCCAAGTGATGTCAAATGATGATGTGATTCTGGATCTAAGGTGCTTCACTCCTCCAAGATGGTCTCTACTTCCTTTTTTTCTTCTCCAAAGGCACAAAAAACACATACACAAGCTCAAAAATGCTCACAAGGTAGATTAGGGTTTGCAAAAACTTTTTAAGAGGATGGAGGCTGATGAAAGAAACTAGGTTTTAGAGTTAATGAAGAACCTCAAAACAATATTAGCCCCTCCCAGACACAAATCTTACATTTTTAGGGCCAAGATGTAATAAATCTCAATATAAGGGTCAAAAGTTAAAGTACCTCAAAACAAGATGTTACAATTCTCCCCCACTTGACCTAGACTTTGTCCTTAATGTCTACTACAATAAATAACTTTGGCTAATGCTCCCGCATCTCATCCTCGGGTTCCCAGGTCTACTCGGAGCCTCTCTGATGCTGTGACTGAACATTTACCAAAGGTATCTCCTTGTTGCACAGGACCTTCATCTTTCTCTCCAATATAGTCGCTGACCTCTCAATAATATAATTCAAGCACTCATGAACGTGAATATCGTCCAAAGGAACCACTGCCTCAGTGTTCGATACACACTTCCACAAATGAGAGACATGAAAAATGTTGTGGACCTAATTGAGCTTACTCGGCAAATCCAACTGTTAGGCCACCCTGCCTACCTTGGCTATCACACGAAACAATCCAATATATCGGGGACCTAGTTTCCCCCTCTTCCTAAAGTGTATCACACCCTTCCAGGGTGAGACCTTCAGTAATACCATATCGCCAACTTGAAATTCCAACTCCGATTGGCACCAGCTAGAACACCATGATGAGCAACAATCTCCCAAACATACATATCGACAAACTTTTCGGATGAAGAGCTCTCCAGGATGGCCAAAACCTGGGCACTCTTGGAAAATTGATCCACGATGGCCATATAGCATCGAAACCCTTGGAGTCTTCAGCAACTTGGTGATAAAATCCATGGTGATATGTTCCCACTTCTATATGGGAACCTCCAAAGGTTACAGCTTGCCATGTGCCCTCCAATGCTAGGGCTTGATCATTGTACATGTCAAGCACCTCTTGACATACTAGGCTATCTCCATCTTCATACACGGCCACCAGAAACTCAATCTTGAATCCCGATACATCTTGGTGGCTCTCGGGTATATAGAAAAGTGGGACTTATGAGCCCTCTACAACACTATCTTCCTAATCCCACCAGAAACTGGAACCCAAACCCGACCACACTAGGTTAACAATCCCTTCAAATGATGAAAAACCTGTCGATCTCGCCCTTAATACTCTCCTGTTTCCAGTTTTTATTTCTAACTCCCTCTGCCTGAGCCTCTCTAATCAAACCCAAAAGTGGAGAATCAACTGATAGCCTCATACACATCTCTCTAACTGAAGATCCAACCGGCTGGTGGCTCAAGGGATCCGCTATGACATTCGCTTTACCTAGATTGTAAAGGATCTCACAATTGTAATCCTTGAACCACGTCCAACCACCTGCACTGTCTCATGTTCATGTTCGGCTGGTCCATAAGATTTCGCAAACTCTTGTGATCTGTGTAAACAGTATAATGGACCCCATAAAGATAATCCAAATCTTGAGGGCAAACATCACTGACCCGAACTCCAGGTCATGAGTAGGATATCATGCCTCACACAGCTTCAACTGCCGAGAAGCATAAGCAATCACTCATCCTCTCTGCATAAGGACCTCCCCCAAACTAGATATGGATGAATCACAAAATACCATGAAATCCCCAACACCTTCTGGAAGGGTTAGCACCAGGGCCTCACAAAACCTCTGTCGTAGTGTCTCAAAAGCAACATGCTGCTTAGGGCCAAATCAGAAATCCACTCCCTTCCTCGTCATACGAATGAGGGATACTGCAATCTTGGATAATCCCCGAATAAATCTATGATAATATCCTGCCAAACCTAAGAAACTCCTGATTTCTGAGGGAGATTTCAGAATGTCTCACTACATCACGGCCTCGATCTTAGCCGGATCAACCAAAATCCCATCTTGGTTAACGAGATGTCCTAGGAACTGGACCTCGTGTTACCAAAACTTATAATTCGAGAACTTGGCATACAACCGTTCCCAACTCAATACTCTCAAAAGCTCTCAGACATGCTTCTCGTGCTGCTCTCTGGTATTGGAATACACCAATATATCATCAATAAACGCAATAACAGATCGGTCAAGCATCGTCCTGCACACCAGATTCATCAAATCCATAAACACTGCAGGCACATTGGTGAGCCTAAATGGCATCACCACGAACTTGTAATGCCCATAAAGAGTCCAAATCGCGGTCTTCTCCACGTCTACCTCTCTCACCCTCACCTGATATTACCACAACGTCCGATCGATCTTGGAGAATCAATATGCACCTTGCAACTGATCAAAGAGGTCATCAATTTGTGGAAGGGGATAATAGTTCTTCACTGTCAACTTGTTTAATTCCCAGAAATCAATGCATATTTGAACCTAATGTCTACTCTCCAACCCGTGTATCAACCACATAAGCAAGATAACCTACACAACCCTGTTGAATGTATTGCCGAGCCCTAACTACTAAACAAAACCATGACCCAATCTTGGTAGATGAGCAAATCTCCCCCACTTGGGCTTTGAACTACCACTCGCTGACCCTCGTAGTGTATCATAGCACCAAACTAGCTCAACCAATCCCTAATATCATGTATACATCACCCATAGGGATAGGGATCAAATCAATCGGATAAGGTACCCCGAAGATCTCCAATATACAACCCTGAAACACCATGGATGCAGAAATCCCATGTTTGTTGGCGATACGAAATCCACAACGGACATTCCAACTCTTGGTATACAAAATGAAATATGACAACTACTGAATAATAATAAGAAATTGCGAGTAAATTGTTGGGTTTTGAGCATTCTAACACTCCTATGGTGTGCATGCAACCCTAGAAACCTTGGATGTATGTTTTCTCTATTATACATGCAAACTTTCATTTTTCCAAGGTTTCATCCTAACTAGCATATCATGGGGTATATATAATACAAAATTCTAGTAGAATGACATACCTTTCTTGTAGCTTTGATTCCTTAAGACTTTGTGAGTCTAGCACCCCAAATGTGATGCCTCAAATGCTTCATACAACACCACCAACAATTGGAATAACTTGAGAGAAGATTATATTGCACCAAAATCGGCTAGCCCTCACTTGTGTATCTTAAGTGCCGATTTTGCTAGTATGAGGCTTCTTTATATAGTGTACTCATTAGGGTTACACCATGTAACTCACGACTTTCCACATTCCTCGTGATCCATGGGTTTATCCTCCATGGAGTATCCATGGGTCACCACATGGGTTTAGCCCAACATGAAGAACTATGGATCATAAGCCTACTTTATAAGAATGAATGATTTACTAAATCAATCCCTATTTATTTAATTAGTCTGTTTTGATCACAAAATTAATTCCAAACTAATTCTTGATCAATACTAATTAAATAATATGATTTATTATTAATATATTAGAACTTACAATATATTAATAAATCATAAATATCATCTTCTCACAAAAGTCTATCCAAATTGTTCTGATGCCATGCAACCCAAATAGACCATGCTAAATCGGGTCAAGTACATACCACATATAGTTATGGACTTAGACACCTTATCCAACAGTCTCCCACTTGGATAAGTCTAATAACTGTAGTTGCAAGTACGACTTCAGGATCTGACCCGTAATCGTAGCTCTTAAAAGTCTCGTGGAACTAAGTTGTGTCATTTTAGATAAGTGATCATATAATCATCTGTTCAAGATATCATCCGAACAAACACATGGAACTACGTCGTACTTATTGTCCAACAGTTTGTTTCCCGATTTCCGATTTGTTTGACATAGAACTTAATCGAACACATCAATTCAGTTCTGACCGGGTCTGGCACATAAGTCAAAACAAAATCATTGAGGGTCCCAAGATATCGCTTTTAATACTCCAAGGACTAAAAAGAATAGATAAAATTCGACTCATATGCTTCTACTAACTAATCATCAAATTGTACACAACAACATGTTTTATAACATCAAGTTACTGATGCATTTTTGTACTATCAATGTACATCCAACTCATAGTTAACAACTCATATATCTTGGTTTGAAGACTTATATGATATTACCATCTCACAATCACTCGAAATAAATTCCATGGAATGATACAAGTGAGCGCGGGTTGAATCCAATACTCAGAACTTATAAGCACTCATGAATGTTGCAGCAACAATTACTATGTCTAATACAATTCAGAGAAATCTACAAACCCAATTCATGACAGTCTTATTTCAATACCTACTTCTAAAGTATGATTGACCGTGGATAGTTTGAATAATATAATTATTCTGGAAGTCAAAACATGCAAAATGAAACAATAGTAAATGATTGAGACAAGATAGTACCATACTAGTAAATAAAAAGACCTTTTATTTAAACATCGAATGTCAATTACATTTCAACTATTACAAGTTTCGAAAGCTATCTAATTACTAAAACTAATATCATCCTACATCCCAATACACCTCGCATGCTGTAAATGCTTAACCCTACACAGTCCCTTCGTGAGGGGATCTGATGGGTTCTCATCCGATGATACCCTCTTTGTCACGAGGAGTCCTTCTTCTATTTAATGTCTAATGAAGTGGTATTTTCTGTCGATGTGCCAGGATCTGTCATGATCCCTTGGTTCCTTGGCTAAGGCAATTGCACTCTCGTTATCACAGAAAATCTTCATAGGCTCCTTTATAGCTGGTACAACTCTAAGGTCTCCAATGAAGTTCTTCAGTCATATTGTCTCCTTCACCGCCTCGCGTGCTGCTATGTACTCTGATTTGCAAGTTGAATCAGCTCCTGTCTCCTGCTTGGAACTTTTCCAAGTAATTTCTCTTCCACTTAGGGTAAAGACCCAGCCCGACTGAGAGCAGAAATTATCCATGTCAGTCTGAAAGCAGGCATCACTATACCCCACTACTCTCAGGTCATCATTCCCACCAAGGGTAAGGACCCAGTGTTTAGTCCTCTGCTGGTACTTGAGAATGTTCTTCACCGCAGTCCAGTGAGCCTTGCTAGGATTCCCTTGATATCTGTTGACCATGCTCAAAGCAAAGGACATATCAGGGCGAGTACAAGACATAACATAAATGATCGAGCCTACAGCGGAAGCACATGGTATTTGACTCATCTTATCTATCTCATCCTCTGTACTCGGGCTCTGAGTCTTACTGAGTTTGGCATTACTTTGGATCAGTAAGTCACCTTTCTTGGAATCCAGCATGCTGAACCTATTTAGCACCTTATCCAAGTAGGTACTTTGACTAAGTCCAATTAGTCTCTTACTCCTGTCTCTCAATATCCTTATCCCTAGGATATAGGCAGCTTCTCCAAGGTCCTTCATAGAGAAGCACTTCCCAATCCAGGACTTAACCTCTTGCAAGGTTGGGATGTCATTTCCTATGAGTAGTATGTCATCCACATACAATACCAAAAAGCTAGCTATACTCCCACTAGCCTTAAGATATACACATGACTCATCCTCGCTCCTCGAAAAGCCAAACTCTTTGACTTTCTCATTGAATCAAAGATTCCATCTGCGAGATGCTTGTTTTAATCCATAGATGGATTTCTCAAGCTTACACACTCTATTACGGTACTTTGCATAAAAAAAAACTCTGGCTGACTCATGTAAACATCCTCAGCTAAATTTCCATTATGGAAAGGGGTTTTGACATCTATTTGCCATATTTCATAATCATGAAATGCAACTATGGCTAGCACAACCCTAATAGACTTAACCTTCGCTACTATTGAGAAGGTCTCATCATAGTCAAGTCCTAGAGTTTGAGTAAAACCCTTCGCAACCAGTCGCGCCTTATAAGTGTGTACATTCCCATCTGTTAGGGTGCAAAGTCACGCTTGGATGAGGCTTTACCCACTTATATGTGTAATGAGTTGCTTTTCCTTTATAAGGAAGTGAGTGGCACTCATTTTATGTAAGGAACCATTTGGAGTGTTAGACTAGAGAGAGAAATTTTGTAGAAACACAATTGTGTATTCTTTCTAGATCTAATAAGAGCCTAAAAAGATTTATTTACTCCTTGTGTTCTTGATTTTACATGATGATTCACTAGATCTTTCATATTCCGCACATGCCATCATAATCAACACCACTATAATTGGTATCAGGGTGGGTGTTCTTGATTGGATCAAGAATTGATACTTGATGGCGATCTTGATTTGGTGATTCATTTTTTTTTCATTGATATTCGTGATTTAGACAAATTTTGGATTTTAGAAATCGAATTCATCTTTGATTCTATTCAAAATTCAATTTTCTTCACTAGAATTTAAGTGATTTTAGCTTTCTCTCTTTAGAAAACCCATTCGAAATCACTTTCTCTCTCTAAAAATCTTCAAGTTTTTGTGATCATGGTGAATTTGCCTTACAATTCTTGAATTGTGATCGTTGAAGATATCAAATACAAAGTCAATAAAGATCAATATTATGGGTTGGTGTTAAACAAGTTGATATACTGGGAAACTATGGTTTCTTATGGAGGATTGAAGGATGATCAAGGAAACTTGATATTTCAACCACTTTATGAGATCAAATGGTTGGCTGATATTACATGGTCCATATCAACACGTAGTAGTGATAAGAATGGACAAGAAAAATCTTTGTTCAAAAAGAAATATGTTTCTCTTATTGAAGACCCAAATGATCTTCGTGCTCTTAAGTTTGTTGAAGTTCTTGACAATGGAGATCAATGTGATGTTCTTGATCTTCAAGAAAAAGGAGTTCAAGTTGATTCTCATGATGAAATTTTTTTTTGCTCGATTGGAGTTCAAACTGATGATATTTTGTGTTTTGTGATTCGTTTGAAGGAATGATTCTTTATCGGAAACCGGTGATCCAAGAAATTCACAAGTATCAAACTCCAAAAGATTTGATTCAAACTCACAAATGACTACCTATTCAAAATTAATCAAGGATCAAAATTTCATACCTGTTATTTCTTACGTTGCAACCTTGACCTCATGTTGGACGGTGGACATCTGGGCTTCCATTCCCTCTGCTACCCATTTAGAATAGCCGGGTTTGAGATGACCCAACTGGTGATAGCGGAAACACATCCGATCCTTCTTGCTATTGTAAAAGACAACCCCCCCCCCCTCTCTCTCTACACTTATAACATTTGAACTTGTGACAAGCAAATCCATGGGTTCCCCCACACTTCTCGCAGATATCATAGCTCCCTTGACATCAAGTACCCATGTTAGCAGCCTCAAACTCTTCACCCATCATTGAAAGAGCCCTTATTATCTATCTGAGTTGTGTCACCACATAAATATCTTCCCCAATAGTCATCTCAACAGTCCCGCTCATAGGCTGCAAGGCCACAATTTGCTCCTCGAGCTTGGCAATTAGCCTGCTAGTGATCTGATCTACGATACCTGACAATTCTTCCAATAATATCTATGAAACCTCAATGACAATCATCTCCTGCATCTGATCAGCAGTCCACCACGGCCTATCTTGGCCATCAGCTCCAAATCCCGAACCAGATCCCCTCGTGAAATCCATACTGAAAACAAACCAAAAGCATTAGAAATTCCACAATACACATTCCTACAACCACATGATGAAACCACCCCTTAGGGCTGTGACTTCCTTTCTATGCGTACGGGTCCTGTGCTTTCAGTAGTACGGGTCCATACTAACTTCCACACCTACCCGTATTTGTCTCAAGGATCATCACAACCACCCAAAACTAATACAACAACTAGGATACACATACATTCTATCCTTACTCTCGAGAGAGTGGCTAAAACATTCTTCCTCAGGCCAACCGCTCACACATATACTCATTCATAATGATACTCCCAACACTTCCTAAAAAGCACATCATGATTACTATATACTCCCTAGGCTATCCTAGGATCCATACCTCACCCTGCCTTTAACTGTCAAATGTCCCCCATTGGTGCTAATTAACTATTGCATGAATACAATCACATGCAACATAACTTAAATAATCTTATATTAAAAGATTCAACCTACAACAGTTGGACTCAAACAAAAGCTTCATAGTAGGACCAAATCCTTTACCTTAAAATTATTTAACATATGCAACATGCGACTTAACGTATTCAATTAGTAGTTAGTTCACACCCGAAAGAGTCATACAATAATCAGCAAGAAAACTCCATAGGAAATAAGGCATCATGTATCAAGAAATTCTATCATGTAATTCTTGAATATCTCTAGCCTATCACTAGCATGGTGTTCTAACATATCATAATATCAAATAACCGTGTGGTAATTTGGGGTCTACTTACCGGCTCCAACTGATCGTACACATCACATCCTTTCTTGATTATTTTTGAAAATCATTTTAAAAATCATTTTTAAACCTTTACAATTCCTTAGTTTAAGACTGGATTCACACGAGTGTTCCTCCAATTTGCTCAAACCAAGGCTTTGATACCAACTTTTAACATCCTAATAATTACAACCAATTTAAACTTTTCAAATCAACTCATTTACTAATAAAAGTGTTTACACAACCATTGTTTCTAAAATATTATTTAGAATAGAGTCTCCCAAGATCAACATTATAAAAATCAGAATGTGTATGGTTATGCCTTTGCCTTGACGTGATCCTTTGAAGTACCTGAAATCATAACCAAAAACTGTAAGCCAACTCTTAGTGAGTTTCCCCCAAAGTACCACCATACAATACACATATCATATACAAACTAGCATGTTGGGTCCAATCAGTCATCGGACCGGAATACCCATAAGTCCACAACCATCGGTCTGGATTACCCCTGGCCCAATTAATCATTAGACTAGAATTCCAATATATAACAGGTCCACTCAATCATCAGACCGGAATAACAATATACAACAGGCCCACTCAGCGATTGGAATGGAGTACCCTCAGGTCCACTCAGTCATCGAACTGGAATACCCCCGATCTGTTGACTTACGCACAAAGCAGTAAAGTCTCAACCCAACACAATATGTCGACATATAACAACTAACAAAAAAAGAAACAGATAGATAATCGGATGGGTTTTGAGCATAACAAACAAAAAAATTTGTGCGTGCATGCAACCCTAATTTGTGATCTATGTTTTCTCTAATTTAACATACAACATTTGAACATCAATTGGGAAACCCTAGGAATCCTACTTTATTTTCGAAATTAGCATCTAGGGTTAGAAAACATACCTTTGATTGTTATTGATGAATACAAGAAACCTTTGTGTTGTTAAAGCTTAGAGAGAAAGCACCACAAATGTCGTGCCTCTAATGTTTCACACCCAAACCCTAGTGACTAAGGATCTTGAAGAGAGATATGAGAGAGGTAGAACTTTAGCCCTAGCTTCTCTAAGAATGCTTGGATGAAAATATGAGGCTTAGGGGTCTTTATATAGTGTACCTAGAAACCCTAGACTAGTCCCAAAACAATAAAATAACATTATCTTACTTTTGGTATTTACCTAGTTTCCTAATTATCCTCGAAGGATAATTCTGGTTTATCTATATATTCTAGACCCTCTAGAACCATAGAAAAACGTCCAAGGCTCTAGGATTGTTCTAGAATGCCTATTGTTCAACTATTGAATGATTACACTTCAACCCCTGTACTTTTAATTAATCCTAAAATTAATTCCAATTAATTTTTAATTAACTCTTAATCACATATTACTATTTTTAATTAATATATTATTTTCAAAAAAAAAAATCATTTATTTGATTTCTAATTAATTTATCAACCAAGCAATAAATTAATAAACCAGTCTCTCTCTTTCTCTATCTCTCTCTCTCTCTCCCTCTCTCTTTCTCTCTCTGAAAGCTATCCTATTCAATTGCTAAGTTTGAGGGCAGCCCAAAAGGACTGTGATACTATCAGTTCAAGTTTATACCATTTATAGTTATGCACTTAGACACTTAATCCAACAGTCTCCCACTTGGATAAGTCTAATAACTATAGTTACCAGTATTACTTCTAAAACTGATTGGCAAATTGTAGCTCTCTAAAGCCGATGTCGAACTCTGACCCGGCCAGTTATGTGTCCTAAGATAAGTGATCAAATATTCCTCTGTTCTACAAGATATCGTACAAACATGAGACATGGATTATAATCAATCTCATTTTCCAAGTTTTGTTTCCTGATTTCTAATTTATGAAGACTGAAATCAGACTACCAATTGAACACATCAGTTTAGTCTAGGCTTGGCCAAACACTTTAGATGTCGACATCTAATCATCAAGGGCCCTACATATATCGATTTTCCCGTTAGGGCAAAAGGAACGGATAAACTTCGACTTATATGCTTGCACTATTTACTCATCAAATCATACACACTGAATATGTTTTATAACATCAAGTTACTGATGTGTTTACATATTATCAATGCACAACTGACTCATAAACAACAACGCATATATCTCCGTTTCAAGGATATAAGATGTTATCATCTTAAAATTACTCATGATAAAATCCATGAAGTAATTCTCTGAGCGTGGGTTTATGCAATACTCAAAATCCCTATTTTCCAAGTACTTACGAACGTTGGAACAAACCATTACTATGTCTAAACCCTTTGACAATCTACAATCGAATTTATGACAGTCTTAATTCTCTACATACTTCCAAAAGTAAGAGCGACTATGGAATTTCAAATAATTAAATTATTCAGGAAGTAAAATATGCGAAGTGAAACACAATAATAACTTAATTAACTATGGTCTAAAAACTATTGAATATAAATAAACTCTTATTATTTAATCAACATATTAATTAGACTTTATTTATTGTATAATGTTTCGAGTAATCAAATAAACACTTGAATTAAACATCATTCATGCCATGTTATAAACATGCATACTATGTCTCTCTATTGTCCTTAGTGAACAGTCGATTGGACACTATTCTAATGATGCTTATTCACAATTCTAAACTCTTTTCACTACTAAATGTGTTAGAGTTCCAACCTTATATGCATTTTCATTTTGTGATGTTGAAACTTCAAAGTTACAGAGCCTTAGCCAACGATATTACAAATGTACAATTGGAACTTTGTTACTAAAAAAAAATTCCATGGTAATAAGTCTTAGATTTAAGACACACTCCTTGAACACCTTCCTTGCATTAAAGTTTCCAACTTATATGTAGATTTTTAACAATCAACTTTCAATATGGAAACATTTCCATATTCCCATATGACCATCAATTTTGACCAAGAATCATCCCAGTCCAAAACATGTCACCATGGTCCTTCTAACCAATACCATACTTCCAACTGTTTACAAGCAATCAATCTTTTGGTATAACCTCAGAATGTTCATGACAATTGTTTAACAATTTTAGTCACACCTAGTTCTAATCCTTTTCCCCTCTTAATGCCCAAGGCATTTGGAAAAATCAGAACAAGTAGATATTATAGAATATGTGATCGATCCTATATACTTAGCATGTGGGACTCAATTCGTAATGTCTTACATAAAGACTTGATATTTGTTCAGTCTGTTGTTATAATATTTACATATATCGAATTTCCTATGGTAAATTATTTCAACACAATATTCATATATGTCAAAGACTAAATTCCATTAAACCATTCAATCCAAACATTTAGATTTGAAATGAAGTATGAATCCCCTCTCCCTTAAATCTTGTTATAAAGAGACAATTCCCAAACTTTGCAATTTGTAAATTTGGAACAATTCCTAAACTTTGGAACTTTCAAATTCGAAATCTTTTTTTCCTACAATTAGTATTGCCAACTTGCAATACTTATCATAACAATTACGCTCCCACTAGTATAACAATTATGCTTCTATCTGTATAACAATTACGCTCCCAGTAGCTTTGACATGTCCTCAGAAATCATCTGGACTTCTAGAAATCAATACTCTTGACTTTCTTACTAAAGTGCATATTTCAGATACATTATGCTTCGATAAGTCTTCAACTAGACTTCTCAAGCTTATACACCTTCATTAGATAGTATTTATGTGTGTTTAAACCCTTTTAGAACTAATATCCATATGTCCTGATGGTTCAAACAGCTCCTTGCCATTTCTCACAATTCGAACTATGAAAAGGGATGTCATAATCAGATTACGAATTTGAGAGTGCAATTAACATAAACACTAACCATAATTATATTCATCAAATCTTTAAAATCTATTAACGAAAGTGTTTCCTCATAATCATTTTCATGAATTAGAGTGAAACCTTTTACCACCCAGATTTTATGGTGTATGTGTTCCCATCCATGTGAAACTATCATTTCTAACCTATAATCATAAGACAAGTTTTATGACAAATTCAAATTCTAATTTAGCTTTCATGGACTAAACTTTAGTTGTTCTTAATTTCTTACCTTTTGGTAGCACAAGGGCCTACCAGTGCTTCCATGTTGTTTAAAAAGCTTACCTCTATTGACCATTGTACTATCACTGACCAACGTGATCTGCTATTCGTAGTCAAATGAGAACAATAGAATTCATAAGCATTTCCAACTCAACTAGAAGGTTCATATAAATAAGAATGTGTAAACTTAACATGATAGGTTATCAACCTCGGGTCGTATGCTAGTGATAACTAAAAGGTTTATTGTCGATTGATTCCTGAAACTTTTCAAGATCAATAAGACTCCCACTGACTTCTTGACATATTAGTTTCTCTCTCAAGGAGCATTCCTTGACGAGCAAAAACAAATATTCAAAAGTTAGTGTGGATTCCCAAAAAGAAAACACTTCACAAAATTGTTCTAGGTTTATCCTTTGTTTTAACCAAAACATCACAACTTCCAATTGCAAATAAGCTAGCGTATGAAAACATTATTACTCCAAATTTCATGAGGTGTTATAAACCTACTTAGTTTGAAATATTTTTCAAGATAAAATGTATAGTAACTAGAGTATGACTCTAATACTTGATTGGAAACAAAGTATGACTCGTCGTTCGATTGAACCGTTTCAACAATATTTGATTCCTCTTCTTAGTCAAACAATTTCACCAAGATGTTCTTTGAGGATCAACTGTGACGTAGTTCCACAATCATTAAGATGATCATAAAACACGATACTTAAGTACTCTCTTTTCCTTTTAGATTGGAGAAACCTTTATATTTCTACCTAATAGATTCTTTTATTTGTTATGCTATTATTTGAATCTTTTCAAGGTGTCAGAATTATTCTTAATCTTATAAACACAACCATATTTACTGAAAGCATCAGTAAGTCATGATGAATAAAGTTATCATCCTTTATGGAGGATCTGAATAGTCCACATCAATGTGTACTAGATCCATTAGTCCTTCACTTTACTCACATAAACATGTAATCAACGAATTAGTCATAATCTTCCAACGATCACGATTCTCATACATCACATTATTCAAATTGCATAACTCCAACTTTTCTATCTAATTGAAACTTGGGTGATGAGAATTCCTTTTCACCTTGGTTAATTATGAAAATACCACAAGTGATCCAATAAGAATCAAATCCCAATTAACATTGCTAATAATAGAAATGTAACCACCAATTTTCATAAATGTAATTGCAAGGAAATATAAAGTAAACTAGATAATTCAAAATTTCACTTTTATTAACAATAAACGAAAACTTTTGGAACTTGTCCGTAAAATGCAAAAAATGAAAAATTTTGTTTCTAAATATTTCCTAAGAAATCTATTAAATTATCATGACTCCTAAGTAGCTTCCAAAATCTGATCATCAAACCATGCGACCAAAGTCCATTTCTCGCGATTAGATTCAACTCACTCTTCTTAAGCTTCATTCTTTCTCTTAGATCCTGAAAAACATCAAAATGTGATCATCACATCATGTAATAAGAATCTATAAATAGGAACTTATTAAAATAAAATGATGGAGTTAGATAATGGATGTACTTGAAGTGGAGTCACACGACTTGACTTTACAATCTCTAAGATCTTTTAGGTAGTCAGGACAGCTTCGCAACCAATGCTCTTCCAAATGGCAATAGAAACATATGGACCTTTTAGGATTAGCACGTGGAACTATCTTAAAACTAGCATTTCTCTTTACCACATGGTCAAACGATTTAACCTTGGCTGATCCCTTTCCATTGGGAAGAGAAACCTTTTCCATACTACCATTGTTGCCATTGTTAATGCCATGGAAATTTTGGAAACAGATCCTTCAACCACTTTTACTTCACTTGTGCTCTTAAGAATTTCTGCTTCAGCAACAATCAACATATGTGTCAGATCGATTAGGGTCACGTCATGGTCGCTTGTCACAACTAGCAAAAATTAGGTTAATATGTGAATTCCTGAACAATATAATCTCCTTGTATAAGCCCAAAACTCGATCCAATAAGCCAAATTCAATCATTTCGGCTCCGAGCCTAAGAATTCTCAACCAAAAAACCCTTATTAGACCAATACTTCCTTATGGGGCCGTGAATACCTTTCTTGGGTCATAGTGGACCCAATACTCCATCTTAGCATTATTCTAGGGATAAAACACTTTTAATGGGCCATACTGGGCCACGAGGAATTTATTTAAGACTTGTTTGGGCTAACACCCTTCATGGATCATCAATTGGGCCGAGAGACACTTATTTTTGGGCCTTAAGGTCAAAAACACCCTTTGGGCTTTTGTTCTCGGTTACACTTCAAAAACGAGCCCAACACATCTTTATTTCCCCCATAATAAGCCCAATTGGCCCATTTATTATAAATATATATTAAAAAAAAGATAAAGCGATGGACTTTTGAGTGCCACCTTATATTTACACATCGTATATCTGGGTTATAAACCAATATGTATCTAGGGAAAGAAGTTTTTACCATTAAATATCAAGGAATAAGTCTTTACCCTCTACCCTCTCCATATCTCAGCCTAACCCTCCCCATTTCACCCATTCTTCTCTTCAAATAACACAAGAACTCTCTCATATCCCTCTCCAGAATACAAAGAAGTTCTTCCTTTTCTCATCTAAAAATCGTGAGTGTATGGGTGCGAGTTCAAGGGTTTTTCATCAAAGATCCATAACTTGGTAAGTTCCTGTCTAACTCAAGAGTTTTTACTTCATGTTTATTCTTAGAACTTTCCATTTACACACTTTGTTGTGTGTCAAACTCATTAGAACACCCATATTTTCGAGATCTCTTCAAAGCACAAGCTAGGTTCAAAGTTTCATCTTCTTCTTCATCTACATCTTGAAAACCTTAAGGTGAGCTTCATACCCCCATATCTTTCGTAATTTTCATGTTTTCAGGGGGAGGATACAAGTCAACTCTCATTTAACTATTGGGTATTTGCATGTACCATTGTGTTATGTGTTTAACTTTTGGATCTTTACTTGAACATGAAGTTTATCACATAGATCTTCATAAAAACCATGAGAAAAGTATGTTTTGTCTTATATATTACATGTAAACTTGTTGATCTGAGATTATACACTCAAAATATCAAAAACAAGTGTTGTGTTCGAACATCTATAACCTAAACTCAAAAATTAGCTTTTAACAGAAACGTTTTGAACTAATTACGGATTGTTTTGACCACCTTAATTATAATTTTTTCAAAACTGTTTTACATGCAAAAATTTCAGGTTGATACCTTTAAAATGACTACTCTCACGCATTCCTAAGATTTTTCTACAATTTTTGTCGATTTTTTACAAAACTGTCTATCATTTTAGGAATCATTTCAGACCAGTCTGTGAAGATGAAAATTTTCACACTGGTTTAAGGCCATTAAAATTATAATAAAGATTATTAACAAAGTACACCCATTTTCCAAACTCTCAGGGTTTACGGATCCAAATTTCGACTTACGATATTTTTCCTATAAAATTTCTAAAAACAGGGACAACAAAGTCAAAAACAAGGAACTGTTTTTATCATGCTAAAAGCACTTATATATGTGTTAGATGCAGGTTTATATGACTTATATATACTTTTAAAACATCTAGACATGTTAACTTATATGTATTTATATATTTATATGATTATATAAATTGTCTTGACAAACCAACATAATAAACTATATTTAGCATATTTGAAGGTCGCAAACCACACTTTCAAAGGACACATAATTATTTAAAAGCATAATTATATTATTTGCAAGCAAAACGGAGTCATAGTTCACGTAAAATATGTTAAGGCTCTTGTGGGACATTGCGTTTGACACATATCGAGTGTACAACTGTAGCCTGTAGTTATAACCAGAATCTCTTGGAGGGAGAGCGGGAGTTTGTATATAGATCTATACGGGGTTGACACCCCACACCTGAGCTGTTCGTGACAGTTAGACTAGGCCAGTGTAGGGTGACAAAAACCTTACCTTAAATACGTCGGCGCCTAAAGAGCGTCATGACAGGTGGATTAGTCATTATAGAGTATGGTTAGAATGACTCACATAGGGAATAACAATATGATTTTGGTTTAAGGGAAGGTTACACTTCATCGGTTTTATTAAGCTATAGTATTGCAACTCATTTTCCAAGTATTCAGTTTCTTACACTTCCAGTCTTAGGGTTTAAGACTACAACACTTTTACAGGAAGAAAATATCGGATTTTCTGGGAACGTTCGCTTTACTTTTACAAATAAAAGATAACAAAGGACAGGCATGCATATATTCACAGTTTTGGACGAGACTTATAAATCATTTTCATAGAAAATATCGGATTTTCTAAAAGAACTAAGAGACCTATTCTAAACAAGTGCAAAACCATTTTTATACAAAAATGCTTATGAACTCACCAACTTCTTAGTTGATGCTTTTCAAAACGACTTGTATTCTCAGGGAACCAGTAACAGGTAATCAACTCTGCTATGAGATCAAGTGGTGGGACTTCAAGAAATTTTACTTCTTGTTATTTTTGTGTAATTATTACACAAGTACAATGTGTAATACAATGAATGTTGGTATATTTCAATGTATGATGTTTGGTTGCTAGGTTTCATTCATATTCAATTGTTATGATACTGTACAATGGCATCAACAGCCCCCGGACGTTTCCACCGTCCTGGTTCGGGGGTGTGACATCGCTCATATAAAAGTTCTCAACGAACTGACAATATGACTTAGGAAGCGAAAGTAGAACCAAATCAATGGCTTGCTCCTTTGAGAAAACAACACCCATTCTATCCAATTTGTTAAAGTGTGATTTCATTTCCAAAACATACGCACACATAGATTTTCCATCTTGACGTTTACATGTCAATAAGGCATGAGTAGTTTCGTATCTTTCAACTAGAGACGTGGGGAGAGTTACTGGAGGAGGAGGAGGAGGAGGAAGAGTTAGAGAAGCATTACGTCCAGATCCATCATTGCTCAAAAAAGGGAGCATAATTTCACATTAATCAGAATGTGGAAGATCATCTTCAAAAGGAAGAGGAAAACCACTTCCCAAAGAACGAGGAAGATCATTGTTGTCTTGACCTGACATCTTTGATAGGTGAAAAGAGAATTCAAGTTAGTTGATTTTAATCCTTAATTATTAACCCATAAATTTAAATCAAGGCTAGGATCCATATCTTTGATTCGAACGTTGAAGATGGATATCGTAATCAAATTCGAATCTATTTTAGGTAGGTAAAGCTTTTTACCAGTTTCAATCTTATGAAATTCCTAGATCTTTTGAGATTCATTGAATCTAATTCAATGGCATGTTTAATATTGATTATGCTATCACTTTGTGACTGGGATGCCGATGATCACGAACGAGATGTGAATAACCATGCAAATTAGCTTGGGACTCTCGATGTCATTTATCATCTCATTTTAATGTGTCAATTAACCACACGTGCTCCATTAATCAACGATAATTTTTGAGACACCCATTACCATCTTTATTAGTCTCACATTAGTGTGTCGGTTAACCACACATACTCCATTAACGGCTTATAGAATGTAATGTGCAATTTCATGTATTAGCATACAAATTCACATTTTTCCTAAAGTAACTAAGAGTGGGATTTTAAAATAGTTTAGTTACCTTTTAATTGCATTATACTTATTAATGACAATTAATTGTCCTATCAAACCCATTCGGCTAACGACCATCCACCAATCAAGGGAACGGTGGGTAAGAGTGGATACCCAATGACGGTCATTTTATAGGACGCTTCCTTAAACTTCCCTTATAGACTGATTTCGTGAATGAGGCGTACTAGCGGTTCGACTGACTTAGTCTTATAAATACAGTAAATATCAAACATTTAATTTTACATATAGTATAAGGTGTATTTTAAACATTTCAAATTAAATTTCAAAAAATATATATATAATTTAAATTTAAAATTTAAAACAAATGATTTAATAATTATTTATTAATTAAACATATAATTAATTTATTAAATCAATTGAAGATTATTCAATTAAATTAATCAAGAAAATTTAATCCTAATCCTTTCCCCTAATTTCGTAAATAATTGGTAGAGATATATCCAATTTTATAATTATCCTATTTAAATAGATAAACTAATAATTTAAAAAAATAAGATAACCCTATCAACATCTAGCAATTTTCGAAAAATGAACTTGGGGAGGAAGGTAAGGATTTCAATATTTACCTAAATTTCGAAATCTTGGGGGGCAAGAAACCCTCCAAGATCGAAACATGTAGGGGAAGGCAAATGGTTTCAACCCTTTCCTAAAATTCGAAACTAAGGGCCTAAGAAACCCTAATTTTGAAAAACCCTAATCCAAGAGGGTTTAATTGCCATCAACCCTAATTGATCAAATTTAACAATTGTAATCCATTAAATAGAAAACAAGTTAAGGCTCTGATACCACTGATGAGTTTTGAGCATAACAAACAAAAAACCGATGTGCATGCAACCCTAATTCTTGATGTATGTTTTCTCTAATTGAACATACAACATTTGAACATCAATTGGGAAACCCTAGGAATCCTACTTTATTTTTGAAATTATCATCTAGGGTTAGAAAACATACCTATGATTGTTATTGATGAATAACATGAAATCCTTGTGTTGTTGAATCTTAAAGGCAAGCACCACAAATGTCGTGTCTCTAATGGTTCATACCCAAACCCTAGCAACCAAGGAGCTTGAAAACATAGAGGAGAGAGGTAAAATTTCAGCCCTACATTCTCTAATAATGCTTGGACGAAAATATGAGGCTTATGGGTCTTTATATAGTGTACCCATAAATCCTAGATAAGTCCCAAAACAATAAAATAACATTATCTTATTTTTTTGGTATTTATTTGGTTTCCTAATTATCCTCCAAAGATAATTTTGGATATTCTAGATATTCTAGATCCTCTAGAACGATAGAAAAACATCTAAGGCTCTAGGATGGTTCTAGAATGCCTCTTGTTCAACTATTAAATAATTACACTTCAACGTCTGTACTTTTAATTAATCCCAAAATTAATCAAATTAATTTATGATTAATTCTTAATTAAATATTACTATTTCTAATTAATATATTATTCTCATAATATATTAACAAATCATTTATTTGATTTCTAATTAATTTATTAAACAATTAATAAATTAATAACCCAGTATCTCTCTCTAAAAGCTATCATATTCAATTGCTAAGTTTAAGGGTAACCCAAAAGGACTGTGCTACTATCAATTCAAGTTTATAGCAATTATTGTTATGGGCTTAGACACTTAATCTAACATAATCATTCAGCCAAAAATCACAGGTAGTCCTACAGATCTACCGATCTACGCATATCTGCAACTATCATATAGTCATACAGGTCTATCCCATACTCAGTATATCATAAATCAATGTATAAAAGGATATCAGTTCAATGGTTCGGCCTTGGTGCCTTCGACCCGTAAGTACAGTGCGAAAGACTCACCTCTCAATCTGAACAATAGTTGATGAGGTCCCGACTCTGAATCTCAGCTCTAACCGTCACCTATCCATCCAAATGACCAATTCTCAAACACAATACAAAATACTCCTAGGTCAAACTTGATCAAAATCAGGTAAAAGTCAAAATTCCAAAAGGTCAACCGAGACAACCCAGCTGAGTACGCCCAACGTACATGTTGGTTGACCAGGCACGAGCTTGTTGACCACATACGCCTTGTATGCCCAGCGTACGCAGCTGGCTGCCAACCCAACTCATTAAGAGCTTAATCCTTAATCCCTTAAGTCTATTTTCTAGATCCAAGTCCAAAATAATATCCTTGACCATAAAGTTTCCAAGTTTATGGTCTTGCATGGCCATTAAGTGCCCAACACCAAAGATCCTAACCTCTTAATCCATTAAGACAATTTAAGCCATGCATGAGCAGAAACTAGTGTCTAAGATTACATTTTTATGACTCAATAGACTACAAAATCTCTAAATATATAACTCAAATGGATTAGAGTAACCCCCACTCCTAATACCAAACTTATAGGACCAAAAGAACATAAAATCAAGCCTAAAACAAGATCTAAGTATAACTTCACCAAGTTCCAAACTTTATACCTCCAAGTGATGTCAAATGATGATGTGATTCTGGATCTAAGGTGCTTCACTCCTCCAAGATGGTCTCTACTTCCTTCTTTCTTCTTCGAAGGCACAAAACACACAACACACAAGCTCAAAAATGCTCACAAGGTAGATTAGGGTTTTCAAAAACGTTTTGAGATGATGGAGGTTGATGAAAGGAACTAAGTTTGAGAGTTAATGAAGAATAAATAGGGTCTAAACCCTAAATATTAGGTTTTGGGACTTCACCTCGTAAGCCCAACATACACAAACGTACGCCCAACGTATGTGGATCCGCCCCATAATTCCAAAAATGGCAATATTAGCCCCTCCTTGCCAAAAATCTTACATTTGAAGGACCAAAATGTAATAAATCTCAATATAAGGGACAAAAGTGAAAGTACCTCAAAACAAGATGTTACGATAGTAGTGAAATTAATGACATGATGATACATCTAAGCTATCCGAATGAGATAAATCCCTTTAACCATAAGCAAGCCCATCAAACATCGCATACATCTTACATGATGAAACTCACCCATAGCTTTCATATCTTGATGTTCTTACCCTATGCCCTACTTGGTATGAAACTTGAAAAAAAAATTATCAGACTTAAAGTTGAAATGTAGCATGTTTGAAAAATGTAACATCCATAAAATTCATGAAAAATATAAACTTTTAAAGCCAATCCACAAATCATCATTTTTTTTAAAAAAATAATTTTCAAAACATGTTTAATATCATAGTTTTCCTAAAATCATAAAACAAAACATAAGCAGGTGCATGATTAGGCATTTTCCTTCCCACGATCATCTGAGGTACCTAAAACATAACCCAAAACTATAAGCCTGGAGCTTAGTGAGTTCCCCTAAAATACCAACATATCACATAATCATAATAATAAAAGTAATCAACATGCATATAGAGCCTTTGGTCTGACTGGAACGCCCCATTGGCCTACAGTCTACCTGGTACGCTCACAGAACCTTCAGCATGACTGGTACACCACACCGGGCCTTCTACCTATCTTGACCGTTTTCCGAGCCTTCGACCTGACTGGTACACCTCACTGGCCTTCAGTCTATCCAGGCACCCTGGGTCTGTTGGCCTTCGACACAAAGCAGGACCGCCTCAACCCAACCACACATACATCGTATCCACACACACACACACATACACACATACACACACACACACACATATATATATATACACACACACACACACACACACACACACACACATATATATATATATATATATATATATATATATATATATATATATATAAAACAAACAAGCATACTAATAACCAGCCAATAACAAACAGACATATCCTACTGATCACTAAGCATAGCATCATTGTATCTATCAAGATACAGATCTAACAGATCACTACAATACTCAATCATACAATAAACCAGGATAACAATCCAAAGGGTCGACCTTGGTGCAATTAACCCATAAGTATAGTGAGGAAAACTCACCTCGCAAGCTGAACAGAACTGATAAGGTCTAATTTCGAGTCTCAACTCTCAAACCGATACCTAATTTCATCAAATGACCAATTTCATCAAAATACCCAAAATACCCTCAAGGTCAAATTTGGTCAAAGTCAAAGTTAAAGTCTACTGGGCAAACCCACTAAGCCAAATGAGTCAACCCGACTGAGTCACTCACAAAGCTGGCCAATACGAGTGTGCATGACATAACCTCGGAACCCCAAATCTTCATTAATTCCTTAATGGCTTACTCTAGCCCATTTTCCAGATCCACGACTAAAACAAACCCTAGAGTCATAAAGTTTCCAAATTTATACTTTATGACTTTACACACCTAATAAGAGCTTAACACAAGGTATTAATCCATTAAGACCACCTACAAGATGCATGGAGCAAACTTAACCAAAGGGACTTCATTTTTATGGAGAAGGACCCTTCCTAACGCCTGAAAGGACAAATCAAACATCCAGAACATGTCATTCTTAAGATGATACTTTTGGGAGCAAAAAGATGACATAAAAACACCCAAAATGAGATCTAGCAAACAAGTCATCAAGGTATGAACTTTATACATTGAGATGATGGAGAAATGAGCAAAACTTCCATATACAAGCCTTGCTTCAAGCTTCCAAGCTTTAACACCACCTTCTTCTTCTTATGGAGTACTCACAACTCACACTCAACCTTCCATGGGATCAAGGGAGGCTAGAGTTGCAAGGGAAATCAACTTCTGCTAGTAGAGGATGAATATTAAGGAAGGAATGAGACTTGAGGATGTTTAAATACTTGCCAAACCCTAAAAATTAGGCTTTCCACTTTTAGGAAGTATGCCCAGCGTACCAAGATGTACACCTAGTGTACTAGGGTGCATCCTAGTACACTTAGCGTACACCTCGTATGCATGGCGTACTCCGAAGCCATAATTACAAAAATGCCATTCAGGCCCTTATGCTTACAACTATTGAACTTTAAGACCAATTGCAATACAATTAAATTAAAGGACTGGAAAATAGGATTACCTTGACATCAGGATGTTACAAAAAATTAGATCAACTTTACATCTAATATTTTTTTAGGTTGGTTTCGTACCTAAGAATATTATCAACTTGGTGATTCTAGAAGTATTAACTTAAACTAATAAATTATCAGTTAAATGAGGGTTAAAGTAAGAATGATTTTTCTTAAAGAGGAATCTTGAGGATGATTAAGGGCAAGACTTTTCAATTTTTTGAAATCTTTGCATCTGCAATACAGAAAGATATCATCAATAATTAAGCAATAGTATAATAATTAAAGTTCCATTCATTATAACAAATATAAAACCAAATAGGAATTCAAATACAAGAAATCATAAATTTAAGACAATTACAAGCCTAAAATAAAGAACTAAATGATGGGTTTTATACAAACAATCTTATGTATGCATGCAACCCTAATTGGATCTATGTTTTCACTATTAGACATACAACTTTATGAACATAGAAAGAAACCTAGCATGCATCTATTATTTTCGAAATTCACATATTAGAATAGAATACATACCTTCGTTGTTATATAGCAATAACAACTAGTTCCTTGAATTTCCTTAGCTCTTGAAAGCAAGTACCACAAGTGTAATACCTCTAATGGCTCACAAACACACTTTAGTGAGAGGATGAACATGAGAGAGAGGAGGGTAGGTAACAAGCTCCAAAAATCGGCTCTACTAGGGTTTCTCCAAGGGGGTGCCAAATTTTAGTGCCTTAGAGTGCTATTTATACTTGAGGCCAACTAGGGTTTCAGGGTGGAGAAACCCTTATCCCTTAGCCTTGGACGAAAACACCTAGAGCCTTCTAGGATTTTCGGCCCTTTCCTAATAAGGTGATCTATTGGCCCAAGTCTCAACTATCAAATAATTACAAAACAGCCCTTGTACTTTTTAATCAGTTCCTTTAATCCCAAAATTAATTCCTAATTAATTTTAGATTAAATACTACCTAATAATATGATTCCAAATTAATATATTATTCAGATAATATATTAACAAATCAGCCTCTCTCCTGAACAGTCATCCTATCTAGTCACCAGTGTGAAGGCAACCCAAAATGATCATGCTACAACCACGTCAAGTATATACCAAATATAGTTATGGATTTAGAAACTAATCCAACACTAAAAACTTATTAAATGTAAAAAAAAAAAAAAAAAAAAAAAAAAAAAAAAAAAAAAATATAAAGACAGTTGATACATACCACTTTAACAAATATAATACTAAATTAATGTATAAATTGACCGCGTCACTTTTCAAATTTTAAATATTGGTAAATTGGTCTTTCATATTACAATAAATTACTAAATCACGAATTGGGGATATACCTCTCTCTTGAAGTACACAGACCAATACACAATTTTAAATCCACATACCATTTCTAAATCCTGGAAAAAAACAAAGGAATTAAGTTTATCACCATATACATAACTAATCATGTTTGTGTGCAGCAATAAAGCACTGAAAATAGCAAAGAGACTTATAGATCCATCAAGAGAAATATATTTCAAACCCAACACATAACCGACTATGGCGATGATCTGAACTCCATTGATTGGGTAGGCACATTTGAGAAGGTGTTAGGTGCTCGAAGGGGACATTTGAGAGGCATCGGGCCTAAACCTCCTTTCGTGGTGGGTACAAGTGCTCCGTCTTGGTGACAGACACAGTCATAGTCTCCAACACCACAACCAACATAGATATTCATTAAACTCTTAAAGAATTTGGTATGTTGGTACTTTGTTGTGTTGTTAAGAGCTTAATGCATTTAATAGTAAATTTTGGTAGTTTGGTATTTTGCTTATTTGTTAAGTGCTACATTCATTTGTTCTAAATTTGGTAATTTGGCATTTTGTTAAATTGTTAAGAACTTAATTGATTTGGTGGTTTGATAGTTTGTTAAATTGTTAAGAACTTAATTGATTTGGTTGTTTAATAATTTGTTAAATTGTTAATGACTTAATGTGCTTGAGACTTAATTGTTAAGTAATAATAATTTGTTTTTTTAGTTTGATATTTTAACTTATATACTTACTTTGTAGGATGTGGATGTTGACGCTTTTCGTCAAAACCCGACGTTTGTGACGGCAATTGGAGACATTATCCGCTCATTTAGTAACAAAGCCAACAATGCGAGCAATAACGATGCGGAAAACGACGATGGGAAAGATGACTAGTATTTCTTGTTTTATGATTTTGATGATGTTATTATGATTTAATTTTATGGATCAGATCAACTAGTATTTCATTTTTATTAGATCATTTATGTAATGTGATATATTTTGTTTATATTATTGTGATGTTTTATGTAATGCAAATTTCTAGATTATGATTTTTGTATTTTTTTTTCTTTTTGTAAATTCTGCATTTTTATAGTATAAACCAATATAAAATATAAATTTTATTAAAAAAAATCATTAGCAGCGACTGCTTTAGCGACGCCTGTAATCAATTGAAACGACAATCAACTCCAGGAAGCTTTTCCATAATAGCTTCAGCTAGGAAGCTTTTCCATAATAGCTTCAGCTGGTCACCGGAAAGTTATTAGCGACATCTTTTTTTTGCGATGACATTGGCTATTAGCGATGCCGACTATTAGATACGACGCTAATAGCGACGATTGTTTAAGTATTAGCTACGAGGTAATTGTGGCGGTGCATTGCGACAATATATCGTCACTAATACCTTACGACGATTTTTGTAATTAATTGTGACGATTTTTGTTGTTGCTAAGAGTGACTTTTTTGTTGTGAACCTTCTCCACCCGTCTTATAGAAATACTTGATGTTTGAATTTTATCTTTGATCATTTCTCAAAAGTTAAGATCCATCTCAACCAATCTCATTCGTCCACTTCTTCATGTAATTTTGTTATCTGACCTTTTATGCATCTCTAATCAACGGTCTGGAATTTATATTTATAAAATTAAAAGAAATGTTAGTAAAATGTAAATACATATATAAAAAATAATCCCCCCATGAAATAATAACCGAAGAAAAGCGATTGAGAAATAAATAAAGGGAGGGAGAGAGAGGAGTGGTTGTGCACGGTTGGGGAGGGGGGGCGGTGGTTGTGCGGAGATTAGTCGTCTTCAAACATCCCTCCTCTCTCATCTCTTCCACACTGCCATTGTTGTCTATATTTAACATACCAATTCTCCACATTTCCAGATTTTTTTTTCTCTTTTTTAATTTCTTATTGACCACCTTTTCTGCCTTCGAGTTCTTCAATTAATTAGCTTCTCCTTTTCTCTCTCTTTTTATGCATGTATAAAGAGAGATAAAAAGGAGTCGTGTGTGTTTTATGTTGCTTGTTATCTGTTATTGCTCTTTGATAGCATTAATCATATACAAAGGAGATTGGATTGTTATTTAGGTGAAATATCAAGGTACGTAATCAAATTCTTGTCACTTTTTGAATCTGTAATGTTATTGATTCGTTTCCACGTTGTTACATTTCTATCGATTCCCAAACTTAGGTTAAACATGCTGGAGTTTTCAGATTTTTCAATAGATTGGTTTATCTCTTCGATCATGCATAGTTTTGATTTTGATTCTCGATGTCGATATATAATTATACAAAATATTTATTCCATTGCTATGATTCTGTTCGTAGTGTTTTCAAAACGAAAAATAATTAACACTTTGCGAGATTTCAATTTCACAATAAGCATGGGTGCATGGCTATATGTGCTTATAAGTCGTGAATTGTGATCGTTCGTTACGAATTGAATTCATAGTTTGCAATTATCTGCACCACATTTAGACAATCATCTTGTTCAAATTTCAATACCTTTATTTTGGTTCTTGTATGTTGTATGTAATGTCAACTGAATATTTAAGAAGGTTTAATTAGGTTGATTAATGGGGTTCCTTGTGGTATGCAGAAACAACAGTTGGGGCAAATCGCATCTAATTAAGCCATTAAGGAATAAAAATGGCGGAACTTAGCGTACAAACAGGGTCATCTCACCCCTTGTTGGCCCATAAAGACCTTTTCCTAATCAATCCTCCGGGAAGCCCATTGAGCACACAAGAGCTTGACAACAACATCATCGACTTAGACAAAGCCAGTCCTCTAGCTCCCGACACTTATGAGCAGTTGTATCTTGATGCATTTGATGTGCAAAGCTTCAATCACTCTCCTCCAAGACTTTCCAGCGTGTCATCATATGCTACTACTCCAGAACCAAAAATCAATAAACCAGAGCTACGCTGTCGTACTGGAGGAGACACTAAGCCTATCACCAAAAAGCCTGTAATTAATAATGTTGAAAGCAAGGTCATGAAGACATTGAATCGTTCTCCAAGTACAAAAAGTGTAACAAGCACTGTATCTTCTCCAAGATCTCCAAGAATCCCAAAGCCAAAAATAAGGAGCAAGTCTTTCCACGAAAACAACCTCACTCTACCTCTCGCAAGCCCAAGAAAAGTCGAAAAGAGCCCCATTACTCCCACCCAAACACCACCAACGGGGAAAGAAGATCCGGCATTCTTAGGGCCTTACTTGCTTAAACAAACGAGGGAGTTGTTGTCAGCAGGGGAGAATCCAAAGAAAGCTTTGGAATTGGGTATAAGAGCAATGAGAGCATTTGAAACCAATAGATCTCAGAAACCTAATTTGGAATATGTTCTATGTTTACACATCGTAGCAGCATTGTACTGTAGTTTAGGCCAATATTTTAATGCCATTCCTCTTCTAGAACGTTCTATCGAGATTCCAAGTATGGGTGAAGGCCAAAATAACTCACTAGCTAAGTTTGCGGGGTGTATGCAGTTAGGCGATACGTATGCAATGCTTGGATACATCGAAAATTCCATATTATGTTACACAAATGGTTTAGGAATCCAAAGACAAGTTTTAGGTGTAACAGATCCAAGATTTGGAGAGACATGCAGGTATGTAGCCGAAGCTCATATTCAAGCTTTGGAATTCGATGAAGCCAAGAAACTATGCGAAATGGCTCTTGACATTCACAAAGCAAATGGGACAACAGCTTCTGTAGAAGAAGCAGCAGATAGGAGACTTATGGGTCTTGTTTGCGATGCGAAAGGAGAATACGAAGCTGCACTTGAACATTACGTGTTGGCCAGCATCACCATGTCAGCCGCCGGTCAAGACGCCGATGTTGCCGCCATTGACGTGTGTATCGGTGACGCGTATTTATCGTTAGCTCGTTATGATGAAGCTGTTTTCGCGTATCAGAAAGCGTTGAATGTGTTTAAGTCGACAAAAGGTGACAATCATCCATCTGTTGCTTCCGTTTTCGTTCGTTTGGCTGAGTTGTACAACAGAATGGGAAAGTTCCGGGAGTCGAAATCTTACTGTGGAAATGCGTTACGAATTTATGAGAAACCGATGCCGGGGAGCCCTAACGATGAAATCGCTAATGGGTTTATCGAAGTTTCTGCGATTTACGAATCGATGAATGAACTTGGTCCAGCGATTAACCTTCTGAAGAAGGCGCTGAAAGTTTTCGGGAAGGTTCAAGGTCAATTGAGCACCATCGCCGGAGTTGAAGCTCAGATGGGGGTTTTGTATTACATGATGCGGCTTTACAACGATTCGTATGATTACTTTAAGATCGCGGTTTCGAAGCTGAGAGTGGTGGCGGAGAAGAAATCGGCTTTATTTGGTAGTGTTTTGAATCAGATGGGATTAGCTTGTGTCCAGATTGAATTGTTGGATGAAGCTGCGGATTTATTTGAAGAAGCAAAGGGAGTTTTGGAGGTGGAATATGGTCCTCATCATCCGGAGACACTCGGCGTTTACAGTAATCTGGCCGGAACTTATGATGCAATGGGTAGATGGGAAGATGCGATTGAGATACTGGAATATGTGGTGGGGATGAGAGAGGAGAAACTGGGAACAGCGAGTTCGGACGTTGATGATGAGAAACGACGGCTGGCCCAGTTGTTAAAAGATGCACGCAGGGACCGAAGCAAGAAATCTTTGTCGCTTGAATTTCTCCTTGAGGGTTAAATTAGTCGAGTATCTCTCTTAATTTATTTAAAAACCAATCCACATATTGATCCAAATGTATGAAATTCCCATGTGCATATATGCAGATGCTTCGTTTTTTGTATATCTGGGGTTGTTTAGGCTATGGCTATGGAGACCCTTTTAATTGTATCAATGACATCTCAAGGGTAGCAGAAATGGTTCACTTTTCAATCTTTATTGTTGAAAGTTGCTCATGGGATGAAGTTGATTTAAATACAGTAACACAAGATTGTAAGTTTGTTGTACTAATTTGAGCTTGTAGAATAAATTTAACTCCTTTCACTTTTTAATCTTTAGAGCGTGTTCTACAGCTTGGGTTTCTACACATTGGTTCATGTGTCCTTTTTATGTGATCGAGAATTCGAGATAATTATTAACAAGCAAACAATAATATTCTAATCGATTTGGGATACATCACTTAGTTGACTACAAAACTGTCTCTAGTTTTCACATAAAAAATTTACATTAAACTAACAATTAAGATCTCTCCCTAGAAAGCATCCAAAGCAGCTCCTTTGGTAAAAAAAAGATCACCATCTAAACATATAGTGTTACCACTACAATCACCATGCATGGCAGTAATCACACCTGTCATCCCAGTTGCTCCGCCCCTGCTTAAGATTAAATTAGTTTATATGAAAATGCACTCTGCAACTCCTAAACTCGCAATGTCACAAAAATTGAGCTCAACACATCTCGAACTCAATCACACTAAAGATGACACTAAAATTACTTACATTATATTTTGAAACATTAATTTTAAACAAAAATAATTTAACTAAAGTGACATGAAGATGTTAGGGGCTTAGGGCCTTAGGGGTCATGTGGCACACTTTAGTCTTTAGGGACAACATAAATCGAACCAAACGAGTTGGTTTTTTAATTTTGAAAAGTAAAATAATTGAGAGTTTTGATTTTTCGGCATACAAATTAGGGAATATGACTTATCAAGGTAATTAACTTTTCGATATGTTCACATCTGGGTAACTATCTTTTTTTGTATGTATGTAGGTAACAAACTTTTTGGAAGTGTTCACATATGACCATTATGACCTGCTATAGCAGGTTAAATCCTAGATGTGAACGATTTCAACAAGTTTGTTACCTAGATGTGTACAAAAAAAATAGTTACCCAAATATGAACTAAACGAAAAGTAAAAATTAAATTACATGAACGTTCCTGTGGTTTCGGGGAATTTGTAGTTGTAACACCCCAAAGTTTGGAAAGTCAAGAAAAGAAAGAAGACCTCAATTTTAAGGAGAGACTCGGCGAGTCCGAGCGGGATCCGGGTCGTGGTGTAAGCGACCGACTCGGCGAGTCGGCCAAGGAGACTCAACGAGTTGGGTCTGATCGAGGAAAACCCTAAATTCGGGACTTGGAGCGTATATAAGCGTCTCATTCTCCTTCCTAGGGTTCCTTTACTGCCTCTCTACCCCAGAACACCAAACCCTAGCCGCCATATCCGTTTTTGAGCTAGATCTTGCCTTGAGTAATACACTAAAGCTTGGAGGAGGAAGAAAGACCTTGGAGGTGCAAGAAGGGACTGTAGATCTGGGATTGTGGAGTCATTTCAGAACAATTGGAGGTAATAAGCTGTTTCTTGGACTCCCTTTGCATCTAGATCTATTCTTATGTGTGAGTTTTGGTCATTGTTGGTTTGTTATGTAACCAATTCGAGTTGGAGGTTCAGATCTGAGGTTGCTACCTCAGATCCATGTTGGTTTTGGTCTTGAATCCCCTAAAGTATCAGCCCTTGGTATGTTGAAGAAGCATGGTTGCCATAAACCCTAATTTAGTATGTTTTGAGCATAGATCTCTCAATCTACACGTAAAGTTTGCCACTTTACGTGGGGAATAGGCCCTAGAAGTATGGATCTATGAGTTGGAAGTTCTGTTTGGCTCGAAAAGCCACTGCATGGATTGAGGACTGGATAGACTCGGCGAGTAGCTTGAAGATGAGGAGGAACTCGACGAGTAGGATGAGCAGCTCGTCGAGTCGGATGAAGTTAGGCATGGCCTCGACGAGTTGGATGAACAACTCGACGAGTTGGTTAAAGATTGTCTAGGACTCGGCGAGTCTGTTCTTGGACTCGGCGAGTCAGATCGCGAAACCCTAAACCCTTCGAGTTAAGACTCGAATCAGTGAGTCGGGTGGTGACTCAGCGAGTTGGACAGGACAGAACTTGGAACTAGTTGGACTCGGTGAGTCATAGACTGACTCGGCGAGTCGAGTCGCGAATAAGAAAGACCCTGAGCGTAGGAACTCGGCGAGTCAGTAGGTAAACTCGGCGAGTAGGGTTGACCTGGAAGGTTGACATTGACTAGGATTTTGACCTTGACCAGAGTTGACCTAGTGACCTTTGGAGGTCAGTTGGACTAAGTGTTTTATTGGCTTTTGAAGCTCGAAGAGTTAGTGGAGCAGCAGTTCGGAGTCAGAGGTCAAGTAGCAGTCAAGAGGATTAGCAGCATCAGTTCAGCAGTCTCAGGTGAGTTTCCTTCCAGTAGGGACGGGTCTAAGGCCACAATGTCGGCCCGTTCAGTTAGCAGTAGTTTCCGGACTTCGGTCCGATGTAGTAGTTAGTATGTTTGATGCCTTCGTGGCTCAGACAGGATTTATGTGCTATGTTTTATGTGTTATGTGTTATGTGTTCCGGGCTACGGCCCAATGTAGTATGCAGTATATGTGTTCATGCTAGTTGATATGTTATGCTATGCTATGTTCAGTCAGTTAGCCTGGACTTCGGTCCGATGCAGGGGACAAGGTCCTAGTCAGTTTCCGGACTTCGGTCCGATGCAGGGGGCAAGGCCCCAGTTAGCCCGGACTTCGGTCCGATGCAGGGGACAAGGTCCCAGTCAGTTTCCGGACTTCGGTCCGATGCAGGGGGCAAGGCCCTAGTTAGTCCGGACTTCGGTCCGATATAGGGGACAAGGTCCCAGTCAGTTTCCGGACTTCGGTCCGATGTAGGGGGCAAGGCCCCAGTTAGTCCGGACATTGGTCTGATGCAGTGGGCAAGGCCCAATATGTGCTTTATATGTTGTTGTATGGTATGTATTAGATTGGGGGAGCTCACTAAGCTTCGTGCTTACGGTTTTCAGTTTTGGTTTCAGGTACTCAGTTTTCAAAAGAGGAGCTCGGGGAGATTGCAGTGCACACACCATAGTTAGTTAGCCTGGGAATGTTTGACTCTAATAATGATATTATGTTTTGAATTAATACTCGAGAATTTATGTTATGACTTATGATACAGTTTTTATAAATATGATTCTAGTAATGCTTTTAAAGAAATTTTTTTTTTGTCGTGATTTTTGGGTCGTTTCAAGTTGGTATCAGAGCCTTGGTTTGAGGGATTCAGATATGCATTCGAGTGTATTTGAACTCAAACTAAGGACACGATAAAGGATTTTCAAAAGGAAAACATTTTTGAAAAAGGGTTTTGGAAAAAGAACTTAGAAAGAAAAGAGTTTTGAAAACGAGAAAAGGGTGTGGTGCATGCAATCAGCCGAGCTCAAGTAAGTACTCCCAATTTACCCATACAAGTTATGGTATGATCATCATTATCAGTTTCAGTTTCAGTTTCAGCTTCAGTAGAACAGCATGCTAGAATAAGACTAAGGATCTAGGATGATGCCTTATGTGCCTGTTTTATGTGTTTCAGCTGATAAGAATTGCATGCTAGTATTGAGTAGACAGTAGTAGGATAGCCTGTGTAGGTTATGCCTGATAGCATGAGCTTAGCATTGTATGCTAGTGCAGTTTCTTGTTATGAGAATTGTTTTGCCTAAGTATGTTTCCTTTATCCGAATGCTGCTTGCTTTGTGCTTTGTGGGACTCTGAGTGATGGGAGTTAGCCATTAGGTGAATACGTCACATCACATGTGATTAGGGTTGGATAATCTAAGAGTGCTAAATTTGGCCCTACTGCGCAGCTCTTGTCTGAGTCCAACCATTGTAGGGACGAGACTTTTACTCGAAGGATTATCCGAGCCTCATCACATGTGATGGTATTCAGGTGGTGGCTAATTGGCATTACAAGGAGGCCTTCAGTAGCTGAGGATTGTTTGGGTAGAGTCAGAGGTTCCCTAGGGCAAGCCTAGGATGAGAGTAGCAGAGATCAATAGAAGAGTAAAGGGGACTTGGTGGAGTTGAGGTAACTCTTGAGGAAAGTACGGATAGATGTGGAAGGTAGTAGGGGCCCATACTACTGAAAGCAGAGGATCCGTACTCGATTCAAGAGGGGCCGAGGCGAAACCAAGGAACTAGTAGAGTATGTGAGAGATCCCTCAGCAGTAGTATGTAATTGATCAGGGATTGTTATATTTTCAACATGGTGACGTTGCGCGAGATATCAGTTGGCAGTTCAGGTGCAGGGGAGGGGTCTGGCTCGGGCTTTAGAGTCGGGAAGCTTGATGATCAGATGAGGGATTTCATTTCCGCAGAGATTATGCGCAACATCATCAATCAGACTCCAGTGATTTTCGGTTCAGTTAGAGAGGCTATTGTGGAGCTCATGGACAGTCATCTTGAGGCCTTTGGGGTCGGGTTAGTTTCAGGACAGATTGGGGCTCGTCTAGGTCCCGAATCTTATGGAGTTCAGGGATCCATCAGGGAGGGAGATCCCATTTCTAGTTTCTGCTATCAGGGGGCAGGGGTGTGTAGGGCATTCTGTCTCCAAGAGAAACCATTGCATGATTGGATAGTTGAGGAAGTTTTGCGAGCCATTCGCGAGGGTCTGCCAGACATGGTCGTGAGGATCACTGATAGATTGATAGCGAGGCTTCAGGATCAAACATCTGTTGTTCAGTCAGCAGACGTTGCCGTTGGGGTAACGCAGGAGCGAGAGTCGGGCAGGGAGTCGGAAGGGAAGAGGAAAATGGATGAGACTCAGGTTGCCACAGGTTCGAGTAAGAGGCCCAACAGTTCAGATTTGAGGACGAGGAACTATCAGAGCCGCAGTCGATGCGGGAAGTGCGGAAGGACGCACATGGGTGTGTGTAGGCGTAGAAGTGGTGGCGATGCTGGGTGTTTCAAGTGCGGCCAGATTGGTCATTTTAGCAGAGACTGTGTTGTTACTATCGCCCAAGGACTTGATCCGTTGTGTTTCCATTGCAGTCAGAGGGGCCACAAGAAGGCCCACTGTCCGAGTTTGTATTCAGCAGGGCAGGCGCCAGCTCCTGCCCTTGGAACTTCAAGTATCGTCAGTGGTTGTCAAGGCGGGGCAAGGGTGCCTACGGCTCGGAGCCGAGTTTCTCCGGTAGATTTCAGCAGGGATTCGAGCAGCACTAAGTAATGGAGGTATGTAACTTTGTTTTTGTCAGCTTATGTTATGATTATATTGTTATGGTTTCTGCATCAATTGTGGTATAAGTGTTGTGTTATGGAGTGGCTTGCTTGTGATTATGTCATATTCCATTTGCATACCTCGGATAATTGGTTGGTAGTTAGGGGATGTGCTCATATGGAGAAGTTTCGGAGGATGCAGTAACTGTAGCATGGTAGGGAGAGATCTGGTTCGTTTCGCTAGTTCGGAGTGGATAGTGGTTTGGATGGAATGGTCAAATTCCTACCTGGCGGGCTTGGGTTCCCCAGTAGAAGTTTTGGAATGGTAGTAAAGGTCGGGATCTCTTTTGAATGTGAAGCAGCAAGGGGTAAGCAGGATCGAAGTGGGGGAGAACCCTCCGGGTATACATGGATAAGAGTCACTCAGAATGAGTGCGTGGCCTCTGAGAAGAAGTGGTAGTAGCACAGTGATGGATGGATTGAGAAGTTCAGAATTAGGAGTTCGAGAACTTTTCCCAGCAGTGGGTTCATGTAATGGAGATGGTTAGAAGCTGGTTGGGAATCTAGGATTTGAGGACCACCTATAAAGGCTCAAGTGAGTCGGAATGAGGATCCGGAGAAAACGGTTAGCAGGAGATGTCTTCGTATTAGTAGCCAGTGGCAGAGCCAACATGCAGGATTATGTGGATTCAGGAGTTGGGAGGTTGGAAACTTCCCAACAATAGCTTCTTGTATCCGGATTAGTAGACGGTTGGTTTGGGAACCAAGCCGGAGAATTCCTCGATGAAGCGCTAAGTATATCAAGGATATAAGATGTCGAGGATGATGCAGAATTCAAAGACTGAGGGATGGTTTGAGAAATCGGGATGAGGAATCACTAGCGGGACTAGGGATAGTCAGGATGTCCTCGGGATAGATAGTAGTAGTAGTGTTGTAAGTCTGCGGGGGTAGCCGTAGCATTCACTAGCAGTCAGATAGTAGTAAGTGGTGTTGTAAGTCTGCGGGGGTAGCCGTAGCATTCACTAGTAGCCAGATAGTACTAGAGAGTTGTAAGTCCGCGAGCGTAGTCGCAGCCTTTTATCAGATTGGTAGCAGCATGAGCGCGTTGTTGAACGCGGGAACGTAGTAATTCCCACCCGTTCGGGTGCAGCAGTGGGAATATGGGAATCCACGGGTTAGATTTCGGATTTCCCAAATGGTTCAGTTATGGCTAAGTCAACAATTTGGGCTATAGATCGTCACATCAGTTATGAGATCAGAGTAGCAGTGGACCGTTGGGGTTCGGGTATGTTAAGGGCTACCGTCAGTCTGGGAACCATCATGTTGATAGACATCGAATGGATGATGTCAGGATGTGATGTATGGACCCGATCGGTTGGATCGGAAGGTTGTTAGAGCCACAGTGACAGGATAACTAGTGGAAACTAGTCCTAGAGGAAGATTTCATTCAGAAGTCGTGGAAGCGACTAAGTGCGGGTCCCTTGACTCCACAGTTGGGTTTGAGTTTAGTGTTTCAGGCAGCTCAGTGTTTCAGCCAGTTCAGTGTTTCAGGCAGCTCAGTGTTTCAGCCAGATCAGCGTTTCAGGCAGTTTAGTGTTTCAGGCAGGTTCAGTATTGCAGGCAATTCAGTGTTTGGAAGGTTTCAGGGTTTTGGGTCAGTATTGTATTTGCGTTGGAATGCAAGTGTTGACGGTATAGTTGGTTGATTTGGAAATGGCAAGTCTCTCTCAGTAGGATAAGCTGAGCCTTCGGCCGAGTATAGTGATATGTAAAGATAGCTAGGCAGGTAGCTTTTCTTTCAGGATGGAAGGCTCGAGTTAGTAGGAGTTGAGTAATCAGATGGGATATAAGCAAGCTATTTCCAGCAACATCATTTCAGTATGAGCGGAAGAATGGATAGAACAGTTATAGATAGTCGAAGTATTTTCAGGAGTCGCTGGAAGCGACTAGGAGATTGCGATGGAGTATAGTGACTGGTGGGAGTCCGATAACTCGGATATCGGTAGATTAGTTGGACCAAAGTGGTCTCAGTGCATCCAGTAGGCGGATGAGGGGTACAGAATTGCCAGTCAGAGGAAGTAACGCTAGGAAAATTATGGAAAGGAGAAGGATTCAGTATGTACCAACGGTAATGATCGGCATGGTGAGTGGCTGGAGTTTTGGACAAAAGGGTGTTAGATTTCCCAGATAGAGAGTTGGAGGCAGTTCGCAGGCAGTTGATCATAGCAAACTTCGAGGACGAAGTTTAATTTAAGTGGGGGAGATTTGTAACACCCCAAAGTTTGGAAAGTCAAGAAAAGAAAGAAGACCTCAATTTTAAGGAGAGACTCGGCGAGTCCATGGAGGGACTCGGCGAGTCCGAGCGGGATCCGGGTCGTGGTGTAAGCGACCGACTCGGCGAGTCGGCCAAGGAGACTCAACGAGTTGGGTCTGATCGAGGAAAACCCTAAATTCGGGACTTGGAGCGTATATAAGCGTCTCATTCTCCTTCCTAGGGTTCCTTTACTGCCTCTCTACCCCAGAACACCAAACCCTAGCCGCCATATCCGTTTTTTAGCTAGATCTTGCCTTGAGGAATGCACTAAAGCTTGGAGGAGGAAGAAAGACCTTGGAGGTGCAAGAAGGGACTGTAGATCTGGGATTGTGGAGTCATTTCAGAACAATTGGAGGTAATAAGTTGTTGCTTGGACTCCCTTTGCATCTAGATCTATTCTTATGTGTGAGTTTTGGTCATTGTTGGTTTGTTATGTAACCAATTCGAGTTAGAGGTTCAGATCTGAGGTTGCTACCTCAGATCCATGTTGGTTTTGGTCTTGAATCCCCAAAAGTATCAGCCCTTGGTATGTTGAAGAAGCATGGTTGCCATAAACCCTAATTTAGTATGTTTTGAGCATAGATCTCTCAATCTACACGTAAAGTTTGCCACTTTACGTGGGGAATAGGCCCTAGAAGTATGGATCTATGAGTTGGAAGTTCTGTTTGGCTCGAAAAGCCACTGCATGGATTGAGGACTGGATAGACTCGGCGAGTCCTTCGAGTGGACTCGGTGAGTAGCTTGAAGATGAGAAGGAACTCGACGAGTAGGATGAGCAGCTCGTCGAGTCGGATGAAGTTAGGCATGGCCTCGGCGAGTTGGATGAACGACTCGACGAGTTGGTTGAAGATTGTCTAGGACTCGGCGAGTCTGTTCTTGGACTCGGCGAGTCAGAACGTGAAACCTTAAACCCTTCGAGTTGAGACTCGAATCAGTGAGTCGGGTGGTGACTCAGCGAGTTGGACAGGACAGGACTTGGAACTAGTTGGACTCGGTGAGTCATAGACTGACTCGGCGAGTCGAGTCGCGAATAAGAAAGACCCTGAGCGTAGGAACTCGGCGAGTCAGTAGGTAAACTCGGCGAGTAGGGTTGACCTGGAAGGTTGACATTGACTAGGATTTTGACCTTGACCAGAGTTGACCTAGTGACCTTTGGAGGTCAGTTGGACTAAGTGTTTTATTGGCTTTTGAAGCTCGAAGAGTTAGTGGAGCAGCAGTTCGGAGTCAGAGGTCAAGTAGCAGTCAAGTGGATTAGCAGCATCAGTTCAGCAGTCTCAGGTGAGTTTCCTTCCAGTAGGGACGGGTCTAAGGCCACAATGTCGGCCCGTTCTGTTAGCAGTAGTTTCCGGACTTCGGTCTGATGCAGTAGTTAGTATGTTTGATGCCTTCGTGGCTCAGACAGGATTTATGTGCTATGTTTTATGTGTTATGTGTTATGTGTTCCGGGCTACGGCCCGATGTAGTATGCAGTATATGTGTTCATGCTAGTTGATATGTTATGCTATGCTATGTTCAGTCAGTTAGCCCGGACTTCGGTCCGATGCAGGAGACAAGGTCCCAGTCAGTTTCCGGACTTCGGTCCGATGCAGGGGGCAAGGCCCAAGTTAGCCCGGACTTCGGTCCGATGTAGGGGACAAGGTCCCAGTCAGTTTCCGGACTTCGGTCCAATGCAGGGGGCAAGGCCCTAGTTAGTCCGGACTTCAGTCCGATGCAGGGGACAAGGTCCCAGTCAGTTTCTGGACTTCGGTCCGATGTAGGGGGCAAGGCCCCAGTTAGTCCGGACATTGGTCCGATGCAGTGGGCAAGGCCTAGTATGTGTTTTATATGTTGTTGTATGGTATGTGTTAGATTGGGGGAGCTCACTAAGCTTCGTGCTTACGGTTTTCAGTTTTGGTTTCAGGTACTCAGTTTTCAAAAGAGGAGCTCGGGGAGATTGCAGTGCACACACCATAGTCAGTTAGCCTGGGAATGTTTGACTCTGATAATGATATTATGTTTTGAATTAATACTCGAGAATTTATGTTATGACTTATGATACAATTTTTATAAATATGATTCTAGTAATGCTTTTAAAGAAATTTTTTTTGGTCGTGATTTTTGGGTCGTTTCAGTAGTTTTGGTCGCTAACTTATTTTTTTAACTTAAATGGTCCCTATTGTTTATTTTTGTTGCGCGTTTGGTCCCCGTCTTACCTAAAAATACCATTGTGCCCTTATTAGTTTATTTTTTTTAATTAATTTTCTTATCTATGTATTTATTTTTTATATATTTATAAAAATTAATAGATCACACATATTTGTATCTCCTCGGATGATCCCGACTATTTATTTTTTAATTAATTTAATTTTTTTTTAACTCGGATGGTCCTTACTATTTAATTTTGTTACGAACTTGATCTCTGTCTTACCTAAAAAGACTATTGTCCCCTTATTAATTTTTTTAATTAGTTTTCTTGTTTATGTACTTATGTTTTATATGTTTAAGAAAAATTAGTAGACCTCACATATCTGTATCTCCTCACCATCCCATCTTTCATCATTCTCAACTTCTATTTATTTTTCATCTTTAGTGATATCGACGTCTTCATCATCACTTCTTTTTTCGGTCCTTCAACTCCGTCGAATCAACACCACAACCCACTAAAGATGAAGAGACAGTAGGTTATGGTGTTGGTTCGTCAGAGTTGAAGTACCAAAAAAAAAAAAAGACGGTGAAGACTTCGATGTTACTAAAGATGGAAAAGAAATAGAAGATTGAGAGGATCATAGATGAGATGGTGAATGGTAAGACTCAAATTAAATTTCTCAAATGTGGTTTCAGGTTTACGGTGATGAGATACATATATGTGGGGTATATTAAATTTTTTTATAAAAAATAAATACATAAATAAGAAAATTAATTAAAAAAATTAATAAGGGAAAAATACTATTTTTAGATAACACAGAGATCAAACGCGTAACAAAAATAACAGTAAGGATCATCCGAGTTAAAAAAAAATTAATTAAAAATAAACATTAGAAATCATTCGAGGAGATACAAATATATGTGGTCTATTAATTTTTTTAAATATGTAAAAAAATAAATACATAGATAATAAAATTAATTTAAAAAATAAATTAATAAGGGCACAATAGTATTTTTAGGTAAGACGGGGACCAAACGCGCAACAAAAATAAACAGTAGGGACCATTTAAATTAAAAATATAAATTAGCGACCAAAACCACAAAGTCTCCCAAACCACAGGGACCATTCATGTAATTTAATTTTTAATTTTCGTTTTGTTCATATTTGGGTAATTATTTTTTTTTTTTGTACACATCTAGGTAACAAACTTGTTGAAAGCATTCACATCTAGGATTTAACCTGCTATAGCAGGTCATAATGATCATATGTGAACACTTCCAAAAAGTTTGTTACCTAGATATATACAAAAAAAGATAAATTACCCAGATGTGAACATAACAAAAAGTTAATTACCTTGATAAGTCATATTCCCTACAAATTACAATGAACTAGTGAAATAGAAGCATGATGTTATATAGTTTTTTATTTTTATTTTTTATTATCTTTATATATGTTTCTCATTGACCTTTTTCATAATTTTGTTTCAAAAATAAGTAATGAACTAAAAAATACAATACAGGATAATGATATAATAATTTACGATAAAATAAGGTTGTTAAATATGAAAAATATTCTAATCATTTGGTTTAAACTTTGATAAAAAAAAAAACATAAGAGCCATGTGGAAAAGAAATACTAAAATAAAATGATCCAACAGAAAACGAGAAAGCGGTGACCGGTGACTGACTGACTGTCTAAGCACACGGAGCAGCAATGGCTGCCTATTCACTTCTTTCCACATGCGCCTTCTCTTCTCTTCCTTCCCATAACTCCACCATTCCTTCTCTTTCTAGAACCCTCTCTCTTCGCACACCCAATAGCTATAGGCATACCTCCTGCATCGTCGCTTCTTCTCTTCGCGAACCTTCTCACCCCACCTACTCTCCGACGCCGGAATCTACCCACAGATCCTCCTTGGACAAATTTCTGAACTCGTGCTTCGTGATTTGCACTTCCGTAGCTCTTTCCGCCTCTGTTTTCGTCACCGATGTGGACTCAGCTGCCGCTTTCGTTGTTGCTACGCCTAGGAAGTTGCAGACGGATGAGCTCGCCACTGTTCGTCTTTTCCAGGAGAATACTCCTTCTGTTGTCTACATTACCAATTTAGCTTCCAGGTATTTAGCTTACTTGTTCCGATTTCGATGGATACTTGCTTTGTGTCCTTCATTGTATTTGCTGGATTTGATGCAGAGTGATATAATCGAAGTATTGAGCACAATTTTTTCTGTTATATAGTATAACCGTAAATGATCCAACTCGTTTGCATAAATTTTTAGTTATGAATGCTCATTTCATGAGATCATTAGAAAAAGCTATACAGGTTATGAACTTATGACGCTTAATTGCTTACATTTGGCTTGTTGATTTCGTGGAATCAACTGAGATTGATATTATGTGGTTTAGGCAGGATGCGTTTACTCTGGATGTGATGGAGGTGCCTCAAGGATCTGGATCAGGATTTGTTTGGGATAAAAACGGTCACGTTGTCACAAATTATCATGTTATACGCGGTGCATCCGATCTCAGGTTTGTTGCTTTTCGTAATTCCATTGTGTTGAACTACGAACTGATTGATTATCCTCCCTATTAAGTTGTGTTAGAAATGTCTATGAATCCATAACTTTTATCTGCTAAGATTGAACTGATGTATGTTTTTTCAGAGTAACTCTCGCTGATCAAACCACTTATGATGCAAAAGTTGTTGGTTTTGACCAAGATAAAGATGTTGCTGTATTGTTTATCGATGCACCAAAAGACAAATTGAGACCAATCCCAGTTGGCGTGTCAGCCGACTTGCTTGTTGGGCAAAAAGTTTTTGCTATTGGAAACCCTGTGAGTGTAGATACATATATATATATCATATATGAATGTATGTGTATGCTGTGTGTTTTCTGCTAATATCTCCATAACATCTTATCCAACTGCAGTTTGGGCTTGATCACACGCTTACAACTGGTGTCATCAGGTATGAAATTAGTTCAAAAGACGTACTTTTTAAAGAAACATGTTTGGAATTTGATCCTTATACATTGACAGTGGGCTAAGGAGAGAAATAAGCTCTGCAGCAACTGGGCGCCCAATCCAAGATGTAATTCAGACAGATGCTGCAATCAACCCTGGAAACAGTGGAGGGCCACTTCTTGATAGCTCAGGCAGCCTTATTGGTATAAACACAGCCATATACTCTCCATCTGGTGCATCTTCTGGTGTTGGGTTTTCCATTCCGGTTGACACAGTAGGTGGAATTGTTGACCAGTTGGTGCAATTTGGGAAAGTTACACGACCAATTTTAGGGATAAAGTTTGCACCTGAGCAATCAGTGGAACAGCTAGGAGTAAGTGGAGTGCTTGTGTTAGATGCTCCTCCAAATGGCCCAGCTGGAAAAGCGGTAATTTTGTGGTTGTCTTCTTATTAATCATCTCACTTTCACTTTTGCTTCCAAAACTTAATAATCTGAATTTGAGTTTGTGCAGGGTATTGTATCAACAAAACGTGATGCGTATGGGAGACTTGTATTGGGTGATATAATAACATCGGTAAATGGGAAAAAGGTTGCTAATGGGAGTGATTTATACAGAATTCTTGACCAATGCAAAGTGGGTGAGAAGGTAAGTTCATGGTGAACTTTGTAAGGTCTTTTAGTTTGTTAAAGATGTAATTGGAAGTTGTTTGTGGATGGTTTCAGGTGACTGTTGAGGTGTTGCGTGGTGATCATGTGGAGAAGATTCCTGTTATGCTTGAACCAAAGCCTGATGAAACATAAGAGGTCAGTGTAACGAGAGCTGTTGGGAAATGGGAATCATGATTGATGTGAAAACTACAAATAATAACTATTCTTAGATGGGATGTCATATTGGTTTTGAATCTGAAGTGGAATAAGAAAATCACCATCTGAATCTATTTGTCTCTGTTGTTGTAATCGTAAAACATTTGTAAGGAAGTCTTTAAACAAGTTGCCATTTATCTTGATTGTCCTTGAATTTCAAATTTTGATGAGAATATGGAATTTTATGCTTGTGTGCTTCAAGGGGAAGGACCTAAGTGTAATTAGTATAAGGGGGTGTTTGGACTTTGGATTTAAGTTGAGAAAAAAAAAACACTTATATGATTGTGCAATGGCAAATATAGCTTTTAAAAAGTGTTTGGATTAGTTAATGTTGTGGTAAAACACTATAAACACTTTTTGGAGTGTTTGCATATAAAAGATGGAGTCATGGAGGTGTGATCAAGTAAATGAGGCATTATGTTCATTTATATCAAGACGTTAGAAGTTATTTTAAAAAGTTAGAACACTATAAACGAACCAAACGTAATGAACATAAACGAACGGATTTTATTGTTCATGTTCATTCATTTAACAAGTTACATTGTTGATGTTTGTTCTTGTATGTTGTATGTTTGTTAAGGTACTAAACAAACAAACTTAAAACAACATAAGCAGACATATATGAACATAAACATCCAAATCAAGAACCATTAAAAGTGCCATTTTTTATATTTTCATGCAATCCAGAAATTGTAGATCTTAAATAACTGTTAGAAGCTCCACTTTCTATCTAACTTGTTTTATAATATATTTGGTTTTGCATCTATTTGATTCTATTGTTGATGTTTGTTCCTTTATTAAATACATGAGTATAAACGAACTTCCTGCATAAACAAACTTCTTGCTGAACGTCTGTAGGATAATTTTGTTTTGTGAGAAGCAAGGGTATTTGGATATACTATAACTAGGGATATGGCCATATGGGTATCTTAAAAGTATACATAATGCAATTGCATCGCATTTATACACTTTCGTGTCCGATCTTTACATACGGTTATAAATTATTTACAGATAATTGCAATGTATACATGTAAACAATTAACAGGTATGTATCTATGTATGTGTATCAAATTATGTAATCAGTTGACAAAATAACAAAAAGAGAGAAGATACCAACCAGATGCCATGGATCCCATTATCTTGAAACTTCTTAAGCTTCAAAAAGTATTCTTCATTAGTGTCATACTTGTAGCGACTCCAGAAGCAAAATCTGTTAGATGGCAATCAATGGTTGTTCCAAAGCCATTGTATGTATGGTATGATTGATATGCAACTATTTGGGAGCCAGCCTTATAGGACACACAGAGAATGCAATACATCGAGCGGCTTTTGCTAACATAAACCGCTCATTTTCTGTCAATGCCCTCTCAATCACTTTCACAATATTTGCATCCTAAAACAAATACAATGTCAGTATATGTCTTACCCTAAAGATATATTTTGAAATATATTTCATGTATACCTTCTTTGGATGTTGAATAGAAGGCCGGACACTTGCCACGTCACCAACCTCAAGTATATTATTAACATTCCCTCTATCATCCCTTTCTGTAGGTGAAGTTGTTGAATGCCTCCAATCCCCATTCACTATAAACTTGTAATAATACCTGATCAAACAAACATCTCATTATATTAGTCACATCACATAGTTTGACCAAAATAGTCAACATAAATTAAAAGTAGAATGCTAGAACTTACTTCCCTTGTGCAAGTCGAACTTCAGCTTCATATCGGGGCCCACCTTTATGGACTGCTTTAACTGGTTCTTTCCAATTCCCAGTAAAATCTCCAATTAATTCCACATTCTCTCCCTCATGTCCATTCCACACAAATGTGACAGAATGGGTAGCGGGTCCCTCATGTTTCCCATTTTCCACCATAGCTATCAAATCCCATGTTGCCCATGCAATTGCTGCTCTATCAGGGCGACACGTGTGCAATCCAGATACATAATTGTAAGCTGCATGAAGTGAAGTATCAGTCATCCAATGAAGATATGCAATCACACAAGCAGGAGACCGGTCAAACCCATTAGTGCAAGTCACATAAACACAATGGTTCTTTTTCAGCAACCGTAAAAGAAGCCCCACACAAAACGGAAGTTTGCTCCTCATATCAAACGAGTCTCCTTCCCTGTAAAAATAAGATTAGAAACAGTGGAAAGAGAAAGACAAATTTTCTCCCAAGGAAAAAGTACAACTTGGATGTTTACCTTATTGGATAGTTGATCATGAGGATATTATACTGTTGACATGATTCGTTGATTGCTTTTGAATTGATTTCCCAATTGTCTGCTTCAACTCCACCTTGAAAGTTTAGTACAGCAGTGACTCCGGAGACATTAGCTAAAGTCTCTATATCAGATTCTGTTTGTATGCATGACCCCACGTACATTTGATCTGTAATCTGTAGGATAACAAGTCTATCTTTTTAATTTATGAATCAAGTTGTTGAATTGATGTGGAGATCTGAATTCTGACCTTGCTATAACGCATACCAAGAGAATGATCATAGTAAAGTTCTCCTTTAGAACGATCTAATGCTTTGATATATTCCTCAAGTGGGAAGCCACCATGTGACCAGTCATCTCCAGATCCTTCTTCAGAGAAAATGGTGACTAGTTGAGTAAATGGTTCATCGGGAATGTTTTTGCGTGTTCTTGCACGTGGTTGTCCGTTTTGGTTGATTAAAAGATTCCATCCTTTTGGTGTGGAAAATCTTGGGGTGAACATGATAAACCCTGAATTCCCGTTGCCCTCGAAAGATGTTCTTAAACTCGATGTGAGTATCGATTTGTTCCAAGTGGCAATAGGAACACGACCTCTGTTAAATTGGACATCTAGATCGCTTTTGTGATGCAGATGTTGAATTGGGAAAGGGGAGAAAGGTCTTTCCAGAACAAGACTACAAAGTCCGGATTTCTCTAACATCATCTTCCTGCAAGGATGAAACCAGATATTTGAATAGATCAGAAGAGATGGAAAGCTGATTAAGATATGGTGGTAAAGGAATATGAAAATACTCTGCATCGCTGAAGTCCTTAATCTCAATAAGATTGCCACCAGGAGATGCGCTTGCCTTCTTCAGAGTGTCACCCACCATAATTATTCTCGATTTCTCAGCATTCCCCTACAGAAGAATCGATACATCTTTAAAAAATGCAGTAAAAATGGCGAAATTGAAAAGTTACCTATGAAACCACAGTAAATTTGAAAATTGTTGCAGATTAAGTGAGAAAAACACGAACCCCTTTCTTCATGGAATGAACTAAGATCTTGCCGTCCAAGGACAGAGCGAAACGAATTCCAAGCGGTTTCTCTAAAGTGACCATATACTCATTCAAATTCATCTTAAATCTGGAATTCGTCGATGCAGACATCGCAAAAACCCTAAATCCTCTTCCTCCTGAACCTACTCTTTGCGTCTTCTCCGAAATTCCAACTCCATTGATCAAACAAAACTTTTTCCCCCAAAACGAAGAGCACATTGAAGTGTGACTCGATGAGAAGCTTCTCAGACACGGAGATTGGCAGAAAACACCGTAATTCGAAACTTGAAGCAGAGACATCGGAGATTAATTAATGGTATGTGAGGAATTGCGATAGGTTTTTAGTATGATCGTAACAAGATCGAATGCCAATAGCTTGAAGAAATCAAAGTGGGTGTATAATGAGTATTGGATGGTAATTGTATCGGGTAATGGGGTTTATTGAGATTGGAGCAGAGTGGTGTCCTCGGTGCAGGTGAAATCATGTAAGCTGGCTGGATAATTCGGGAAAGAGAAGCCACATAGTCAGTCAACCTTTGACCTTTTTGCGGGATTTACACACCACGTTAGCTGCGATGGGACCCGCCTTCCACGTGTTTCACTTTAACTTTTCTTTTGTTGCCATGCGAGTAAACTGTAAAGTGGTTACTTGAAAAGTCAAAAGTTTGTGGTTGAGCTCGATAGTTCTTTTCGACTATATTATGAACCGGTTTGAAGTTTTGAAATATAAAATTCGGCCTTTCTAATATTAGTCCTTTCGAACATCTATATAAATTTCCACTTTAGTCATTAGGCCCATGTTTGCAAAAGCCCAAATTTTGTAAATTTAGACCGATGTAATTGTAAGCCACCCTACTTAAAAGTAGGAGAAAAGAAATCATGCTAACAAGAAGGGCCAAATTAGGATGTTGTTTTGGGTGGTGCTAAATTCTTGACGACCCAATCACGCGAATGGAAACTCAAAGGCCCTCAAATTCAGTACTCCGTTTCAATAAGGTAAATTATTTTTTAACTTCTCAAATTTATGATTTTTGTCTCTGGACATCTCAATTCTAATAAATATATGGTTTACTTTTGGATTACACCTTGAAACCATATGTGAGCCATTTCAAAATTAACCTTGTCTAGCGTTTACATCCGATAGTGTATTGTCTCTCAAGCTCTCTACTGTACTATTTAGTGTTTAGATCTCAAAGTAAAAAACATTTGTGAAGTTGTTTGTGTTGTTTTACAAAAAATTTGTCAAGTGTATTATATTTGTTTCACTCACCTCCGACCCATAAGGTGGCAAGTTATACAACTATTAGAGGTGGACACAAGGACCGTTTTTTATAAAGACTTAAACTTGACTCGGGACGAGTCTATGTATATTGTAGGTGTGTCACTTGAGCTGTCTTTTCTCTTTTTTTGTTAAGAGGTTATATATAAATACAAAATGTGACCTACCTTAAAATTTTAAAGTGAACTACTTAATATGGAAAATGAAATATTTTTAAAGATTCAGGATGAACAAGAAAAAAAATCCTTATCTTTATTATAATTTTATATTTTTAAATAAACATATATAATGAAACTAATTGAACCATGTACATCTGCCCACTTTACATTCCCTCTGAACCCCCCATGATACACATAAATCAAGATTTCAAAAGCCTATATTTGAATTTAATAGGCCAAATACCCAATTCGTTTAAAGTATAATCTAATAAAATAGTCTTATATATATATATATATATATATATATATATATATATATATATATATATATATATATATATATTATAGGTTCAGGTTCATTTGAGATCATTCTAATTTTGTAAGACCGTGAGATCAAATCTAAAAATAATTTTAAAATGCAAAATAAATGGAAAAATCCAAAAATTCTTTTTTTAAATATTATTTTCGGAACTTGAATTAACTAAAAAAAATATAAAAATATAAAAAATTCCGTTTTTTTTTTGAAAAATACGTGAAATATTCTAAATAGAATATTACACTGACATATTCTAAAAAATAATTTTAAAATGCAAAATAAATGGAAAAATCTAAAAATTCTTTTTTTAAATATTATTTTCGGAACTTGAATTAACTAAAAAAAATAAAAATAAATAAATAAATAAAAAAATGCGTCTCACGGTCTCACAAAATATAGGTGGTCTCAGATGAACCTAACCCTATATATATATATATATATATATATATATATATATATATATATATATATATATATATATATATATATATATATATAAAAGAAAGAAAAAAATAAACAATAAAAAAAACATTTCTCACCTTGTCATTCTTCTCCCACTTCACATCGTACATTGTGACCAAAATCGAGCAATAATGGAACCAAGTCGTTAATGCAAATTCGTAACCAATCGGTTTTTGTTGTCATGTTAAATTGGGTTTGGTTATCGGTTAAATGGTTAACCATTATTATGTGTTTTATTTATTTTTTGTTTTGATTTGTCGCTTATTGTTCGTATGTTATGTTGATGGGTTGATGTAAATCTTATTGGAATTTTGCCTATAATAGATCCTTTTTGAGGGGGAATTTCGAATTTTAGTCACAAAAAATCAGATTTCCTCGTATAAACACGCTTTCTGCGAGGGTGAGCTCTGAGGGTTCCGCGGAATTCACTTTAACTCCACGGGATAGCAAAATCGTAATTAAATCAGGGGTGATTATGAAAAAAAATCTCAATGAACAGTTCTATAACACTCCAAATCAGGTATTACCTTTGAGTCCCTTGAAAATATAAATATTGCATAATAGTCCCCTAAGTACGTTAGGTGTACTTCATGAGTACGCTTACGCCTCGTTCCTGAGTTTAACAAAAGAAAAGAAGAGAAGAGAAAAGAAAGTCACGAGAGAAAAGAAGAAAGAAGAAAGGAAAATAAAATTTTCTTTTGTGTTCCCGAATAGGAGAGAAGTGGAAGGAAAATGAATCATATTGTTATTTCTTTCCAAATCCTCCCAAATCGGAAGGAAAGTTAGGAGGGAAAGTGATCCTCTCATTTCCCTCCACTTCATTTCACTTCCCTCCTTTAATGAAACTTGGGAATACTAATTTCTTTTATTTTCTTCTCATTTCCACTCATTTCCTTTCTTTTATCTCGTTAAGTTGAACTCGGGAACGGGGTGTTAGTGTACCATGTATGGATGATCGCGGAGGGCCGACACGTTTGCTGGGCGTACCAAAGGGTACACAGGGCGTACGTAACGAATGTTCAAACCCTAATTTTCAGACTTAAGACATATATAAGCATCCTTATTTCATTTGACCTTCACCCTAACCAGCCTCTTTCACCCACAAACGTCCCTGAAAACCCTAAATTCACTAGAGTGTGTGTTCTTGAGCTGGTGAGTGTTTAAACACCACCCTTTTGGTGTGTTAGCTACAAAGAAGAGGAGGAAACAAAATTGAACGAAGAAGAGCTTCTGGATCTTACATTTTGAACAGTCTACGAAGCTTAAGGATGTAAAAAGCTTTCACCTTGGTTATCATTTCCATTTCTAGAGCTAGGGTTTTCTCTTTAGTCCCTTTTTATGTTCTTAAAACACCTATTGAGAGTTTGAGCAACTTGCTTAAGGAGGATAGATCTGAAGTCCCTTGGTCCATTCATAGCATAAAAATGGAGTCTTGATGGGTGTTTTGACCTCATGCATGGATTAAGACTCTTGGAAAGGTCTTAATGGGTTGTTGGGAGCATATAGAATGTGCAAAGGCATAAAGTTGCCAACTTTATGCCTTAAGATGTCTTAATGGACTCACATCTAAAGTTTGGACGTTAGAACATCGAGTATTGAGCACTTAATGGAAAATATGCTTAATATGTTTGTACAATGGGTGTAACTTAGAGTACGCAACGCGTACGACTTAGGGACTCAGTACGCTGCACGTACCAGGATGGTACGCAAGGCGTACGCACCTCAGATGGACTCGAACTCGTTTTGGGCTTGTAAGCCCTTTGGGCCTTAATTAGTTATTAGGCCTGGTCACGTTTTAAGTTAGTGGGCTAGTTTATCTGTTTTGGGCTATGGTTACTGTGGTTGGGCTTTATTGGGCCATGAGGCCCATTAATGATTTTGGATATGGACTTTGGACCCATTAGCAAAGGAAGACTTTTTGGGACATTGTGATAGGATTTGGGGTTTGGGTTCTTCAATTGGATTATGTTCAACCCTAACCTAGGATAATGATATTATTGTTCAACAGCACAGGTGTTCACGGACTGTTAGGAGAGCAATTTTTGGATTTAGCAGATAGAGGTGAGTCTTCTCACCATACCAATGGGTCCAAGGCACCAAGCCCGACCTATTTTATGACACATATATATATATATATATATATATATATATATATATATATATATATATATATATATATATATATATATATATATGGATTGATAGTTGATTTGATGATATGTCGCTATGACACTTGTATGGAAGTCCCCGAGGGGTTCCCGTGGCAATATGTTAAGACCATGAGGAGGTTCCTATGGCATTTGGTATAAGTCCTTGGAGGGTTTCCACGACTTCCTAGTATGTTTACATGTTTAGTTTGTATAGTATTTCTATGATTAAGCAAGACCGTGTGGAGGTTCCCATGGCAGTGAGCCAAGACCACGTGGGGGTTCCAGTGGCGGCTAACAAAGACCACGTGAGGGTTTCCAATGACACTTGGTGTAAGACCTTTGATGGTTTCCACAGCATCCCTATATGTTTATATGCATTTTATGTGGTTTATGTAGCTTTATAGCTAATATGTTATATGTGATTTATGTGGATTGTGTGGGGTATGTTTTGGGGGACACACTAAGCAGTAGTTTATAGTTTGTTGGTTTGTTTCAGGTACTTCTTAGGCTAAGAGAAAAAACAAGACTTGATGACGCGTCATACACTATTTCAGGCGTTTTTATGGGATACTAATATTTGAAATAAAATTTGTTGATGTTGTGAATTTAAAAAAGTATTATTTTGCTTTTAAATATAGTTTTTTTTATCTCAAATATAGTTTGTTGATGGTACGTCATTATAATGGCGCGTCTTTTGAGTGAGATTCATTAAGGATAAATATAGTTTTTTATCTCAAAAAATTTGTCAAAAAAATTATTAAAAAGTTAGGAAGAAGTCACTTATTGAAAACTCTTTATTAGTGATCAAAGTCATTTAAAAAAAAAAAAACTATTTTGATTTTCCAAACATTCTTTTTAACTTATTTATCTTTTAAAAAGTCATTAAGTCAATAAGGATTTTTGAAACACAATCCCAAATATCATGGATAGATGAACACTCAAAAGATTTAATAGTCAAAAACTACGTTGCTATAAAAGTTAGAAACTAAAAGTACATTGCAATATAATTTAACCGAAAGAAACTATATTTCTATTGGAAGTCCAATTCTATGTTTTTCTAATTTTTAATGTTTATTGATAAGTTTTGGTAATATCGGTTAGCTTTTTATGTATAATCAAAATCGAAACGGTTTAAGCAGTTAATAAAAAAAATTTAAAACCAAACTACCCATTTTAATGTTGGTTCGATTATTTTGATTATTCAGTTTTAATTTGGTTATTGGTGAAAAAAAATCCACTGTTCTTTTTAACATATCATTCCAATCCTTAAGGAGCTAAACTAATGAACTATGCAACAAAAATACAAAAAAACCTAGGATCCTACTAATTGGATCTCAGATTTTCTTAAAGGACCCCTCATTAATGATCTTTTAGGCATAAAATTCCGTGCATTTATGATATCAATAGCTTTTATGATTACTAAAAGTTAATTTTTTTTAAACTCGTACTTATCATTTAATTACTATAAACTTTTTATTTATTATATATTTTACTTTTTATAATCAAATAATAATGCAAACATATCAACGTTTTCTATATATTTTAATATTTATATAAACCAAAAAATAAAAATAAAATGATATTAAATATTTAAATGAAAACTAAGTATTATTATTATATCATATTTGAAGTCACTTATTATTATGCTTACGTATAAAAATGATTTTAATAAATTGCATTAAAAAACCAAAAATAAATTAAATTTTTTTTTTGTTTAAATATTTTATTTTATATATTTGAAAAAATATATATGGTTATTTTAATACTTTTTAATAAAAATAATATTTTTTTTTCTATACACAAATCTTTATATTGAGTCATTTTATTATGTAATGATTAGTTTTATTTAAAGTAAAATATAAAATAATTATGAGGGTCTAATATTATGCAATGATAATTAATAAAAAGATAATTATTTTGTAATGATTAGCTTATTTTAAGAAAAAAGTTAAAATAATTATTAAAATAATTAATAAGGATCCTTTAAGAAAATAATAAGAATGCAAATAGCTGAACCCAAAAAGCTATTGTATTCAAAACGAAGTGATATGAAACCAACTCTATTTAAAAAAAGAAACCTAAGCGCTTAAAACTATTAAATACATTTCTAAATTTAGAGAAATATAAGTTTCACAAACCTCAAGAAAGAGGTGCTGTTAGATCACATTAAGGATCCATACCATTAATTCACCCCCACCAAACCAATTGCACATGGCTAAGCAATCTAAAATGTGATTCGATTGGCTCACCCACAGGACTCTTGCAACCTGTTTTCACCGATCATCAGCCTAACTAGCCCATCTATTTTACTACTTATACATATTTCCACATATATATAAACTTGACATTAACCAACCAGAAATAAAATACTAGCAAATAGTTTGAAAATAATTACAAAAAGTTAATGGGGTTTTGGAGCCAATTAACCAACTCTATCCAACATCTACTATTTCTATTTGAATACCACAAAAAAAAAAAAAAAAAAAAAAAAGTTCTTTTATACAATCAATTGTTATCACATATCTTGGTATTTTTTCTGTGTGAAACATTACTTCATTCCAAAATCTCAAAATGTAGTACAAACAATCGCATCAGCCACCCTTCTTTTCGTTGAATTCATCATGTCATTATCAAGGAAGCTAAATAACCCATTATCAAGGAAGCTAAATAACCCATGAACGTATAAAAGGCAAAATAAATAAAATTGGCAAACTATAAATTGGTGATAAAGAACTATTAATTATCGACAAAAAAACCTATGCATATATATATGCATGGCATGCTACTATGTTAGTGGATTAATGCCAAAAATAATAATAACGCACGATATTAATGTGCACCAAAAATTAGGTAATCTTTAATTAATGATTTATTTCTCCACGATATTCATTATACGTAAAGATTACTCAAATTAAATAAGAGAAAAGATCATCACTAAAGCATCATGACCCCTATTTTCTAGTGTGTTTTCTTTTTGCCTTTCATTTTGGTACGAAATAGCTGATCATTTTGCTAATGTTACGTATCTGGTAAATGTACGATCATAACTTACGTCTACATGTAAGCTTATTGATGCGATTGCAACATAACATAAATTGACATCCTCGATTAGGAATCCGACAAAAATTTGAAATTAAGGAATAAAGATAGAGAGAGCACATCAAACAAGTATATATATTCCTTGAGATTTAAATAGTCGAATTAAAGCAAAGAGTAGCAAAAACGAGAAGTGATCAGAGTTGATGATGTTAAGTATTGGTAATAACTGAATTTAAAGATTTTAATCGTATATGTACATTAATTAATTTCGATTATCAAATTAATGACACTCATATATAAATAGTACTTATATATTAAAATCTTGAATTATATTTGAAACGTAAGTGATGCACTCAAATACAGAAAGACATCACAGCAGCGTGGACAAATGGGTGGTGATGGATGAAGCAACCGGGCATTGTAGTATTAGAAGAAAACGATGCATGGTTTTCACCTTTTTTGGATACTTTGCTTGGAAACAACTTTTGAGTCACATGGTAACTTCTTAAAGCAAAAATCATTATTAGTGAATTGTGGGACCATAGGAAAAAATAATGGTGAATATGTACCGAATAAATTTTTTATTGTTATTATGTTAGAATAAGGTATTTAAAAAGACTTCATAGCTTAAATAACGACACATGACTATTATCTAATCAATGGTATGCAATAGCATGACATAATTTAATATTAAGAAAGGTTTTCCCACATTAAGTTAGTAGATATTCGTGTCGGGTTCAGTCGACCCCAGCTCTACGTTTAAACCTATTTAATTGGTGTCTTATTCATGTTCTGAAAGAAATAATCACAATTAATAATTGTCATACAAGAAAGAAAATCATCACGTTGATATATACCTACTATATCTTAAACATCGACTAACCGATGGTCTCAATAAAGAAATAATAAAATTGTAACGATTTTATTTGGTATAAAGACATAGATAGGCCGGGGTGAGCTCGCCACCGGAATCGAAAGTGTGATTTTGTGGGTACCGAAACTGAAAATGTGATTATGTGGGTAATTGTACTTCATTACCAGTACCATTTTAGTATCAGGTTTTTATGTGCAAGAGGGCATTTAAGGCTATAAAACATGAGTTTATCCATAATAGAGTTCAATAGATTATCACATCATCTTTCTATAATTCATACATATCTATCATTTTTTTTCCTTACAATGCATTAAACTCTACAAAGTTCAATAGAATGTTACAAAATGTAATTCATAGTAATATTTATAAATTAAAAACTTTCCTTCCCCCATTGAAGAGTTTAGTGGTCATTAAATTCCAAATCCATTAAATACTAAGGTGTCATTTCACAATGGTAGAGTTTCATTAATTGAATCACACATAAATTTGTCACCTCATTCAACTCTACTACTGAACTCACCGTTATAGATGCTTTTATATACAACCAAATGGAGGTTCTTAAGCCTCACATTGTAGCCAAGACAAAAAAGAAAATATAGAAAAAAGAATAAGTTCAATCCAAATTAATACGAGAGAGTTATAATTGTTCAAAGTTGAAAGGAAAATTATGCACATATTCTTGTAAGAAAAAAAAAAACTTATAGAAAAAATAAAATGTTCAAGAACCCATGTTTAAGGCTATGTAACTTGTGATATATTTATCAAAATCAGTTGATTCTTGATTTCAACATGTAGCCAACATAGAGAAGAAATTGCAAGAAGAAAAATCAACTCATTCAAAGTTCATATGAAAGAATTATGAGGATCAAAATATAGTATCAAGTTAGTTCCAGTAAAATCTCAAACCCAAATCACCGAATCTCTTAAGTCCCCAGATCTAATTTGCTTATTTGAGGAAACTGAATACCAAGCCGCATGTGTATATACGGTATTAATATTGGTTCCGTTCAATACCATCTAGATTTTTTTTCACACCTAGACATGGATGATGGGTAATTAAGAAATAATGACGAAAGCAACGGAACAGGATGAGATGTGTGACAAATAAACTACCAAAATTGTTGTGAGTCTTTCCCTTTTTATGCACCAAACTCCCTTTGTATTTTATCTCTATGTAAGTGAAGCCTAATTTATATTTCAATTTCATAATTTGTAAAAATAAAGAATGGATAAGTCTATATTAAAAAAAAAAAGAATTAAAAATACTTATCTACACAAATTATACTATATATTAAAATTGTCAATCCTTAGCTACAGTAAACTGCTAAGGATTTGACAGTTTTAGTCCTCTAATTATGGATGAGATTGTAGTTTTGGTCCTCTGATTATGGATGGGACTGGGTCGTTGGGTCGATGTGTACACCAGGCGTACACATAATCAAGTTAGTGTCGTGCTATGTGTCCTACTCTACATCCTTATTCGCATCGTCATCGAATCCCTTTCATTGTTTTCTGCCACGTCCCCATCACCGCTTCATCTTACCTTTTCACTGACTTATTCTCTGTCTCTCATCTTCCTATTCGTCTGCTACCGCTCCTCTTCCCCAAACTTCGTCGATATCTCCTCTTCGGTGTCGATGTCCGCCACTGCAGAAGAACCCGACGAACAGCCATCAGACGTGTTTTATATAGAGGCGATTTTGATTTTTCCCACCCACCTCCACTGAGGCTGTTGAAAACTCTTCGCCTGCTTCCAACTTTCTACTACTCTTGCTGCAAAACTGTCACCGATGATTTCCTCCACATATTTTACTTCTCATCATCTTCCATTTACCCACCATGGACTGACCGTCTGTGACAGTGGTCGTCGGCGCCGCCCTAGGCGGAGACCACCTCATCACACGGAAGGAGGAAGCCCCCAACCAGCAACGGCACTTGACCATTGTCAACTCGATTATAAAGATTCAATATGTGGCGGCGGTGGTAATGTATGCCTAAAATAACGATCGACCAAGAATGGGTCGTCGACGCTGAAAGTCCCGATTCACGCCTTCAACATCTGCAGCTGTTTTCCACATGGAATTCGTCTGCCATCGCTATGTAATTTGTGTTTGGTTCTTAATTCGGTTTGACATTTCTAAGATCGTTTGTTTCTTATTCACACCGACTCGACTGATTTTGTAGATTGGATGTTCCTACTTGAGTTTTCGTTTTCTGTCTATATCACCGTTTCTCCATCTGGTATGTAACACTGCAATGCCCTGTGCCCACCAATTGTTTGATAAAATTCCTGTTATTGTTGATGTTCCCTTTTCATTTTTTCTTTGTTTTATAACGCATATTTTTGATGGATTAGTTTAAAAGCTGAATTTCTGTGAAAGGAACACTAAACTCTATATCCTTAATCTATTTTTGTACAGAAGCTGCCAATTTGTTGAAGAATCTGTCGTTGGGTTCTCAATCAAATACATTTTTTTGGGTTGTTGAAAGAAATGTTACTCAATCTACTGTTAATCGCCATTATATGTTGCTCAGTTATTCTTTCATACCCTCTTATGTCACCTCTTGAAATTCGCAGTATGCTTCCCAACTCTTATTTATTACATCATTGTGATTTAAAATGTTTACACACTGTAATGATTGACTTACTTATGTATGAGTATGATACAGTGAGTTATGTTTTGTGCTATGTCTCTGTAGGTCCTCTCACATGTTATGGGAGAGACAGAGAGAATTCCTTGCAATTACATAAGGAAATGGTGAAGCTATAAATGGTTAGTATAATGATATAACTGGTTTTATTTATTTCCTCCTTACATCAGTTTATTTATCTAATAAAGGGATGTTAAGATACAGAGGCTACCCAATTGAAGACTTGGGTCAAGTAGTTCTTTCCTAGATATAGCCTATCTTTAAGTAAGTTCTCTTTCCCATCTCTTTAGCATGAAATGATAAACTAACGATGATTGTATTAAGAACTATTGAAACAAAGAGGAAAGATACATTGGGTACGAAAAATAATTAACGAGGCAAGATTTTTATAAATCAATAACAAGATTTAAAATTTTGGAAAAAAAAACAATTTAAATTTAACATTGGTCTAAAACTTTCATTTTTTTTCTTAATCAGGTTGATTCACTGTATTTACCCCAAACTAAAAACTACAGTTAAAGTGCAAATTATACATTGTATGGACCAAAAATGTAATTATTGAAATTAAAAACTACAGGGACCAAAAATGCTATTAGGCCATTTTCTGATATTTAAGAGGATAGTGTAATTTTATTTTTGGGATTATAGTAAATTCAGTTTTAAAGTTACTTGATTTGTGAATTTACAGGTTTGTGGGTTGCCAAATGAGAAAGAAGTTGTTTATGGAGCACTTGATTAATGGACGGCTTGGGAGTCAAAATTCCCACTCATAGCAGCAGCCAAAGCTCTTAATTTCCTAAAATATCGGAAAAAATGGAACCGTGCCATTCAAGTATTAATATCCTAATTTACAGTTTTGGTCCCTGTAGTGTGCTATATAGATTTTCTTGGATATATTTAAAAAACGAATCTTCATTAACTATATGATCACATTGAAATAGGAACCAAGAAGAAAAAAGACGATATACCACAGGGACCAAAAGATATAATTTCTGTTGACATATTCCATTGATTTTATTGGTTGTGTGTATGTGTGTGAGCCACAAATTTAATATCATTCAGATTTGTATTTAGGTCAAACGCAAGAATTGCGAAAAGGATGGTCGTTCATGTTGGAGGTGATATCAGGTACTCCTTATGTTGTCCCTTATAGGTCTCTTTTTTTTTTTTCTTTTTGGTTGTTTAGTATATGATAGTGTTGCATTTAAAAAAAATGTGTTATCAGTGGCAAAAAAAAAAAAGGATTAATATTTGTTTTTAACTAAAAGGCATGTATAAACAATAGAAGTTGCAGCTCAAAATATATACAGAAACACTAATATTTTTATGTTGTTTAGTTATTCAAAGTTGTATCTCTCTCCATATTTCTGCCTTTAATGTGTGTGTGTGTGTGTATATATATATATATATATATATATATATATATATATATATATATATATATATATATATATATATATATATATATATATTGAGGCATAATTTGTGTTGTTTAGACATGCCTTTTTGTTAAAAACAAATATTAATCCTTTAGTGTTTCTTCCCTCCTTCTAACTGTCATTTTTATATTTGATTTCACCCTACAAGAATCAGCTGAATGGTTTCCACTGTTCAGGTTGAGTGCACGTTAACAATTCTTTTATTTGGATTTTTAAAAATGATTGTTTTTTGTGTCTTTTTCTTGATTCATTTCTCACCATATTTGACATAGCCACCCACATGGTTTCACTTCTAATCTAAACTCAACATTAGATTTGGCTATAATTCACAAAACCAGATTGCATACCTGCAATTGCAGAAGAAGCTAGATGCATGGATCTATCGATCCGCAACTATCGCCAGGTAAATCTCAGCTACACTTATAAAACTGTAGGGTTATTTTTTTCACCAAATATTCCTCCACCTATTCTACTTCTCATCATCTTCTATTTATCTGTATTTTTAGGTACTAACTTTCTCTCCTCTGGTTTTATTATTACATGTTGATGATTTTAAATATTTTGAGTCTTCTTACCTGTTAATCTTTTTTAGAAAACTCATTATTCCCCTTGGAGGTCGGCGCGAAGGTTACAATCTTGACACTGTTCGTGGTTATGTGTTGCTGGAACTGTATAACACAATTTCATATCTGATAAGCTTACAAAAATTGATTTGGGTAAACGTCCACAGATTGATGTTTGTTGCGTGGTTTCTTTCTATCCATTTTATTATTTGTTTCTACTACATAGACAATGCATGCCAATTGTTTGTGAAAATGCCCAAGTGTATAATAGAAAGGATGCTGTCAAAAAGGTGAGTGAATACTTTCGTAAAGGTAATAACCAGGAAAATAACAATAAGTCACGTGTTTTCTTCTTTCTTGCATCTTATGATGTTATTATTTAGTTTGAACTATGATGGGTAAAACTGATAGATATGATTAAGAACATCAATTTATAAATTTAGCCTTTACCTATTGGTTATTCTCCCACAGTTGCAAATTGATCCCTACATACTGCCTTTAAGAATAGCAACCATATTTAAAGTACTGGTGAGTGTAATCTTAATTCCTGACTTTCTGTTTGGATATGGTTTTTCCTGTAATTGAATATCTTCTACATTCTTTTTTACTGGTTTGTACAATTTTATTCAGGGATTCCCAACATTTATTGGGAGAGGTGAGATTTTGCACATGAACGGTTCTTATGACATACCTTTTGGATAACAATTGTAAGTGAAACTGTAATTAGTATTAGGGGATAACAAACAATGTACTTTCACTGTTGTAAGTTTTGATTTACAAAAGCCAATTCACTGTAATAATTTGTTACATAGACTCTATTATTTGTTGCTATAAATAGTCAAAACAACTGGAGCCATACTACAACATATTTGACTATTATGTATTTGTAAATGAGTGAATTGTAGACAATAGCAACATACTTTACTGGTCTTAACCGACCCCCGCGGAGCGGGGCACCCCAGCTAGTTGTATAAAAAATTATCTTATAGATAGTGACTGACTTTTAAAGTGACTAGTGATATTTAAAATTTTAAATAGTTCAAAACATAAAAGTCACTGCTTCACGAGGCATTAAACGACCTAGTTCATTCGTAAGTGAGGCTGAATAGCACATACTATATATCACTAAATTGACAACTCGATAACATTTAGTTGTTTAGATGTACTAAAAAATATTATTTTATTTTCTTAATAGCTTTCATAATGTTTACTAAATTCAATTTAATATTATTACATTTCTGACCTACACGATATGTTACGATATCATATTTATATCGTCTTTAATAGTTGATCATGCATTTTTTTTGAACCATTGGATATTATTAAAACCACGCCGGACACAAAAGAAAAACAAAACAAAACTTACAAAATGTCAAAAGGGGAACAAGCCCAACATTCTCATCTATAATTTCCAAAATTATCCATACATTTCAACCAACTAAAAATCATAGAAATCACATTATCCGCAAACTTTGAAGAGTTTACTTGGGTTTTATTAAACCAAACGTCGTTCCTTGTTTTTCGCATGCACCATAGAAACCCATAGCAGATAGCAAGAAATATTTATCTTTTTTGGACAGTTCCCCCATGAGGCAGCAAAATTAACAAAATCCGAAATCGAAAGGAACATTTGAATAGAAATGCCACACCAATTGTAAATTCAGCATAAGGAATCTAAAGCAATCGGACAATCCAAGAGAATATGATCCGCAGTGTCCACACCACTAAAGCACATTTGACTGGAAATAGAAGACGTGCTGATACATCCCCTGGAAAGAGCCACTGCAGTAGGAATACGCCCCATACAAGCCCTCCAAACAAAACTAATGCACTTGATAGGAACTAAGTGAAGCCAAACCGTGGGTCATTTATCGGGATAGTCAATTTACTGTCAATGAGGGCCCTAAGATCGCATACACGGAAAGAGCCGTCGACAGTTAACATTGATCTCCAATTGTCAGGCCCATTGGATCTCACATCCATCCTTGTAACATCCAAATTAGATTTCAATTCCATCAGTTCCTGAGAATTGTTGGGTTTCCGCTTCCAAGCCCACGAGAAAACGTCATTCACCCATCTGTCAACTAAAAAACAAGTTTTCATCTTGTCTAACGTATATAAAGAAGGGAATTTCATTGCCAAAGTCTCATTCTTTAGCCAATCATATAGCCAAAACAAAATTTTCTTTCCGTCCACCACCTGAAATTCAAAAAAATATCTGAAACATCAATATCAATATTGTCAATTGTCGAGAAGACATTGACAATACTACTCCAAGTATCCAGGAGAGATTTTTTAGCCCAAGAGTGAATAGGTTTCCTTTCACATCTATGAATACTACCAATCACTCATCTCCAAAGAGAATCATTTTCCGTTTTAAACCTCCATATCCATTTTGTCAGGAGAACCCAATTAAGCGAGGTCAAGGATCCGACCCCAACATTTTAAAAAGGGTGTAGTCATTAAAAGCTATAAGTTCTTAAACTTAGTATCTAATTCCCATTTTTGTTATAATAGAACTAAAAATAGAAAGAATATCAACTAGCTTACATTTTCATATTTAATATAATATAATACCATCTCCATCTCATTTTAAAATTTCGTTGAAAACGGAAATATAATATGAATGTTAGTTGATATATCATTATTATCTTTTAATAACAATCAATACTTTGAAACAATATAACTCATTTTGTTAATATCTATTTTCGAGTTAGATTTTAGAGTAATTTTACATTAATGGTATGTGGTTTGTGCCATTTAGTGTGTTTGTTTATTTTTTTTAACACTCATCATAACAATGCGTTGCTTTTGTTTCGGGCCTCAAACCGATTTAAACCGACTATATAACATTTATTAAATTTTTTCTACTATTTAGTGTGTTTGCTCATTTTTTTAACACTCATCATAACAATAGTTTGATTTTGTTTTGGTTTTGGTCTCAGACTAATTTAAATTGACTATATAACCCTTATTTTTTGTTTTTGAACTTTTATTATTTGTTTATTTATTTTATTGGATCCCATTAGTCTAACCTCACCCACCCCCAAACAAACACATCTCCTCCCATCCAGATCCACAACACCAATCCTCCTAGCGTTGCCATCTTCAATAAAACCCCCCAAACAACCTACTCACATTTGTCCTAAAACGGATCTTGAGAGTGAATTTTCCAGCTAAAATTTATAAACCAAAACAAAGATAAAATTCAAAAATCATAACCCATAGGTGCAACAAGAAATCGTGCTCAACATCATCCTTTTCTCTATCTATTCATATTTTTCTAAAGAATCGACAACCTGAAGATATGTAGAAAAAAATCGAATAAGCTATAGATTTGCATGAAAAAAATAGAAGTGAAAAAAAGACGTTTAACCCAAGTGTAAGTTTTTCATTGAAAACCAATAGATTTACATGAAAAAATTCGTTAATTCAACATCATATTTATATTTCTCTTCTTCATTCCACTATTAGGAAAATCCTATAGAGATACATAAAAATTTGATAACACAAAGATGCAGGTATAAAATCAAAAATACATAGATGTAGAAAAATCTGTAACCCGACATCATCTTTTTCTTTCCCTTTTTCTTTATATTATCAGCCCAAGTCCTAATTTCGGTTTTTGATTTATAACTTGTACCAGATCAACATATTTTGTTTTTTAATAACCCTTATGTTGTAAAGGAATCAAGGTGGTTGTTTCTCTTTGTGATGTAGCGGTAGAAAGCAAAGGGGGTGTGGAATAGGAGGGGAGGTGGGACGATTGAGAAGTGGCGACAAATTTCGACTTTTAAGTTGTTTGATTGTAACGACCCGAATTTCCCGTTCTATGATCGAGGTTATTTTCCATTATGTTAATAAGTTAACCTTTTATCTTGATTAAGTTAACTTATGAGCGCGGAAGTGCAAGAAAATGATTCTTGATCATGTATAAGAGTCATGAAGTCATTTTCTTATACTTTAAAGGCCTAGGATGAAACTTATCATGTATTTAACTCACCCTAAACTAAAACCCATAATTAACATCACATTTTCAGCCAAGAAACCCTAAGTGAGCGAAAGTTATTTAGTATCTTCCATTCTTGGAGTTGCAATCGATTGAAGAGAAGTTTAGGTCTTTCTTTGTTGAACTCTTGGTGTGTAGCTTGGTTTCTTCTCTCCTATCTTGTTCCTAGAACCATCTTAGATTTACAAGGGTAATAATCCTTCTCCTATATCCTATTTGTTTGTATCTAGTGCATTTGAAGTGTTGTGGATAATTGTTCGACATGAGTTTAGGGTTTTTGTAATGTTTGGCAAAATTAGAAATTTGGATAGATTTGTGACATGTATTGCAAGGGTTGTAGAGGCCATTCTGGTCCGAATTGGAGAAAATCACCAAAAGAATAAAGTCATGGGAAATCGAGTCTAGTTTCCATAAAGTCTGATAACATCCTGTTTGCAGTTGTAGATTCCGTTTTAAACTTAAAACGCTAAAAAGGGGTCAAGCTATGAAACTTCAAAATATGAAACTTAGACTTTGTTTTCTGTTTTGATTGCTTATTTCTAATCGGGATTTTGTGCAACCTTTTAGGGTGGTTAGTGGTCTCTTGGAGAGTGTCTTCCTCAATTCATTGCTTCCTATAACTTGGATTTGAGGCGAGTCATTATGTGGTTGTCTAGTACAAATATGGAAGCTTGCATGTTTTGGTACAATTCTATTGGTCTAGAACTTCGTATCTGATGTTATAATATTATTTATGTATGAAGTAGGGATGTTATTCGGGTCGGAACCGAACCGAACCGACCCGAACCCGAATAAACCGAAAACCGAATAAGGTTAATTGTATGAACAAAAAACCGAACCAAATAAGTAATACGGGTTCGGTTCGGTTCGAGAATTATTCGGTTCGGTTTGGTTCCGACCCGAATAACCCAAATAACATATACAAGATGATTAAGGAGTCGTATAACTCAAATAACCCGAATAACTCAAATAACATTTACAATGTGATTATAAATATTGTATTTTGTATGACTTTTGTGACTTATGATAAACAGGAATAACACGGATAATACGGATTAACTATTCTTGATATACATGTAAAATCCAACTACCAAAATCTTAAGATATAGTTATTAAGAAACATATTAAACACTAAACATTAAACATCCAAAACAGAAAAAAAAAAATCTATCTATAAGTATATAAGTTAAACATTAAACATTACGTGAGTATTTTGGGTAACGATTGATAAAACACAAGACTGAATAAACAATCGTGGTAGGGGAAAAAAATATGACTTTTCATATTCGGTTCGGTCATTTTGGATCGAATAAGCCCTTATTCGGGTAGCCCGGACCGAATAAACCGAAAACCGAATAAGCCTTATACAGATACCCGAAAACCAAATCGAATTGTTTATTCGGGTCTAATTCGGTTCGGGTTTTCGGGCCAAATTCTCGTCCCTAGTATGAAGTATGAGTTGTGATGTATTGTTGTTTCTCTATGGATAAATCAACTAGCATAAATTTTACATGCTAGACATCATGATAAGATGAATTTGCAAGAAATGAGCAGTTAGCTTCATGCTAGAGGCGAGGATTATGTTTGATGATTAAAATGTGAAGTTTATGCATGATACGATTCTAGTATAACATGTTTATCTTGGAATTAGGCAATGCAGGCTAGTGGGTAATATTTTTTAAATGGTGTATTATTTTTACATTCTTTTATAATATGATTTGTTTTGTAATCTGTCACTCCCCAAAACCAAGAACGGCGGAAACGTTCTGGGGCGGATGACGTCATGTAAAGTATCACAACACAATATAACAGTAAACAAGCAAACAACATCATCCATTGCATTAAATATATAATTTTAATACAAGTGTGTTTTGTACAGTTATAGACACCAAAAAAGTAAATCAAAATAATAAGATCAGTCTTGAATGCGCTCCATCTTCTCAAAATCTGGCCTCGGTACATTGTCTACTGATGACCTGAGAATACAAGTTATTTTGAAAGAGTTTATCAGCATTAAGCTGGTGAGTTCATAAGTATTTTAGTGTCGGTGTTTGTATAAAAACGTTTGAACGTGGTTTTAAGTATGAGTTTGTAAATATTGGTAATAAAAGTATGTGAATGTTTGTAAGTGTTTGTAAAAAGTTTGAATCTCTTAGAAAAACCTATATTTTCTATTAAAAGTAGCCTTTTACCAAGGCGTAACTGTTTTGTATGTTCGTTTATCGTAAAAGTGTGTAATTTTCCCAAGTGTAACTATCATTGCCAAGATATAGTTTGTACATTAATGTTTAAGTGAAATGATCACTAAATATATGTAAAGGGTAAATTAATGTAGTACTGTAGTGTTGTATTATAGGAACTGCTGCTGTACTAACTACCTTAAACCGGATTTATATTAAGGTATTATGTGATTAATTGTACCATACTATCGACTAGGTAACAACGACAAATGTAGGTCGTAAAAAGAAATGACGTTTGGCACCCGCAGACCTGCAGGTCCAACTGTAGCTAGCAGCAAGGTGTAGGATAGTCAATCCAATATAGATCTATACGCAAACTCATGCTCTCCCTCCAAGAGTCTCTGGCTACAACTCGGGCCATGACATTAAAAGGCATGCTCCGATTCAGTGGATCACAATTTGTTAATGTATTCATGTATATGTAATATATTGTTACTCCTTCTAGTATCGTTATATATGTTCTCTTTCTAGTATAGTTGTATATGTTCTTCTTCTAGTATAGTTGTATATGTTCTTCTTGTAATGTAATGTATATGTTCTCATAGTAATAAGTACTGACTCATTGATCTAGCAATTGTATGAGTATTATCCCGTGCTACCCATAGGGTAACACACTAATGATGTAACTGGTACGAATGAATCTAGAAGAACTTTTATGACTATATATGTACACATGATATATAATTAATATTGAAACGACCTTCGGACGGCTACCCGATATCCCACCAGACCACATCTCAAGCACGAAAAGGAAATAGGGTGGACGGACTTCCTAAGCCTTTTAAACATTTCTTATATAACTATACATATACGGGCATGCAATTTATAATAAGTATAACAAAGTTTAAGTAAAAGTATTTGATAAGTAAAAGAGTTTGTAAAATAGTTTGAAGTAAAACAGTTTGATAAATAGTTTGAACAGTAGTAAAATCATCGGTTTGGTAGTTATTAATCACATGTGATTGATGTAATAACTATAAGTATTCAACTTGTATTCCCCCCCCCCCCATAAAAGCATTTAAAGCATTTAAAAGTATTTCAAAGGTTAGTTAAAGGGGTACGAGCTCACTTGTGGTGAGTGGATTGGATTGAAGTGTCGGATATTGTGCTCGGTGGCAAACGGAGACTTGTACACACGTACGAGCCTAGTTATCATATAATGAACATATATATAACTAATTAGCCAAATTATAACTAATAAATTATGTTGGGACACTCTAGAACATGTAAACACTTTGTATAAGTGTTATAAGTCCTAAGGGTTGCATCTATGTTGTTGTGGGACAAGGCTAAAGGGGTTTAGGGTTCCAAAAGACCCTATACATTAACTCTTCATTAACTCCACACAAGGAGTTTATGGTCGTAAACCCTTGAGTTTACGGACGTAAGCTCCCAAGCTTAATGATATTATGTGTTTTGAAGTGTTACTTGATTTCTAGAAGCAATTCTACTTGGTGGTTAAATCCTTGGAATAGTTTAGGGCTTTAAGACACTCCTTTTAGGAGTTTTTGGCCCCAAGGCCATTTCCTTTTGAGTTTACTGTTGTAAACTCATATGGAAATGGGTATTTCTATGTTTTCAAGTCCCATACTCATTTAGGATAGGTTCTAGACAATTTTCTAAGGCAAATGAAGGCCTTAGGCACACATTGTTGCCCTTCCTTCATGTTCACAGCCCAAGAACTTTTTCCCTTAGAGATTACGGTCGTAATCTCTCTTTGGGAGGGGTTTTTGATGTTTTAAGGTCCCTCAAATAACTAGGAGTAAATCTAGGTAATTGTCCAAAGCTTTAGGAGTGTTAAAAGCACTCTTTGGTCCTTGTTTTTGGAGTTCACGGTCCAAGAACTTCTTGGGCTGTGAACACCTAAACTTTGGTGTTTCTTTGATGTTTTCTTGTCTTAAATACACCTATATACCAGCCTAAGTTCGTTATTTAACTAGTGGAAGGGACTAGGCATCATATTAGCTTGATATAAGAGTTTACTCCCCAAGATGTTCTTGGGTGGTAAACTCCCGAATCTTGCAATTTTGCTATGTAATCTATGTTATTAAACACATTATAAGCCATAAAATACAACTAGAGAGAGGTACTCATGGTTTGGGATGAAAACCCGAAGATCCGTGAGAGAGAAAATGGCTTTTCTCTAATTGGAAATGTAACAAATGAAATAATTTGGTTAAGAATCATATTTATAGTCCTGGGATTTTTGGCAGAAAATATTTTTATTCCCGTAATGAACTCTAATATAATAGAGTTTTGGAATAACAGTGTTGCACAAAACCCTAGTGCATCCACTCTCTTGATATCTCCTTAAGTGTAAATCCCGAAATACTCAAACTTATACGGAAAAGTCTGAAAATTTACTGTGACTGTTATAACTTCTATTGACTTGATAAGGTTCGTACAGAATGGAAATTTCGGGTTGTCACATAATATGTCATGAATTGATGAATAAAGTACAAGCATGATTACATAATGTCGAATGGTGAGGAATGTGAAAGACCCATGCAAGCGAATTAATTAATTATAAATTAATTATAAAGGGAAACACACATAGAGGGGGTAAACCCGTAAAGGGTATGAACCTAAATTTAGGCATGTACCATATCCGTATTTAGTTGTGGGAGAATGTTGTTAGACAATATCTTAAGCCAAGGCGATGTCGAGTGGTTTTCTAGATAACCATTTCGAAACATGGAATCTGTGCACAACATTGTACGTGGATTGGATTGATGTTAGCTACTCGGAGATGTTGGATCAAGCAGAACATTTGGGTGGGGGTATGAGTGTGGAAGTACCAATTACAAAACTCTCAAAAAAACAATGCATCGCACTCGTACATGAAAAGTCGAAGCAATAAATGCAAAGAACCAGAGACAGTGTTGCGGGTAAGAGTCGCGTCTCACTTGGTGTATTGGGTCTTCAGGTCGCGTTTGTAGTGAACGAGGTCATCCTTTGGGTATTAGTGATATTATAGACCCTGGTTAGTGGTATGCTCTGGGGAACTCACTAAGCATTAGCTTACAATTTGTTGTTGTTTCAGGTACTTCGGGTTCTAAGGGCAAGGGTCCGGCGTGATGACGCGGCATGCACAGTCTGGCATTTTGTTTGGGGACACTCTGATTTTTATGAATAATGTATATGATGTTTTGGATTTGAAAACAATTGTGATTGGAATTTTATAACTTTTGGAAATGAATTTCTTATTTAAAAAATGAAAAATTTTATTGAGATTTTGGGCTGGTACAACATCTCGAGAGGTGTTTTGGCAACTTTCTTTGTTAGGATAAGATTAAGAATTTGGGCGGAAGTTTCTAAGGCATACCCCAAGAATGAGATTGGAAATGAAGCTTGACTCATCATAGAATGAACCATGTTTAACAAGGTCCGATTACGCCTCTCAGGCACACCATTAAGTTGTGGTGTCCTATGACGTGTCAATTGTGAAACTATTCCACATTCCTTGAGGTAGTCGTGGAACTTGATCCTAAGATACTCACCGCCTCTATCAGATCTAAGCATCTTTATCTTCCTGCCTAATTGATTCTCGACTTCATGTTTAAACTCTTTGAATGTTTCAAAGGTTTTTGACTTATGCTTGATTAAGTAGATATATCCATATCTGATATAATCATGAGTAAAATTCACATAGAATCGATTTGCATCCCTTATGGTGGATCAGAAAGGCCCACACACATCTGTCTGTATGAGATCCAACAATCCTTCACCTCTTTCATAAGAACCAGTGAAAGGTGATTTTGTCATCGTTTCTAATAAAAAAGACTTGCATGTATCATATGACCTTAAGTCAAATGATTCCAACACTCCATCATTTTGGAGTTAGGCCATACATTTCTTGTTAATGTGTCCAAGATAGCAATGCCACAGGCACGCTTTGTTTATACCATTAGACACATCAATTTGAAAAACACTATTAACTAAATTGTCTAAAATCATCACAGTTTCATAAACACCATCACAAGTTAAAGCTTCAAAATAAAAACAAAACACCATCTTTATAAGTAGATATATAACCATTCTCATAATTAGAAGAATATCTAAAACCTTGTTTAAATAAATCATGAAAAGAAATGACGAATATCTAAAACGTTGTTTAAATAAATCATGAAAAGAAATGATGTTTCATGTCATCTCTGACGAGTAGCAATAATTTATTAAATCTAAACCTAACCCACTACTAAGCAAAAAGTCATAAACTCCAATCTTGGTGATAGGTGAAGACCGCTTACTCTGCAACAACCCAAAATTTAAGACCAAAAACTTCCTTGTAATAAAACATTACTTTAAGCAAAGTCATCATTCCAAAACATAATCAGAGTATTAATTTTCAAAAAACATGTTCATTATTAGAGTAAACATTCTCAGGTTGTCTAATCTATGGTGTGTGCCATGCGACCACCCTGAGCTCTTCCCTCCGCTACCGGAAGTACCTGAAACCAAAACTGAAAACCGTAAGCACGAAGCTTAGTGAGTTCCCCACCCTACCACATACCATGTATACCCACATACTGCACATACTGGGCCACGCCCGCCAACCTGGGCCTCGCCCCCTACCTTGGGCCTCGCCCGCTATAACGACCCCGCCGCTCCAGGCCCCGCCTGGCTTCGAGCCCCGCTCGGATACAGATCTGTTTCAATTAGGCCTCGCCTGTCACCGGGCCTCGCCCACTAACAAATAATAACACATAAACATATCACAACAAATAAACTAAACACATACACTGGTTTTGTCCCAAGGCCTCGCCTATCCTGGGCCTTGCCCTTGTCCTGCTACTGATGAGTCATAGAACCCCGTCCACGCCCTTACTGATAGTGAGATACGGGCCCAGCCCACACCCACCCTTTCCCTAACTTGGGCCTCACCCCTGTTCTGCTACTAATGAGATATGGAACACCATCCACACTCTGTTATTGATGAGATACGGGACCTCGCCCACACTCACCTCCCTACCAGGTACATACATGCATCACATAGACAACAAGTATAAACTATCATGTAAACAAATCCTTGGGCACCCACCCACTAATAATGTACATCGTCCTGAATATCACACTAGCATACTGTGCCTAGGGCTAACCCCTGGGCCTCTTACTCATAACTACATGGGCCGGCATTGTGGCCTTAAACCCATTCACACAAATGGAAACTCACCTGCACTGGCTGAACTTGCTGATGATCTCACTAGCTGCTGCCCGGCAACTCTCTGAACTCTTCTTCCCCTTGCTCCTCGAACTACCAATATCAATGCAACACTTAGTCTAATTGACCCCCGAGAGACAACCAAGTCAACTCTGGTCAAAGTCAAAGTCCTGGTCAAAGTTAACCTTCCAGGTCAACCCTACTCGCTGATTCACCCTACTGACTCGTCGAGTTCATATGTTCAGAGTCCTTCCATTCGCATCTCGACTCGCCGAGTCAGTCCATGACTCGCCGAGTCTACCGATTTCTGAGTCCTGACCTGTCCAACTCACCGAGTCTCCACTCGACTCACTGATTTGAGTCTCAACTCGAAGGTTTGGGGGTTTCGCGACCTGACTCGCCGAGTTTAAGGCAATGTTCATCTGACTCGACGAGCTGTTCATCCCACTCGTTGAGTTGCTCCTGCTCTTCATGCTACTCGCCGAGTCCACTCAAAGGACTCGCCGAGTCCATTCAGATCTCCTTACATGTAAAGGACTTTTGAGTCATGCATGGACTCCAAACTGTTGATCTACCCTTCCCAAGCCTATTCCTCATGTAAATTTGCAAACTTTACGTGTAGAGAAGGAGATCTAGGCAAAATACACCATAAACTAGGGTTTAAGGCAAAGAGGCTCCATAATCAACTCAAGGGTTGATACTTTATGTTTCTCAAGACCATAATATGCTTAGATCCGAAGTAGCAACTTCGGATCTGGCTTCTAACTCAAAAGGGGTAGCTAATCATGGCTAGAAAACCACCAAAACTCACAACCATACTAGATCTAAAGGAGAGAATGACTTAATACCTTCAAAAACTCAGAAATTTTTCCCTAAATCTTTAGATCTAAGGTCAATCCTTGAAGCTTCAATGATTCCCCTTCTTCTTCTTCCTTCAAATCACCCCACAAATGGCTTGGAAGCTTGAATGAGCAACAATAGGGTTCGATGTTCTGGGTGAAAGAGGCCGGAAAGGAACCCTAGGGGAGAGAATGAGATGTTTAAATAGGCTCCAACTCCCGAATTTAGGGTTTTCCTCGCACAGACCAGACTCGCCGAGTCCCCTTGGCCGACTCGCCGAGTCAGTCACTTACTCCTCGACCTGGATCCCGCTCGGACTCGCCGAGTTCCTCCTTGGACTTGCCGAGTCGCCCTTTAAAATTAGGGTTTTCTTTCCTTTCTTGGCCTTCCATACTTTGGGTGTTACAACTCTCCCCCACTTAAACTAAACTTCGTCCTCGAAGTTTTCTATAATCCACCGCCTGTGATCTGCCTCCAATACCCCCACCAATTATTCTAACACTAGCTGCCTACCTTCGCTGGCCTTCTGCTCAGTCCTTCAGACTATTGTCAATCCTTGCGGATAATAATCTCGGGTCAACCCTGACCCTGAACATTCTGGAAACCCAAAATAATGAACCGACAATCCTTCTTGTACTCTCCGAGTTCTGCAACTGAACCCAAAGGGGTTCACCCCTTCTTTCCTTGCGCGATTTCCTTGCCTTCCCAAGGCAATGCTCCATAACCATCTATTTCCGTTGCCACTGTGAAGACCCTGTCTTCACCAAATCAATTACTCCCGCTACTCCGAGTCATTATCGCCAGTATCCACTGGGCATTCTTTCTACTATCATTTGGTGTCGAGCACCCCACGATCAACTAACTGAATTCCATCATACGCTCGCACTACTACTGACTGGAAATTCTGCTATTCCTTATTTGGCTTCTGGATGAACTGAGACCACCCTGGTCCCTACCAACCTATCAATATCTGGATTACCGGCTCCTACCGAATGCTGACCCAACACAACTACTAGTCGCTCCCAGCGACTTTCGAAGGAACTTCAACATAACTACTAGTCGCTCCTACCGAATGCTCTTACCTTTGCACGCTCTGAGAATTCTCCCCCACTTCGATCCTGCTTAACCCTCGCTGCTTAATGATCGAAAAGTAATCCCAATCCTTGCTACCATTCCATAATCAATCTGATGAGGAATCCCAAGCTTACCATAGCTAGGGATCAACCCAGGCCATTTCTAAAACTTATACGGCTTTGAACTAGTGAGACATACCAAGTCCCTCGAAGGCATGCTACAGTTACCGCACCCTAAGCAACCTCCCTCAATAAGGCACATCCCCTAACTACCATTCAAATATCCATGGTATGTAGATGGCATATAACTCGATCACAATCAAACAGCTCAAAAATAAAATACTCATACCGATAATGATGCAGAACCGTAACAATATAATCATGCACAAATAAAAGAACTAAAAACGGAAATCGCATACCTGCAACATCCGGCACTGCTTACGTCTCCAAGGTAGCCATCTGAAAAGCCCTGCCTCCTACTGCAGGCACCTCTGCATGGCCCTGACGGCCGTCTGTGATCCTCAAAGTTGCAGGGGCAGGTGCCATCACCCGTCCTGCTGAAAACAAACCGGGGCACTGGGCCTTCTTGTGGCCCCGCTGATTGCAGTGAAAACATATCAAGTCTGATCCCTGAGTGGTGGTAACAGTACAATCCCTGTTAAAATGACCAGTCCGACCGCACTTGAAGCAGCCAGACTCACTACCGCTACCACCCTTGCACGTGCCCCCGTGCGCCCTGCCACACTTCCCACACCGGTTGCGGTCCTGGTAATCCCTCGATCTTGAATCGAATCCCTTGGGCCTTTTGCTCGAACTCGCGGCTACCTGAACCTCATCCGACTTCCTCTTCCGGATCTGCTCCAAATCAATTTCCCTCTCCCTGGCCCGAGAAATCATATCTTCCAACGTCTTACAGTCGGACCTACTCACGAACTCTCTGATGTCAGCCCTCAACATCTCGTGATATCGGGCCTTCTTCATTTCCTCATCCGCGACATACTGTGGTACGAGAATAGCCCTCTCCCAGAACTTGGCGGTGATTTCCGCCATAGTCTCAGTGGTCTGCGTCAAATCCTGAAACTCCCGTGCCAACTGCTGCACCTCAATAATTGGCGAAAACTCCGCCCTGAACCTGGCTGAAAAATCACCCCAAGTCATCGGGTCCAATGCGGCATCATCACCCAAAGCATGACCAATCTCTTCCCACCAATCCCTCGCTCTGTCCTTCAGAAGACAGGAAGCGAGTCTGACCTTGTGCTCCTCAGGACATCGGCTCGTACGGAACGCGTTGGCAACATCAGCCAACCATCTGCTGCTAGCGATAGGGTCCCTAGCCCCATGATAATCTAGTGCTCCGCAAGCCCTGAACTCTCGAAATGTCAAGGTACGCACTCCTATCAATGCCATCATCTCAGTACGGAAGGCTCCCAGCCTCTCATCTAAAATCTCCAATATACCCTCCTTGACCGTGCCCAAGATCACAGGAGTCTGATTTAGAATACTTCATGAAACCTCAGCTGATATCAACTCCCTCATCCGCTCCTCGAGCTGCTCGGCCCCTGAACCCGAGCCTGATCCTTCTCCGCCACCTGATCTGCCCACTGGTCTCTCTCGCAATGTCACCATGCTGAAACATAACATAACCACTATCAGAATACTCTTCGTTGCTGCGAGACCAAATATACGCACTACCAGGTTCCCGGTCTTGTCTTGACCTTTCCTGAATCGAGTACGGATCCTCTGCTTTTAGTAGTACGGGCCCATACTACCTTCCACATCTATCCGTACTTTCCTCAAGAACTGCTTCGACTCCACCAGGTCCCTTTTCTACCACTACTGCTCCCAATACTATCTCATCCTAGGATTACCCTAGGGAAATCTCTGACTCAACTCAAATTAGTCCTCAGCTGCTGAAGGTCTCCTTGCGATGCCAATTAGCCATCACCTGGATACCATCACATGTGACGAGGCTCAGATAATCCTTCAAGTAAAAGACTCGTCCCTACAACGGTTGGACTCAAACAAGAGCTGCGTAATAGGACCAAATCCAACACTCTAGGATTATTCAACCCTGATCACATGTGACGTGTCGTATCCACCTAATGGCTAACTCCCATCACTCAGAATCCCACAATGCACAAAGCTAGCAGCATTCAGACAAAGGGAAAATCTAACCATAACATACTCAAACAATCATAATATCACACCAAGAATATGAACTAGCATGCAACACAAACTCATAAACTCAGGCATAACCTATACAGGCTATCCTACTACTATCTAGTCAGCACTATTATGCAACTCAAAGCACATATAACATGCACATAAGGCATCCTCCCTAGATCCTTAGTCCTACTCTAGCATGTTGTTCTATTAACTGATAATCAAAACATAGACTTGTATGGGTATTTTGGGGTACTTACTTGAGCTCGGTTGATTGCATGCACCACACCTCTTTTCTCTTTTCAAAGTTCTTTTCTTTCTGAATTCTTTATGCTTTTCTAAAACTGTTTTCCTTCTCAAAACTCTCTTTTTACAAAACTGTCTTTTCATTTTGAAAACTTCTATACCAATTCCTCAGTTTGAGTTCAGACACACCCGAGAGCATGTTCGAATACCTCAAACCAAGGCTCTGATACCAACTTGTAACGACCAAAAATTTAAGACCAAAAATTTCCTTTTAATAAAACATTACTTTAAGCAAAGTCATCATTCCAAAACATAATCAAAGTATTAATTTTCAAAACACATGTTCATTATCAGAGTAAACATTCCCAGGCTATCTAATCTATGGTGTGTGCCATGCGATCACCCCGAGCTCTTCCCTATGCTACTGGAAGTACCTGAAACCAAAACTGAAAACCGTAAGCACGAAGCTTAGTGAGTTCCCCACCCTACCACATACCATGTATACCCACATACTGCACATACTGGGCCACGCCCGCCAACCTGGGCCTCGCCCGCTATAACGGCCCCACCGCTCCAGGCCCCGCCTGGCTTCGAGCCCCGCTCGGATACAGATCTGTTTCAATTAGGCCTCGCCTGTCACCGGGCCTCGCCCACTAACAAATAATAACACATAAACATATCACAACACATAAACTAAACACATACATTGGTTCTGTCCCAAGGCCTCGCCTATCCTGGGCCTCGCCCTTGTCTTGCTACTAATGAGTCATGGAACCCTATCCACGCCCTTACTGATAGTGAGATACGGGCCCAACCCACACCCACCCTTTCCCTAACTTGGGCCTCACCCCTGTTCTGCTACTAATGAGATATGGAACACCATCCACACTCTACTATTGGTGAGATACGGGACCTCGCCCACACTTACCTCCCTACCAGGCACATACATGCATCACACAGACAATAAGTATAAACTATCATGTAAACAAATCCTTGGGCACACGCCCACTAATAATGGACCTTGTCCTGAATATCATACAAGCATACTGTGCCTAGGGCTAACCCCCGAGCCTCCTACTCATAACTACATGGGCCCACATCGTGGCCTTAGACCCAATCACACAAATGGAAACTCACCTGCACTGGCTAAACTTGCTGATGATCTCACTAGCTGCTACCCGACAACTCTCTGAACTCCTGCTCCCCTTGCTCCCTGAACTACCAATATCAATGCAACACTGAGTCTAACTGACCCCCGAGAGACAACCAAGTCAACTCTGGTCAAAGTCAAAGTCCTGGTCAAAGTCAACCTTCCAGGTCAACCCTACTCGCCGAGTCACCCTACTGACTCGCTGAGTTCATATGTTCAGAGTCCTTCCATTCGTGTCTCGACTCGTCGAGTCAGTCCATGACTCGCCGAGTCTATCGATTTCTGAGTCCTGACCTATCCAACTCACCGAGTCTCCACTCGACTCACTGATTCGAGTCTCAACTCGAAGGGTTTGGGGGTTTCGCTACCTAACTCGCCGAGTCCAAGAACAGACTCGCCGAGTACAAGGCAATCTTCATCTGAATCGACGAGTTGTTCATCCCACTCGTCGAGTTGCTCCAGCTCTTCATTCTACTCGCCAAGTCCACTTAAAGGACTCGCCGAGTCTATTCGGATCTCCTTACATGCAGAGGATTTTTGAGTCATGCATGTACTCCAAACTGTTGATCTACCCTTCCCAAGCCTATTCCTCACGTAAATTTGCAAACTTTACGTGTAGAGAAGGAGATCTAGGCAAAATACACCATAAACTAGGGTTTAAGGAAAAGAGGCTCCATAATCAACTCAAGGGCTGATACTTTATGCTTCTCAAGACCATAATATGCTTAGATCTGAAGTAGCAACTTCAGATCTGGCTTCTAACTCAAAAGGGGTAGCTAATCATGGCTAGAAAACCCCCAAAACTCACAACCATACTAGATCTAAAGGAGAGAACGACTTAACACCTTCAATAACTCAGAAATTTTCCCCGAATCTTTAGATCTAAGGCCAATCCTTGAAGCTTCAATGATTCCCCTTCTTCTTCTTCCTTCAAATCACCCCAAAAATGGCTTGGAAGCTTGAATGAGCAACAATGGGGCTTAGGGTTCGATGTTATGGGCGAAAGAGGCAGTAAAGGAACCCTAGGGGAGAGACCAAGACGTTTAAATATGCTCCAAGTCCTGAATTTAGGGTTTTCCTCACACAGACCAGACTCGCCGAGTCCCCTTGGCCGACTCACCGAGTCGGTCACTTACTCCTCGACCTGTATCCCGCTCGGACTCACCGAGTTCCTCCTTGGACTCGCCGAGTCGCCCTTTAAAATTAGGGTTTTCTTTGCTTTCTTGGCTTTCCAGACTTTGGGTGTTACATATTCCCCATGATCAACTTTATCCTTCCATGCTTCATATCCTCACTTCTTTTTATCCCATGCAAATCAGAACAAATGTCAAACCCACATCCTGTATCAAGGATTCAAGAATTAGAATATGATGAGTTATTATAGAAGATAATTTAAATACCTGCAGATGTTGGCTTCACCTTTTCATCCTTGATATCTTGCAAATATTTTAGACAACTTTGTTCCAGAACAACTCTACTGAATATATTGTCTTGCCCTCACTGCTGAACACAAAATCGGACCATGCTGAGCTCTCTCTCGATGAACCACTAACTCTCCCCTACTTGGGGTTTGAATCTTAACTAACTGATGCTCCCAATCGATTATCTTCCCATTAGGGCTCAACCAATCCATGCACACAATAACCTTATTCCCACACAGCGGAATGGGAACTAAATCAATTAGATACTGGTCGTTGAACATCTGAAGAGTACATTCGCGATGAACCCTCACTACCCGGACATATCGATCATCTGCATTCTTGACATCTAAAAGACAATCCAGCTCCCCCGAAGCTTCAGAAAACCTCTTACTAAGCGCAAGTGATACAAAGGATCGGGTAGCCCCCGAATCGAACAATACCAAAGAATAAATATCGTTCACGAGGAATGATCCTAAAATAAAACACATAAACATAAGCAAGCAATTCAATATAAACAAAGATACAAGGAGAAGATATATACTCGTCACCACATCAGGTGCCGCGCGATCCTCCTCAGCCATCAACTGGAAAGGCCTGCTCTTCACCACAGGTGCATCCGTCTTGCCCTGGCGGCCATTAGTGATCTGTAGAGTCACATGGTGCTAACACCAGCCCTACCAAAACCAAACTTGGATATTGGGCCTTCTTGTGTCCCCTTTGATTGCAATGGAAGCAAATCAGATCAGATTTTGGGGTGTTGGTGGTAGTAGTGCAATCCCTGCTATAATGACTCGTCCAGATGCACTTGAAGAAACCCGTACCACCCAACATGCACGGTCTTTCGTGCATCCTGCCGCACTTCCTATATTGGCTCTAGCCTTGTTGGCCCCTCGATCTCGAATCCAGACCCTTAGGCCTCTTGCCCGATATCCCTGAAATGTAAGTTAGATCAGGCTTCCTTTCTCCTTTACATATCGATATCAATCTCCCTCTCTCAGGATCTCGCTATCATATCTTCGAATGTCTTGCTACCGGATTGGGTCACAAACTGCCGAATACCGTTCCTCAACATCTCGTGATACCTCGCCTTCTTCATCTCCTCGTCTTCCATGTACTCCAGAACCAAAAGTGCCTTCTCCCGAAACATCACAGTGATCTTAGCCACCATCTCAGTAGTCTGGTGGAGATCCTGAAACTCTCGCTCCAACTACTGCACCTCAATCACTAGTGCAAACTCAACGAACATGGTCACCAAAATCATCCCATGACATGGAGTTAATCGCCACGCTTCCCAAGGCATGGCCCACCTCCTCCCACCAGTCTTGTTCCCTACCTTTTAGAAGATAGGAAGCAAGTCTAACCTTTTCTCCCTCGAGACAACTACTGGTGTGGAAAGCATTAGCAACATCTTCTAACAATCGCCTACTCGTTATCGGATCTTCTCCCTGTAGTAGTCCAGAGCCCCACACGTTTGGAAGTCCATGAAGGTCAAAGAATGTGCTCCTACCAAGGCCACCATCTCAGAATGAAAGGAGCTCAAATGCTCATCCAAAATATCCAGAATGCCCTCCTTAACTATACCAAAGATCATAGGAATCTGCTCAAGAATGTAATACATAATCTCATACGAAATGAAATCCTTCGTCTGATCATCCAACTACCCAGCTCTAGAATCTGTGCTCGAGCCCTCCCCATCACCAGAACTGCCAACCGATCTGCCTCATAGAGTCACCATATTGAAAATAGACCATAAAAACCATCAGAATACACATCAAAATATATCGAGGAATCACAAACTCTATAAGCTTCATGGTTTCATCGCAACTCCTTAACTCGAGTATGGATCCTCTGCTTCAAGTAGTACGGGCCCATACTACCTTCCACATCTATCCGTACTTTCTTCAAGGATTGTCTTGAATTCTCCATGTCACTTTATATCTATACAATTAAACCTTAGCAAGATAAGGCTCCCAACACTACATCTCTTCCTAGGGAAAACTTTACACCACTCTATGCTATCAACTGCATAAGGAACTCCCGCTAACTTCCTCTAACTAGCTCATGAATACAATTACATATCACCAAAAATAGATAATTCTTCGAATGAGAGATCTCACACTACAACGATTGGACTCAAACAAGAGTCAGGCAATAGAGTTAAAACCTAACCTTTTAAAATTATTTAATTTCCGCAATATGTAACTTAACATATTCACCAACTAGTTAGCTGATGCTAGAAGGAATTCCTAAAAAGACAAAGCAATCAACATTCAAGCATCGAGCAATCAGAACCAAGCATAAACTAATTAGGTCATCCTATCACTGATTGATCAGTACTAGCATGCAAGTCTAGAAGCTCATACAATAGGCATACAAAGGCATCTCTCTTAGCATTCTATCATGCAAATACTGAGCAAATCCTTAGCCCCAACTAGCATGCGATTCACAGATTCACAAATCAAATAATATCAGATAAAATGTATGGGTATTTTGGGAAAACTTACATGAGCTCGGTTGATTGCATACACCACACCCTTTCTTGTATTAGAAAACCATTTTCTTTTAAAAACATTTCTTTTTGAATTTTTTACCAAATCCCAAGTTCCCTCAAACCAAGGCTCTGATACCAACTTGTAACGTCCCAAAAATAAGACGTAAAAATTTCATTTTTAATTTAAATATAATGGTAATTCAAAACATTGTCAAACAACCAAGATAGGCCAAAGTATGTCGCTACAACATATCATATCAGAGTAAATCACAAAATGCGGAATAAGGTGGTGTGTGCTCTGCAATCATCCCAGGTTCTTCCCTTTTGAACCATAAGTACTTGAAGCATAAATGGAAAACCGTAAGCACAAAGCTTAGTGAGTTCCCCAAAATAACATATGCTATACATAATAAACACATACTATGCCCTCACCCCATATCGGACCTCGCCTGACATTGAGTCCCACATGCATGAGTCCATAAACACCTCAAAGCTTGCATTTTTATGGACAAAGGGACCAAAAGAACCCTAGATCTACCATCAATCACTTCTAAAGTGAACCAAGAGGCTCAACAATCACTCCAAGGACTCAAAAAGCACAAAAGGGCACATAACTAGATCTAGCATCATAGATTAGAAAATGGGAGATTTTTTACTCAAAAGGTTAGAAAATGATGAACTGATCCCAGATCCTTAAGCTCCAAGCACAACTCCAAATGGTCCACTTCTTCTTGTCATTCACAAAGCACCAACAAACACACTTTATGGCTTAAAACTCTCAAGAACTCACTAGGGTTTTGATTTCTGGACAGGGAGTGGAGGCTGTCTAAATATGACAGAATGAGGCTGTCATAAGGCTTAAATAGGGTGCAATACCATATAAATTAGGGTTTCAATAACCACACATATGTTATGCGTACACAATGTATACCTAGCGTACGTGGACCAAAGGCGCGATCATCTTCAGGCTAGTACGCTAAGCGCACCACCCTGTATGCCCCACTTACTAGCTTAAAGGCCAAAATGGAAAGAATTTGCACTTAAGTTTAGAAAGAGACATACCTAAATATGAATGTTACATCCTAATTGCTGGCAGAACTCTCATTTCTTCATTAAGAGCTTAATCCTTACAAATCTAAGCCCAAAACTTTTGATCTAGTCCTTCTTAATGACTTAATGGATAAAGTTTCCAAATTTATCCATTAGTACATCACTCCAAAGCAAGATCTACAACCCTAAGTCCAAAATGGCATAAATCCTTCACAAAACATGCATGGCTTGAAGACAAGATCGTGCTACAAACTTTCCAACAAGAAAAGGTCTGAAGACAATCCTTAGTGCTTAGAAGAGGATAGAGTCATCTCAACTTTAAACACACCACCAAAGAGGACCAAAAGCATAAAAATGGACCATAAGCTAGATCTAACAAATAGAAGAAAACGTTGAAGCTTTATACTCACAATAGGTCAAAAATGAAGTCACTTTGCTAGATGTATACTTGATCTATTAACCAAAACACTTTTCAAGAAACTTGATCTTCAAGCTCTACACCAAAACATGCTAAATGAGCCTTCAAGTGGACAAGAACACCAAAAACACCTTAAGAACACTCAATGGGACTAGGGTTTCGAGACATGAGGGTGGAGGCTAAAGAGAATGTCCTAACGCTAAAGTTAAGGTCCTTAAATATGAGAGAAATCCTAAACATCATGGGCTTGTGCTGTAACAACCCAAAAATCGTGATAAAAATTTTCATTGAAAGACTATCAATTTCATTCATTAAATTGTTTCAAAACCATCACCAAATATAATATCCAAAATATCATAGTACAATTATTGAAAATGCGGAAATCATGAGGGGAGGATGTTGTGCCATCACGTTGGGACTTCTTGATAGTCACTGAAATGAGTCTTCTTCTCCTCGATTTAGTGTGTGTATGTGTGTTCATAGTGAAAGTGGGTGAATATCTTTAAGTTTTTCGTGGGTTAATCCAAGTTGATGGAATCTATTGTTGAACTGGATTATAAATGATGTGTGGATCGCTGGTGGGTTTGCACAGGGAGAGAGAGAGAGAGAGAGAGAGAGAGAGAGAGAGAGATATGTGGGTTCAATTTAATTATTTATTTTCTTTTTCATTTAAATTAAATAGAAAAAAAACATAAAAAAAAGTATATCATAATAGCATTACAGTCATTTCAGTTTACCGAGGAACAAAAAACATAACGAAACTACCGCAAAAAGACCACCAATTCAAAAAATCGTGGTTTGAACTAAAATCTCAAAAAAATACATACCATAAAATTCATTTTTGCAATTTTGTTTACAATTTATGATGATATTTTTTTTAGACAGGATAATTAATTTTACAAGTGTCTAAAAGTTTGTTCCGTTACAATTCTGATAAAAATATTACATTATATTCAGATTCAGACTAAATAATATTTAACTGAGGAAGTCAATTTAGTAGATAAAGTTGGAATTGTGTAAAGTGTAAACTGCAAAAGAAAAAAACAAATAATAAAATGAATTTATAAAAATACAAAATCTAAAATAAGGTAAGAAAATGGCGCGGAAGATCCCGGAAAATCGCATGAGCATCCGGTATCCAGTTCGATTCTATCATTGAAATTCTCAAAACACGTTATAACAAAACCGATTTATTTTAACATTATTTTCTTTTCCTTTTTATTATACACATATTCCGTTGTCTAAACTCTAAACTCTAAACTAATATCCATTTGTATTTTTCTATTTCATAATATTCCTACCGATTATATTTTACTTTTTATGACCTTCATATATTCATATGGACATTGAATTTTGTCCTTTTCATAATCTCTAAATTAAACAGTAAACACCATTTGGTTGTTTCTAAAATTATTAAACTGAATTAAATATTTGGATGATTACAGTCCATATATAATAGGAAACAGATTAATCACAACCACTTTTATACTAGTATTTTAGTAGGTAGTTCCAACTACTCAAGAACGCAAAATTAATTATACCACATATTTCCATAAAATCTGGGAAAAGTAATTGTCTCACTAGTTGCATTTTCTAAAAGCATGCTTAAGATGAGTAAATGTGTTTCTAGTATTGTATGATCCGATCGAAAAATATTTACATTAAATAAGATTAAGATTGGAATCCATGTGCTACAATAACAGATTAAACTGGAGGAAAACAAAATTGTGTTTGATGATTGATGATATAATTTAGAATGGGGATTTCTTCCCCTTGGCGTTGACATTTGAGAAGAACCCAACTAGGCCTTGCCTGTAAGGTAGATACGATTTCCTCTTTCCGATTTCGCTTTTGGCTCGTTGTTGCACGTAGAACAATTCATGAAACGACGGAGATGATGATTTTGATTTGTTGGCAACGACGGAGACTTCACCGGAACTACGGTTTTGTTTGGGAATGTCCACCTTTTTATGAGTCAGCAACACCATCGGCTCTTTTCCTTCGCTGTTGCTCCGCCGGAGTAAATCTCTAATTCTCCATCGTTTTGATCCCGATCCGGTGGAACTGCTCTTTTTGCATTTGCTAAGAGGCGATGATCCGATATCCATTTTAGGTCTCCACACACAGAACACTCCAGGAGTTTCACCTTCCGATTCGTCCGCTTCTGATGACGACGAAGACGCAGACTCTTCCCGTTCCCGATCGTTCATAAACAATTTCGCCAGAGAATCCGAGCAAGCATCAACGTTTCCGTTTACAGCTTCACGATCTACCTCTTCCTGATTCAATAAATCACGGTTGAAAAGAGGAAAAACCGTCGGGCCTTCGAAAGCGATATCGTGGACTGAAATTTCTTCATCTCCAAGCACGATTGAGAACTCGAAATCCTCTTCTCCAACATCGTGAAATAACTGATTGGTGACTTTGGCAGCGGCGATGGAGGCTAGAGTATCGGAAGAGTAGCAATTAAAGCTAGGACAGAACCCTAGATCATCTATTTGTCCCTGTTGTTGTTGCATTCTTGTGGTTGCAGAAATCCCAAGAAGTGATGAATTGAAATGTATCTCTTTGGAATAGCTGAATGAGAGAGAAGGAATTTGGTAGCAGGATTATTTATAAGCAGGGGAACATGAAGAGATGCAATTGGGCCGCGTGGGGTTTAGTACACTAGAAACAAATTCTTGCTTGCACTTTCTACGGCTTAAAATAGTAACATTTTTTATACAATAAATAATTTCACTCTATTAAATATTCATAGGCTCTCTTCACGTATAAAATCCTATCAAATATTTATTATTCAACAAATCTTTTTAATTAATTTAAAAATAAAATTAAAGTTATACTGTATGATTATAATTTATAAACTCTTTTATATAAAATACAAATTCTACTTATTGTTACCATATTTGTTATTTAATTGTAAAGCTATCATGTAGGTGGTTAAACGTTGATTTTGAATATGATATTAAATATATCTCTTAAATATAAATGTGTATATAATATGTTACAAATCAACTTCAAATCATTTCAATTTTCTTATTGTGCGTCGCTTTCTTTTTTATTAAAGGTGGTGCCTTTATTTAATAAACGTAACTTAAGTCGCACGATTCTTGCAGGCGAAGTTCACACTCACACGTGTGTGTAGTTGGTACGTGTCTGTACCACTATATCCTTATGAACGTAGGCAACAACAAGTCGCTAGTTGCGTCTTTAATTTAAGAGCTCTTCCCACTAACAAGTATACTTTTATTTTTGAGTAAAGTACACTAATGGTCCATGCATCAATTTATTTTGGTCATGGACATCATGGCGATAAATACAACACAGTTATCAGCGAAGGGTTTTGAATTTAATCTCAACCCTGATGGCATGTATTCGGTTGATATCGATTCTAGAACACTTGCACCAAATAGTACGGTGATCTGCGGTTTAAAATAAATTCCAATTAAAATCAGATGTTTTATATGGAGATCTGCATTAAGGACTCTGGGGTATAAATGTTCAATCCACATTATGTCCATTATGTGGAATTGATCCGGAGTCTAATATTGCCTCGTTAATTATCACCTCCTTATCAGATGCAAGCTAGCGCAAAGCTTGGGTAGTGGATCTCTAATTGATGTGGTATTTCTATGAAGCATTCCTCATTTGTGTCTGAAATCATTGATTTTGTTGCAGCACAGGTAATTGCCCTAGGAAACGGTTGGTTTTCATGATCACCATCATCTTCTGTTTTTTGGTACATCTGGCTTGGAAAAAACAATAAGGTGCTCAAGAAACTTGGTACCCCTCCACCGAAGAACACAGGAAAACGTTGTTACACAGTCGTATGTATGGTTTAAACACAAAAAATCACTTGGTTGTGGTAATTGGGTAGATTGATGTGTCTCTCTATTTACTCTGTCTTAATATGTAATCTTTTGTAAACTTTACCTTTTCTTGCGTTTTACTTATTTGCTAAGTGTGAGCCTTTATCAATATATTTGGTGTGTCGAAATAAAATCACACATGTAATTGTGACCAAATTATAGGACTATATTTGTAATTTACTCTTTATTTTTCTAAAGTATTTTTATTTTAAAACTTTTTTAATTAAAACTAGGTGTGAAACCCGGCTCCGCGGGGTTCGGTTATGACCATAGTTTTAGTCTTTTGTTTATCGGTTATGACCGTTTTGTTCTCCAATATCGGGCATTCCCGCCCTTTCTATTGTTGGAGATCCATTTGTCTGTTGATGTAAAAAATAAACATAATAATCGTGAGGACAACATATTGTTTGGAAAGGGTAAAATGGAAAAAATAGAAAAGTACTTTCATTCATTTGTTTATTATAACATTCTACTTTCATTTCTTACTCATTTTATTTAAAAATTCTACCAACTATAGCAATGTCATCCGAATAAAAAATATACTGCTATGATTAGGTAGCCTTTTCAAAGTATAAGATCGTAATAAGAAAATAAAAGAAAGAACAATGGTATAGCCTGATAGAGCTTTTATAGTACAGTGCCTTAATCAAGAAATAAAAGTAAACTACTACTTCTTGCATTCAACCATTTTAAGAACAAAATTTATGCAACATCAAAGGTATATTAGCATGCCAACACAATGTACTCCTTTTTGTATAAACAAAGTCTATTTATCTACCTGCTAGTTCATTCCAAAGGCAAAAATAGATGTTGCATGTGAAGTGTTCATATCAAAGTGAGTAAATATCACAATATTAATTGAGTACTAACCAAAATACCCATGTCATATACCTGTTTGAACAAAAAAAATTTAGTAGCAAAATCCAATTATATCATTTGAATGGATGAAACTTGTAGTTTTGGCGTTTTGAAAAAAAAAATCTAAAAAAACTTTGACATCAATATGTCGAGGAACTACCTCTACGTAATTATTAAAGTATGTCACTATTTCTTTGCATAAATTCAATCATATCAATATTTGAAACCCTTCCAACATGTCATATTTAACAGAAAAAGATTCCACCTTTTGCATGCACAACATCAACAATTGGCTTCCATGCTCCATCAATCGGGTGTTCCTGGATAACTTAAACATGAAAAAAATATAGCCTAAATCGTGTCCCCAAAAAGTCCATTAAGTAAAAATAAAAAAGAAAAGTGCATGTTATTTTACTTTTTTAAATGTTATTTTTTATTGAAGATAAATCTTGTTTATATGTCAAGGCTAGTGGGAGTATAGTTAGCTTTTTGGTACTGTATGTGGATGACATACTAGTCATAGGAAATGACATCCCAACCTTGCAGGAAGTGAAGTCCTGGTTTGGGAAGTGTGTCACTATGAAAGACCTAGGAGAAGCTGCCTATATTCTAGGGATAAGGATTCTGAGAGACCGGAGTAAAAGACTAATTGTACTTAGTCAGAATATCTACTTGGATAAGGTGTTGAAGAGGTTCAACATGCAAGATTCCAAGAAAGGAGAGTTACCCATCCAGAGTAACGCCTGATTGAGTAAGACTCAGAGCCCGAGTACCGAGGCTGAGATAGCAGAAATGACTCGAGTACCTTATGCTTCTGTTGTAGGCTCGATCATGTATGCTATGACTTGTACTCGTCCTAATGTAGTTTTTGCTTTGAGCATGGTTAATAGATATCAGGGGAATCCTGGCAAAGCTCACTGGACCGCGGTAATGAATATCCTCAAGTACCTGCGAAGGACTAAGGACTGGGTCCTTACCCTTGATGGGAGTGATGACTTGAGAGTTGTAGGGTATAGTAATGCTAACTTCCAGACTGATAGGGATAATTTCCACTCTTAGTCAGGTTGGGTCTTTACCTTAAACAGAGGAGCAATTACTTGGAAAAGTTCCAAGCAGGAGACAGTGGTTGATTCAACTTGCGAATCAGAGTATATAGCGGAAAGCGAGGAAGCAAAGGAGGCAATATGGCTGAAGAACTTCATTGGAGACCTTGGAGTTGTACCATCTATAAAGAAGCCTATGGAAAGTTTTCGTGATAGTGAAAGTGCAGTTGCCTTAGTGAAAGAACCAAAGGATCATGGGAGATCCAGACACATCAATAGAAAATACCATTTCATCAGACATCGAATAGAAGAAGGTCTCCTCGTTGCAAAGAGGGTATCATCGGATGAGAACCCGGTAGATCCCCTCACGAAGGGACTGGGCAGGGTTAAGCATCTCCAGCATGCAAGGCGCATAGGGATGAAGGATGATATTAGTTTTAGTAGTTAGATAGCTCTGAAATTTGTAAAGTGTAATTGACATTCGATGATGAATAAAAGTTGTGTTTATTAATGAGTAAAGTGTTGCTATCTTTTGTCAATCGTTTACTATATTTCTTTTGCATGTTTTGACTTCTAGAATATTTATGTTATGTATTACATATTATTCAAATTCTCCACAGTCGGTCATTGTTAACACGCTGTCGCACGCGTATTAAGCAAATAAATTATAACAGCTGCTTGCACTAAAAATATAACACAGGGAAGCAGGGTCGAATCCTCAGGGACACAGCCTAATGGTCAATGCCTTTTTGCATCAGACACAATCTAGTCAAGATAGAAATTATTAAAAGGGGGATTTGAATTAAACTAAAAACTAAAATTGCAGTGATATTAAACTAAACGAAAATCAATATAAAAAACGATTTCAGCTCTGCTGCGACTTTCCTAATCATGCAATCAATATTGACTTGGTTATTTGAGATGCGTTCTATCTAAGCCGATACTGAGAAAAACTAACAAGCTCTAGTAATTTCTCTTTTACCTAAATTAGTTAATCAAAACAAGCTCTTCAATTAACCCTAACTTTTTACTGTCTAATCAAACAAGCTCTTAATTAAATCAGAAAAGTTGCTTTATAGTCTATGTAAAATTCCCAGCAATACCCAATACTTCTCACTGGCTCAAAAGCGTAAAGATATGATTTTTACAGTTTATACTAGAGTTAAATCCCAAAACAGAACCAATGTGATACTTGTTACTTTTACCAGTTGACAAGAACAATTACGGATTCTATTAACTGATTAACTGGAATGATAAAACCGTAGCTAGGTGATCAAACTAACAAGAATCAAAATCAAACATTCATTAAGCTTAAAACTAAAGAATCTAGATAGAAACACAAATCAAAAACCAGATCTAATGATCAATCACATGAAAAGTACTTGTCTTATGCAAAACTGAAAACTAAAGTTTAGCCAGACATGGCCAAAATCTGATAAAAATAGATGAAAAGAGACATCAAACAACTAATCTTACTAATCTACTTGAAGAAGATGATCCAAAGTCTTCAGATCTTCAGAAATTGATGAAATCAGAGAAGAAACGCCTCCAAAATCGTATATTCGTCGTCTGGTACCTCTGGAATCGCCAACTTATGTTACTGGAAGGCTATCAGGGTCTTTTTATACGTCTAGCAGAAAAAACGACGCACCTGCGATCGCAAGGGGAGAACCTGCGATCGCAGGTTTTGAAATGAACACATCTGATGCTATTTTAATGAAGTAGGATGCTATTTTGACACTTTTTGGCCAACATGCGATCGCAAGGAGACAACCTGCGATCGCAGGTTTTGAGTTTTCACTTCCGGATGAATTTTGGGCACAAAAGAACCTCGAAGGCAACCTACGACCAAACTTACGAACGAAAAAATGTCACCTGAGATTGAAAGGAGACAACCTGCGATCGCAGGTTGTATCTATGACATCCGAAATTTTGTCTACTTTTCAGATCATTTTGAATCGCGTCAATCGGATTTACGGTTCTCGAGATATGGTCAAAATACTGACAGGGGGTCAAAGCTGCCAGCAACATCCTTTAACTTTGATATTGTATATTCTATCTTCGTGTGATCAATTCAATTGAGTGTTTCTTGACCAAAGCATCTTACAAACATTCCTCAACATACTCCATAAGTTTCAAGATCCATTTTAAGCTCCAAACGTGCATTCAACTGCTCCCAAAGCACTGCTCCACTCGAACTATCTAAAATCAACATAAAACATGAGCAGTACGGGAATTCTAACGAAATACATGAGCTGAACATTATTTAATTAAATGACATGCAAATGTACTAAATATGATCCTAAATTCTAATGAAAACCACCCTATAAGATGCATAAAATGACATCTAACAAATCTCCCCAAGCTTGAACCTTACTTGCCCTCAAGTAAGAAAAAGGATATAACATTATAAACGAATGGAAAGATGTAGATGACCTAAAAATAATTTAGAATAAAATAAAGAGAAAAACTTAAACTAAAGTACCTCACTCTTTTTTTGTTCACATGATCAGTTTACAACGAGGAAGCTCTAATGAAATCACTACCTAGACAACAATCTCAATACTTTATATTAATGATTCATAATTATATTTAATTAGTTAAACCAAGCTTTAGCAAATAATTTTTACACTGAATTTAATTTGTGAAAACAATGTATTTTTAAAAACAATTTCACAAAAATTCGTTTTAAAAAACTTAGCTTGACCAACCCCTCCTTTTTTTTCTGAACTCGTCCAGTAAACGCGGTAAGCTCCATTATAGATAGAAAATCCAAGCTTACCCCTATGATTCCACTATTGAGGGATCAATCTCATTATACCACACATCTTCTTTGTCTTGATCAATTCTTCAATTTTAACTTGTTTGCTTCTTGATTTCGACTTGAACTTAACTTGGATTTGACTTTGACTTGTAGATTTCTTCAAGTTGCTTGTGATGGGTTTTAGCCATATGAACATCCTATGTGCTCATGCAACCCTAATGCTTGGATCTAGGTTTCTATATTGTACATGCTATTCATCCAAGACTTTAAAACCCTAATTCTAGCATATGAGTAATCATATTAACATAAGAAATAGGTTTAGATCTTACCTTGATTGTTATGTGGCAATAACAATCACAATCCTTCTAGTATTGACTTTAGAAAACTTAGAGTTACAAATGTCACTCCTTTAATGGTTCACAAACACCAAGAGCAAGAGGATGAAGAGGAGAAGAGAAGGAGGCTGCCGAAAACGTGTGGAGACCCTAGAGAACAAGTTCACCACGTTTTTGAGGCTTAAGGGTACTCTTTATACATGTAGGCTATTAGGGTTGTAAACTAGGAAACCCTAATTTGGATTCTTAGGCCCTAAGCAACCCATGGACCCTTCTTTAATCGGTCTTGGACGATTTCTAATGGGTTTCTCCATAGAATTCGTCCAACCTTATATTATAAGGTAATCCATAGCCCAATTGCAATTATCTTATAATTACAATTCTAGTCCCTTAAGTTTAATTAATCTCTTTTAGCCACAAACTTAATTCTTATTAATTCTTGACTAATATTAATTAAACAATATGATTTCTCCTTTAATATATTATTCTCATAATATATTAATAAATCATAATTAATCCTTTCTCTCCATAATTCATCCTATCAAGTTGCTTTGGTGAAGGCAACCCAAAAGGACCATGCACCATCGGGTCAAGTACATACCAAAATAGTTATGGACTTAGACACTAATCCAACAGTCTCTCACTTGGATAAGTCTAATAACTATTCTGCATATGACTTCAGATCCTGATTTGCAATCGTAGCTTTCTAAAGCCACTGTCAACTCTGATCTTATCAGATACGCGTGTCCTTTAGATAAGGGATCATATATTCCTCCATTCTAGATATTATCGTATAGGCTGAGACATGGATCTAAATCATTCTCTCTGTCTATGTGTAGTTTCCCGAATTCAGATTTATGACGACTGACAACAGACTACAATTGAACACATCAATTTACTCCCGGCTTGGCCAAGCACTTAGGTGCCATCACTAAATCATCGAGGGGCCCACATATATCGCTTTTATCCTACTTTGGATAAAAGGAATGGATAAACTTTGACTCAATGCTCGCTTGCACTCACTCACCAAATCACACACAACAATATGTTTTATAACACCAAGTTACTGGTGCGTTTACATATTATCAATGTGCAATCGACTCGCAAGATACAACTCACACATCTCGGTTTCAAGAATATAAGATGTTAACGTCTCACCAATCACTCATGATTAAATGCATGAAGTGATCCAAGTGAGCGTGGGTTTAATCCAATGCTCAAATCATATTCATAAGCACTCATGAACGTTGCAGCAAACAATTGCTTATGTCTAATACACTTTAGACAATCCACACACCAATTCACGATAGTCTTCATTCATACCTACTTCCAACATATGAACGACTTGGTCCGTTCGAATAATTTGATTATTCTGAACCAACTAAATTTTTCTGGAAGTCAAAACATGCAAAGTGAAACACAAGAATAATACTAATCCCATATGGTCTCAAACCTTTGAGTATAAATAAAACACCTTTTATTTATCACCATATCTATTACTCATTATTTGTTGTTTCGGGTAATCAACTTCTTACTTGAATCATAACTATACTTGTCCCATGCTCTTAGCATGCACACAATGTTTTCCTATGGTTCTTACTTTGTGAATGAGATCAAATGAACACATTTCCAATCATACTCATTTCACAACTCCCAATCCTTTCTACAAGTGAGAGAATATCAAATTCTTGCCACTTATAGAATATGTTAGATTCTAACATTTTATGCAATGATCCTTTTCGTAATATCACTGCACTAAAGTCACAAGAACTATTACCAATGAAATTACAAAGTCCTCTATCGGAGATTGTTACAAGACAATTCCATAGATGTGATGTCTCTTACTCAAAGTACATTCCTTTGAACATCCTTTTTCATAAAAGTTTCTAATCTTAGACATAGATTCTCAATATCTAACTCCCAATATGGAAACCTTTCCATACTTACCATATGACAACTCATTCTTAATAGAATCTTATCTATTCATAATAATGTCGATATGCTCCATCCAATATCATACTTCCAACTACTCATAAGCGACCAATCCTCAGCGAGCTTTGGATCGTCCTTTGATATTTGTTTAATTATCTTAGTCAAAATTGATTCTTGTTCTTTTTCCATCTAAATGTGCTAGACATTTGGAAAATTTTAGAATGGTCAAATATTACAACATTTGCAATCGATCCTATACCCGAAGCGTATTGGAAACGATGCATAATGTCTTACATGAAGATTTAATACTTTATCAATCTTCTACCATAATATTTTATGTGCTACGTTCTTATAATTCGAATTATGAAGAGGGATGCCATAATCATAATCGAAATTTAAGAACACACTATGTATCCTTGACTAAATTTATTAACATTCCACAACCTAAGCCTTTATATTTGAAATGAAGCATAATATTCTCTCCCTTAATTATAGCAAAACAACTATTCAACCCTTACAACTTTGCAAAGTATGACTCTTGTTTTCTATAATTAATATTGCTAACTTGCAATACTTGCCTTAATATTCATACAATCATAAAATTTATGCTCCCACTATCATGATGATTATTATCAACATAACACTTATGCTCCCACTAGCTTTGACATGTATTTAGAAAACAACTTAACTTACAGAAAAACAATACCTATTGAATTTCTTAAGTTCATATTTCTAATATGTAATGCTTTGATAATCTTTTATCTAAGCTTCTTAATCTCATACACCTTTATCCAAGATAGCTCACATATGTGTCTTAAAGAATTCAGACTAATTGCCAAATCTCACAATTCGGATCATGGAAAGGGATACCGTAACCATAATCAAATTTGAGAATACAATTTTACAATCGCTATCTTCTTAAAATCTTCCTTAGTGAAAGCATTTCCTCACAGTCATTTTCATGAAGGAGGGAATCTTATGACACTTAGATTTTAATGGTGTATGTGTTCCTATCCATGTGAATTTGTCAAAAACAAAGTTTACTACAAATTCAAACTCATATGGACCGATCTTTCTCAATCTTGATTTCTTGCCTTATGGTAACACGGCTGCCCACCATGTCTTCCAAGTAGTTAAGCAACTCACCCTTTCCCATCAATGTATTTTTCATTGATTAAGGTCCTTGCCTTTTATGCATTCAAATGAGAACTCATAGGGCTCACATGCATAATTAACTTAATTGGAACGGCACAAAAACAAGATAATGTCAACACAATAGGTTGTAAACCTCAAGTCGTGTGCTAGTGATGTTTGATAAGGTTTATTTTGATTTGTTCTTGAAACCTTTCAAGACAATTAACACTCTCACTGACTCCTTGACATATAAGATTCTCTTGTCAATAAAACATTTCTTGACCAATAAATATTCAAGAGTTAGTGTAGTTTTTATCAAGACAAAATTTGGTTCTAGTTGATCTTTGTCTTATCCAAGACATCACAACCTTCCAATTTCAAGTGTGCAAGAATAAGAAAACTTTTTCCATATTCTACATTTGATGAGTGTTATAAACCTTCTTAAGACTTGTCACTCAATGTCACAATCTTAACTTTAAGACTTGTTTTTGGAACGAAGTATGATTGACTTCTTGATTTAACCATTTCTTCAATTCTTGATTCCTCTTCTTAGACATACAATTGCACTAAGACTCACTTAGAGGATCGATTGAGATATGGTTCTTAATCATTAAGACCTATCATATAATAAAAGGTACTCTCCCTTCTTCTTAGAGTAGAGAAACTTTTATCTTTCTGCCTACTTGATTCCTTTTATTCATTCTGCTATTGATTTAAACTTTTTCAATCAACTAAGAATTACACTTAATCTCATAAGTGTAATCATATTTACTCAACCTTAGTAAATCATGACGAATCTTTGTTACTCTTGTGGTGGACTTGATCAACACATATCCTTGTGTATTTGATCTCCTAGTCCTTCACTTGACACTTTGTCAATCAATTAGTCTAATTTTCCCAAATGTGAAAGTTTTTCATTCATCATACAATACTTGTTGCATGATTTCAAGTTTCTGTCCACTTGAAACTTGGATGATGAGAAACTCTCCTTATTTGGTAAATTCTTGACATTTCCACAATTAACATAATTAAGAATCACATCCATTGGTTGTAGAAATATGCAAACATCAATTTTTCAGAACGATTTCATTGCAAATAGATAAATAAATAAATAAATAAATAAATGAGTCAAACCAAAATTTATTTTATTTATAAAAGCAACGGAAAACATTTGTCCTTACAATGCAAAATCAATTGAAAGACTATGTAATAAATATTCCTAACAACTCTATCATAACTTTCTAAGCTCAAAATCTAATCTTCAAGTCCATGCGATCGAGATCCATTTCTTCGTGATTAGACTCATCTTCCTCTTTCATCAAGCTTCCTCTCTTTTCATTGATCCTGCAAAACATTCAAATGCAATCTTATCACATTATGTATTAAGAATCAACGAATAGGAACTTAATGGAGTTAGATAGTGGATTTTACCTGAAGCACAGCCATACTCTTTGAATCTCCCATCTTCTGGACTCTTCAGGCTCTTAGGGCAGACTTGTATCCAACGCCCTTTCTCTTGGCAGCAAATGCATGTCGGTTCTCCTAGAACGTCCTCGGAAGCATGGTTGGTTGACTTTCCCAACAAATATGCTCCACTGCTTTGCCAAATCATTTCTGATTCAGCAGCAATGAGCATGTAAATTAGGTCAATGAGGTTTGAATCATGATCCATCATATAATACTTTCTTTTGAACTCATTATATGATTTAGGGAGTGACTGTAGAACCCAGCCTATAGCCAACTCATCAGGGAATGATGCACCCAACATTATCAACCTATTGATGTGTGATTTCATTCCTAGAACATGGGCACACACGGACTTACCATCTTCATGTTTCATTGCCAATAGGGCTTTAGTGACATTGAACCTTTCAATTCTTCGATCTTGTGGGTTAGGGAGAACAACGGGAGGAGGAGGAGGAAGTGAAGCATGATTTCTTGTTCCTCGATCGAATCGTGGAATATCATCTTCATGTGGAATGCTTGTTCCACGGGATTTGGGAAGACCATAGTTGTTGTACTTTGACATCTACAAAACGGGAGAAAACAAATTCAAGTTAGTTGATTGATTGAGTCCTTAATAAATCACCCAAATGAGATATTAAGGCTAGGACCCAACACAATATGCTACAACCTAGAAAAGGGATGCCGTAATCTAGTTGCAGAATATTTGAAGGTAAGTGAATGACGATTCACTAATTTTCCATCATGAAAAACGAAAAATAGATTAAGTTTTAAATGTATTGAAAACTCCTAGATCCTATGAGATTCATTGAACTTTTCAATGGCATGTTAAAATCTCGATATGCCCCTCTAGTTTGTGACTGGGATGCCGAGGATCATAAAGCGGGTGTGAATAACCATGCAAACTTACATGGTGCCCTCACATGTTACGGTCACCTATTTGATGTTCCGGTAAGCCACACACGCTCCACCGAACTGTGACAAACATTAAGTCACCCTTTGCAACCTTTGCTTAGAACCATTTAGTGTGTCGGTTAACCACACACGCTCCACTAACGTCTTCTCAAGGGCACAAAGTGTAATTTCTTGGAATTGCATCAATTCACTTTTGCCTAAAGTAACTAAGATTGGGAATTCTATGAAAGCATTTAGTTACTTTTATATTTCATTATACTTATAATGGAAGGTTTCTTTCCTATCCTACCCGTTCGGCTAACGACCCTCCACTAGTCAAGAGTGTGGTGGGTAAGAGTGGATACCCATTCAATCGCCATTTTATAGGCAATTTCCTTAAACACCCCTTATAGACCAGCTTCGTGAATGAGGACTACTAACGGTAAGACTGGCTTTTACTCATACATATATATATATATATACATATATATATATATATATATATATATATATATATATATATATATATATGTTAGACTTTTAATGTTATATATATATAGTATAGGGTGTATTTTACACTTTTAAAATACTAGTTGGTCTAATTTAATAAATTACACTTTTAATTTAATTAAATTGTAAACCAAAACTTTATGGATTTACTAAATCTCCTATAATTATACACCTTAATTAATTAATAAAACCATAAGGGTGTGATTTGAACTTTTCAAAACAATACTAGTGTTTTAGAATCTAACATTTCTAAATTAAACTTTTAATCAACTTTTAAATTCCAAAACTTGAGGGCAAGTTTTGAAACTATTCAAAACATTAGGGTTTCAACTATTTAAATTTCAAAACAAAACTTTTAAGTTCAAATTTAAACTATAAAACTTAAAAGGGGAAAATTGAAAATTTTCATAATACAAGGATCAAATAACAAATAATATAAATTAAACAATTAATTTCATCATTATCTATATTTAACCTAATTTCAATTTCTTGCAAAATAAGTTACCCAATTAGTACAAATAATCAAACTTTATCATATAAGGAAGTAATTATCTAATCAATTGGTAAATATCTTTTGTTTAATCAAGGATATATCCAACATATGATTAAAATTCGAATTTTAATGACCCATAACAGTTAAGGCAAGTATCCATGACCAAAACAACAAGAAATCCCGAACATGCCTCATTCTGACGCTCGAACTCGCCGAGTACCACAAGGTACTCGCCGAGTTCATCAGGCAGGGAGGCCAAAAATTGATTTTACAACTTGAATAAACACACAAGGCATCGATACAATAGAAACCAATCAAGGCTCTGATACCACTGATGGGTTTTAGCCATAAGAACATCCTATGTGCTCATGCAACCCTAATGCTTGGATCTAGGTTTCTCTATTGTACATGCTATTCATCCAAGACTTTAAAACCCTAATTCTAGCATATGAGTAATCATATTAACATAAGAAATAGGTTTAGATCTTACATTGATTGTTATGTGGCAATAACAATCACAATCCTTCTAGTATTGACTTTAGAAAACTTAGAGTCACAAATGTCACTCCTCTAATGGTTCACAAACACCAAGATCAAGAGGATGAAGAAGAGAAGAGAAGGAGGCTGCCAAAAACGTGTGGAAACCCTAGAGAACAAGTTCACCACGTTTTTGAGGCTTAAAGGTACTCTTTATACATGTAGGCTATTAGGGTTTTAAACTAGGAAACCCTAATTTGGATGCTTAGGCCCTAAGAAACCCATGGACCCTTCTTTAATAGGCCTAGGACGATTTCTAATGGGTTTCCCCATAGAATTCGTCCAACCTTATATTATAGGGTAATCCATAGCCCAATTGCAATTATCTTATAATTACGATTCTAGTCCATTAAGTTTAATTAATCTCTTTTAGCCACAAACTTAATTCTTATTAATTCTTGACTAATATTAATTAAACAATATGATTTCTCCTTTAATATATTATTCTCATAATATATTAATAAATCATAATTAATCCTTTCTCTCCATAATTCATCCTATCAAGTTGCTTTGGTGAAGGCAAACCAAAAGAACCATGCACCATCGGGTCAAGTACATACCAAAATAGTTATGGACTTAGACACTAATCCAACAGCTTGATGTATCATTTCTAACATATATACATTGACTGGGCGCATATTTTACTTTGGGGCCCACTATATCTTCAATACTTCAAAAATGATAACTATTATGGGGGTATAACGAGAGTTCCCTCCCAACCTCAAAAGGCGTAGAAACTATAGGGTTCAATACTTCAAGGAATGATAAGGGTTATCAAATCTAGGTTCTTTTTAAGGCATTCAAGGAAATTATTTTCAAAACACTGTTCGTTTTTCCATCCCACACTTCCATTGTAAATTATCTCACTCTTATGTTAGTTCATATTGAAAACATTTAAAGCACTTGAAAATATAATTCTTAAAATTGAGTGTAATGAGACTGTTATTTTCGGTAACTATTACATTTCATCTTAACAGAGCTATCGAATGTAAAAATATCCTCATCTCATGTAAAATATTTTTATTTTTTTTAATATGTAGAAAATAAAAAAATATCTAGAAATAAAATCTTTTTGGGTTTTTCTTTATTGTGAATGCAGAAAAATAAAAACAGAAAATAAAATATATTTTTTTTTTGATTTTTTGAATTTTTATATGCAAATGCAATGCAAAAAGAAAATTTTGAAAATTTTAACTAAAAAAAACTGAAAAATTAAAAAATGCAAAATTTTACACTAACCCCCTCCCCAAGCTTAAAATGATGCATTATCCTCAATGCTCAGAGAGGAATGAATAGCTCAATAAAGAATATATAAAAGCAAAAATATGCAGTTAGGAATGAATGTACCTGATAGATTGCAGAAATTCTGATTTTGACGATGAATGTTGACGAAAATTTTGAATTTCAGCAACTCTGTCGATCCTCTGATTTCCCCAAGCTTGCTTGGAACTGCGATCATCTCTTTATTGATAAACTAAAAACTACTCATCGGTTTGCCTCCTGGAAAGCCGCCCTTTTTTAAGGTCGTTGGCTCGACTTTGTCCAACCAGATTTATGAACCTGTGTGGTTGGGACTTCCTTGAAGCTCAACTCTTTTCCTTGTAACTCCAGATTCCTTCATATATGGCAATATGGGTGGATCTGCGACTTGTTCAACAATCGGAAAAAACTCCAAATTTTTATCAAATGACTCAAATTTTAGATTTTTGAGCCGTTTTCTTTTTCCATTCTTCTTGACAGCACCCAACTTCTTCTTTTTCTTCTTTTCTTTTTTTAGCTTCTTGTCAGAAATCACCTTTTTCTCATCTGCCCCAAGCTTAGCTTTTTCCATCAGCTTTGTACCAGTTCCCCCAGCAGAATTTACATGATCTCCTCCCCAAGCTTATCTATGTTCAGCTCCTTTAATGTATAATTATTTAGTTTCCTGTCTAAAAATAAATCTTGCACAAAACCATTAGAAAAATCACAACAATCCTCAGAAAAAGGACTGTTGGTACCCATAGAATTGATAAAAATATTTTCAGAAGGAAAATCATCATTTTTAATTTTAATGTTCACAACTTCCTCATCAAAATCCATTGAAAGTGTACCAGCAAAAACATCAATTTTTGTTTTTGCTGTTTTCATAAAATATCTTCCCAAAATAATAGAATTTGTATCTGAAGTATCCAAGTTTCCCATTTCCAAAATGTAAAAATCCGCAGGAAAAATCAGATTATCCACTTGGACAAGAACATCCTCCAGCACACCTTTTGGGTGTACTGTTGAGTGGTCAGCCAACTGTATAATTGTCCTGGTCTTTTGTAAAGTTCCAATTTTTAATTTTTCAAAAATAGAAAACGGGAGGACATTAACTGAAGCTTCTAAGTCAAGCATGGCTTTTGGAAAATTAAGTTTCCCTAATTTACAAGGAACTGAGAAAATCCCCGGATCCTTGCACTTTGGAGGTAAACCTTTTTAAGAAACTTAGCATAGTGAGGGATATGTTGGATAATATCTAAAAGTGGGATATTTACCTCAACCTTGCGAAGAATTTCCATAATATCTTCATCATCTCTTTCACGCTTCATACTCTTCAGTCTTGATGGGAATGGAGGTAATGGCTTGTACTCCTTCAGAATTGGCTTGGGTAGTGTTGGAGTTTCTTTTTCTTCCAACTTTTCAGATTCTTTTTCTATCCCTTCCACATCTCCTTCTTCTATCAGAACCTCTTCAAACTCTTCTTCATTTTTGTTTTCTGGTTCAAATGAGATTGGGCCTTCATATGTATTTCTGCTTCTCAAGGAAATAGCACTCACATTATGCTTTGGATTATTTTCTGTATGCCCTGGTAACTTTCCTTGAGACTCCAAACGACCCACAGAAGTGGCAAGTTGAGACATCTGTTGCTCCAGATTCTTGATACTAGCTCTAGTTTCGGTCTAGAATGCTTGGGTGCTCGTGGCAAGACTCTTCACTATATCTTCTAAGGCCATGGTGGAACTACTGGGTTGATGTTGCAAAGGCTGCTGGAAATTCTGGTGCTGAAAATTCTTTTGATTCTGAAAATTTTGTTGAAAACCTGGCTGCTGAAAATTTCGCTACTGCTGAAATCCGGGTGGAGGCTGAAATTGTTGTTTTTGTTGAAAATTATTCTGGTAATTATTCTGATAGCCTCCAAAAGCTTTGACTGCAACTGTATCTTCTTGAAATAATGGGCACATATCAGTTGGGTGTTCCGTCTTCAAACAGATACCACATGGTTTCTTCGCAACTACTTTTTCTTTCGTTAGGAGTAGAACAGCTTTTGTTAATTCATATATTTGAGCTGCCAGATGAACATTGCTGACTTCCTTGACACCCCTTGGCTGATCTGGATACCACTCGTCTTCATTCCTGGAATGTTTAGACTCGATCGCCAACTTTTCAATCAGCTCTTTGATTTCAGATGGGGTCATGTCACCCAAGGAACCACCACTGGAAGCATTTATTAGGCGCCTCTCCATGGGTGTCAGGCCTTCACAAAAACAATTGTAGAGCTGATAATCGCTAATCCCATGTTGGGGGCACCGAACCAACAACTTCTTGAATCTCTCCCAGTAGGTATGTAAAGCTTCTCTTTTTTCCTTGTTTGATACCAAGGACTTCTCTTCTGAGACTGGAGACTCGCGTTTTTGGAAAGTATTTCTCTAAAAACAGATTTGCGAGTTCTGTCCACGTGGTGATGGAACCTGATGGGAGCTCATACAACCATTCTCTTGCAAAATCTTGAAGCGAAAAAGGGAATGCCCTTAATTTTATCTGGTCTTCTGTGACAACATGAGGCTTCATTCCTGAACAAACCACATGAAATTCCTTGAGAAATTAATGTGGGTCTTCGTTTTCCAATCCTCTGAAAGTGGGAAGAAGATGAATCAACCCAGATTTAAGTTCGAAGTTCTGGGCTTCTGGAAACGTAATGCAAAGGGGCTGTTGGTTGACCTCTTGAGTGGCCCACTCTCTAAGGGTCTTTTCTGCTTCGTCTCCACTCATAACTAAGTCTTTAGACTCGGTTTCTGAAGAGTCTGTGGTTTCAGTTTTAATGGAAGGGGTGGGGAGTAAGTTTTATATGGGCTGTTTTGAGGAGAAGATGGGGGTACTTTTGGAAAAAACGGATCTGATTCGTTCCACTAAGGAGTGCCTTGTGGTGTGGAGGTTTTTGGGGGTATGGAAGATGATGAACCAAAGAGACTAGTTGATTGTTTTTTTCTTGTTGCTTCTTTCTTCAGTTTCGTTGCAGTTCGCTCGATTTGTAGATCAAAAACTAAAGGTGTACCTGAACGAAAAATTCTTGGCATAAAACTATTAGAAAGCACCGTGTCGCCAGCAACGACGCCAATTTGTTAACACGCTGTCGCACGCGTATTAAGCAAATAAATTATCATTGCTGTTTGCACTAAAAATATAGCACAGGGAAGCAGGGTCGAATCCTCAGGGACACAACCTAATGGTCAATGCCTTTTTGCATCAGTCACAATCTAGTCAAGATAGAAATTATTAAAAGGGGGATTTGAATTAAACTAAAAACTAAAATTGCAGTGATATTAAACTAAACAAAAATCAATATAAAAAACGATTTCAGCTCTGCTGCGACTTTCCTAATCATGCAATCATTATTGACTTGGTTATTTGAGATGCGTTCTATCTAAGCCGATACTGAGAAAAACTAACAAGCTCTAGTAATTTCTCTTTTACCTAAATTAGTTAATCAAAACAAGCTCTTAATTAAATCAGAAAAGTTGCTTTATAGTCTATGTAAAATTCCCAGCAATACCCAATACTTCTCACTGGCTCGGAAGCGTAAAGATATGATTTTTACAGTTTATACTAGAGTTAAATCCCAAAACAGAACCAATGTGATACTTGTTACTTTTACCAGTTGACAAGAACAATTATGGATTCTATTAACTGATTAACTGGAATGATAAAACCCTAGCTAGGTGATCAAACTAACAAGAATCAAAATCAAACATTCATTAAGCTCAAAACTAAAGAATCTAGATAGAAACACAAATCAAAAACCAGATCTAACGATCAATCACATGAAAAGTACTTGTCTTATGCAAAACTGAAAACTAAGGTTTAGCCATACATGGCCAAAATTTGATAAAAATAGATGAAAAGAGACATCAAACAACTAATCTTACTAATCTACTTGAAGGAGATGATCCACAGTCTTCAGATCTTCAGAAATTGATGAAATCAGAGAAGAAACGCCTCCAAATTGTATATTTGTCGTCTGGTACCTCTGGAATCGCCAACTTATGTTACTGGAAGGCTATCAGGGTCTTTTTATACGTCTAGCAGAAAAAACGACGCACCTGCGATCGCAAGGGGAGAACCTGTGATCGCAGGTTTTGAAATAAACACATATGATGCTCTTTTAATGAAGTAGGATGCTATTTTGACACTTTTTGGCCAACATGCGATTGCAAGGAGACAACCTACGATCGCAGGTTTTGAGTTTTCACTTCCGGATGAATTTTGGGCACAAAAACCTCGAAGGCCACCTACAACCAAACTTGCGAACGCAAAAACGTCACCTGAGATTGAAAGGAGACAACCTGCGATCACAGGTTGTGCCTATGACGTCCGGAATTTTGTCTACTTTTTAGATCATTTTGAATCGCGTCAATCGGATTTACGGTTCTCGAGATATGGTCAAAATACTGACAAGGGGTCAAAGCTGCCAGCAACATCCTTTAACTTTGATATTGTATATTCTATCTTCGTGTGATCAATTCAATTGAGTGTTTCTTGACCAAAGCATCTTACAAACATTCCTCAACATACTCCATAAGTTTCAAGCTCCATTTTAAGCTCCAAACGTGCATCCAACTGCTCCCAAAGCACTGCTCCACTCGAACTATCTGAAATCAACATAAAACATGAGCAGTACGGGAATTCTAACGAAATACATGATCTGAACATTATTTAAATAAATGACATGCAAATGTACTAAATATGATCCTAAATGCTAATGAAAACTGTGACAACCCGATATTTCAACTACATGTAAACGACCTAAAAAGTCAAGTATTGTAACCACGTTAGTTGTAATAAAATTTACTTCGAAAATAAAATATCCAAAAATCACTAATTAAATTACCTATTATGTTAGATGTCATTAAACCGTGATCGTACGTAAAAAGAACGCTCAAATTCGACTTCGTAAAAGAAAGTTAGGAATTTTTCAAGTTCGGCTTAAGGGCAGACGACTAAAAATTCGAATCAGAGATCGAACGACTTTTGACCGGAATGACCTAAACGAGAATCGAAGGTCTCAACAATAGTATTTCAGCGGTAAAAAGTCTGGCAAAAACCGACATCCGATAAAGAAGTTATGAATTTCTAAAGAAATTTTCTTACCGCGACCTTTTAAAAATAAATAATAAAAATAATTTCGGGATTTGCCGACGGGATCTAAATGAAAGTTGTAGAGTATGGTCTCACCTTCGCGGGGATATAAAGAACGTCGAAAACGAAGTTCGTATGAAGAAGATATGAATTTTTGAAGTTTGCTAAATAATTAATATATAAATTTAATTCAAAAATCGGTATTATCCGAAGGGTGAGTCACCGGGTCCATCCGAGTTACGCGCCGCGTACAGGCGTACGCCCCGCGTACTCGAGGCCTTGGCCTCGATTCGTCCACGTCGCCCCTAAGCAAGCCTACCCGTCCCGTCCCATCCGAAGCCGAGGCAGTCGAGGATTCGGTCACGCATGATGCACGAGTACGCCCCGCGTACCGAGGCCTCTCAGCCCCCTATAAAAGAGATGCGAGGGTTCCGGGAAAATCACACCATTTCTCTCATTTCTCTTACGTTCTTGCCTCGTTTTCCATGCCCGTAATACCCCGAAGCCCCTATCACTTTGCTCAAGTCCCGAAGGTCATTTGTGCCCCCGAGATTCCCGAGAATCCCGAGGAAATCCACTTTCTCAAGCCGAAATTATGTCCGGTTTTCATCCCGCAACCTTCGATCTTACAGGTGAGTTCATACCCCTATAATTCACACTTTTAACTGTTTTATGAGTACTTTTACATGCTTTTAAGGGGGGAATACAAGTAAAACACTTGATTATTATCGTGTGTTATATAAACTTTCACTATACGCGTTTTATCAAAGGAATCATATGCAAATTTTACCGCGATAATATTTTATCTTTTGAAATGAGAAACGATTTATGTATTTATATGAATCAGATACTTTGCTTATACTACAATTCTGTGTGTCGGTTTTGGGACTACAAAAACTACACTTTTCATAACAAGAGAACATTTTCACTAAGGGTTTATTTTACAAATGAAACACACTATTAGGAAACTATAATAGGTATAGTTTTATGAGAATACTACGAACTTTTACATACATGGAAATACTATTTCAAGAAACTACTTTCATATACAATAACAAACGAACATTTCCACACGTAAATATGTTTTATACTAAGTTTTGTGAGACATTAACTTCACGTATTTTCGAGTACACATTTCAAGTCCTGTATTATATACCAGAATCCCTTGGAGGGGGAGCATGGTGTTTGTGTATAGATCTATACGGGCTTGACAACCCGCGCCCTGACTGTTAGCTACAGTCCACCATTTGGGGTGACAAACTTCAGAACATTCCAACGCCTGAAGAATGTTGTGTATAGGCATTCCTTGTCAATAGTATGGTTATAAAACTCACATAGAGTATTAAAAACACAATGATTTACGGGGTTTTTCAGACGAATTGGAAATTTTATACATACATACATTGACTAGAAACAAACATTGGTCTTGAAAGAAGGCTACATTTATACTAGTAGAAAATATAGGATTTTCTTGGAACAAACAAACAAGAACAAAAACATTTCATTTCATACAAACATTGTCATTAAATACTTATTAAACTCACCAACTTAAATGCTGATCTACTCTTTCAAAACTAGTTGTATGTCCCAGGGATTCAGTAATTACAGGTAACAAACATGTTTTGGAGAAGGGACGCTACGGCGCCAGTTTAATTTCATATTTTGAATATCATATTCTAATTGATTTTGAACATGTACTCTTTTAAACAATGTAAACTTTCAATTATAGATATGATGGTTGTATTGCTTTCTTTACTATGTATTCATTTGTTACATTACCACATGAAGTCATCCGCCCCCGAACGTTTCCGCCGTTCCGGTTTGGGGGTGTGACAGATTGGTATCAGAGCAATGTTTATAGTGAACTAGGTATATCGAACCTCATAATATATACAAACTATAAATGCTTAGGGACTCAAAGTCTCTGAAAAAAGTTTTCGTACATAAAATCCTTATTTCATATAAATAGATTATTTTAGGTTATGAAAATCCAAAATACATGCATACAACGACATATTTTCATGATGAGGACTATACAAAAGTATTAAGACATGTTGGACACTACGATTAGTTCTCGAGATATATAATCAAATTTGGGACGAATATAGCCTGATCAACTATGTTTATCCGAAATTAGACTAACGTATATCGAGGAATGAATGTAGTGAGCAACAAGTCAAAACTTACCAAAATTAGACACTAGTATCAAACGTACAATTTAAATACTATAGGAGTATTTGGTGCATACAATAGCTTAATTAGTATTACAGGTCTCAAGTTTTGTTCAAATCTTATAACCCTATTCTCGTATAGTCAAATGGCTGGATTTCACCCGCATGGGGACCCCTACTATCCAAACCAAGGCAACGGAGGATGGATTGATGAAGATCCGGAAGAGGACGAAGAGCCTATCGAGTTGGATGGAGGGGACGACTCCGGTACAGACACGGAACCAGAGATAATCAACCCTCCAGTCATTAGGAGGAACTTCCAAGGACCAACTCCCGTTAGGGGAAGTCACCTCATCCACTGGAGCCAACAACAAAGGGATATGGTCTCCCTACGATATGTATCGAGACTTCTACAACATCAGGGACGGAGGTTCAGCCGACCAAGCACTTCTGGTGATGGTAGGTAAATTGTCCAACCAGTCCTACAATTCGGGGGTTCAGCCGAACCGAATCTGAGAGGTCAACATGGAGGTACAAGTCCACACGGCCGATATCCGCCGCCTGGATATGTTGCAGAATGACATCCACCTCAGCATTCCAAGCACAAACGAATGCAACCCTCGCAGAGTTGAGGGAACAACAAGCCGCCATTGATAGGTGTCTTATGGAGTCGAAGCAATCGGATGCGGAGTCGAGCTCCAAGCGCAACACACGTCGCAAGTAGTACTTGCGAAAACCTTAAATTTTGTTATAAGATAGGACTTCGGCTAAAAGATTTCACTTCCTTTAAATTCTTGTAATCGGAGACCCTTTTAAGGGTCAAATTTTCGTGATCGTTTTATCATCTATCATATTAATATAATTCGCACGCTATTACTACTATGTTGAGTATCACGTTCAATCTTTAAAATATTATGGAAAAACCATACGCTTGTTCATATATTCGGATTTATGAATAACCTTTGCTCTTCTATCTGTGAGACTCATACTATCATCTGTTGTTGAAGTATAGCAATTTAGTTCATGAGACACATTCATTATTCATTTATTCTTATCCATATCGTCATCTTTTAAACGTATAGTTAAAGATGCCGCCACACATGAATCCCAGGCGTAACCGTAACAACGAAACACCGATAACACCACCACCTCCACCTCCTCAATTTGATGTTGTCATGTTCCAGGCAGCAGTCACTGCAGTTGTGGCAGCTGCCATGTCATTGATCAATACCCCTGTTACTACTGGTTCAGGAATTGGCATACATCCTTCCAACCATGGCGATAGTCATGGACAACCCCGGGAGTGCACCTATAAAGACTTTACGAATGCTAAGCCCCGGATGTTTAATGGAACGGGTGGTGTGATGGTTTTAAGGCAGTGGATTGAAAGAACGGAATCAGTATTTGAAATCTGCTCCTTCCCCGAGCACAGCAAGGTCAAGTTTGCAACTTACACGTTTACTGATAGGGCTTTAACTTGGTGGAATGGCCACGTTAAGGTACTTACCTTGATAGTTGCAAACTCGATAAGCTGGGAGAGCTTGAAAATCATGTTGATGAGGGAGTACTGTCCACGAGGAGAGATGCAAAAACTCGAGCATGAACTCTGGACTCTGGGAATGATTGGTATCGACATAGCAACTTATACCAACAGATTCTGCGAGCTGGCAATCCTTTGCCCATATATGATTGCTCCCGAGAGCAAGAAAATAGAGCGATACATTTGGGGAGTGTCGCCCCAAATTCAGTCAAGCGTGTTAGCTCAAAACTTGACACTTTTGAAAGTGCCAAGGAGCTGGCACAATCGCTTATTGATCACGGAAATCATCAAAACTCAACAACTTCTGCACCAGAACTACACAAGGGAAACAACAATAACAACAACAACAAGAAGAGAAGGTGGAATAAGGGGAAGGGTGGATCTTCCCAAGAATCTTCGAAGAAACAACAACTGGTTTCCGTGAACGCTGCGACGGTACCTGCTACCGTTCCTACAAATCACTACCCAACAAAGCCTTATGTGGGCAACCTCCCAAAGTGCACCAAGTGCAATTACCACCACCACGGACCTTATCGGGAGATGCAGTGCTCCAACTGAAATAGAAAGGGGCACACTGTCTGTTTCTGCAAGGCCCCCATGAAACCGATCACTCAGGTTCCCAGTGCTGGTGTAGGCCAGGCATGCTACGGTTGTGGCAAGGTGGGCCACTACAAAATAAACAGCCCAAAGGCAGCAAATACCGGCGGAGTGGGACGAGTATTAGCTATTGGTCACGAGGAAGTCGTAGCTGATCCTACAGTAGTTGTTGGTACGTTTCTTCTCGATAATTCATATGCATGCATCCTATTCGATAGCGGAGCAGAGAGAAGATTTGTGAGCCAAAACTTTATTCACTTACTTAAACATAAACCTAGCATGTTAGCATAATCATTCACTGCAGAAATGGAAAATGGGAAAACAGAAAACACTAATTGCATATACATGGGTTGTACATTAGCTTTAGACGGTCACTCTTTCCCAATCAACCTTATGCCAGTCCAAATAAAAAGTTTCGACATTATAGTTGGCATGGATTGGTTATGTCCTCTTCGCGCCGACATCATGTGCTTTGAAAAAGTCGTTCGTTTGAATCTCCCTAACCATGAATCATTAGTGATCTACGACGACAAATCAAACACAAACCTTCGCATCATTTCGTGCATCCAAGCTCGAAAGTGTCTGCGGAAGGATTATCAGGCATTTCTTGCACACATCGTCGATACGAGTCAGGAGGTAAAGGATATAAATAGCATCCCAGAGGTACGGGATTTCCACAATATCTTCCCAGAAGAACTACCCGGATTACCACCACAACGTCAAGTCGAGTTCAGAATCGACTTAATTCCAGGGGCTACCCCTGTAGCAAAATCGCCTTATCGTCTGGCACCAGCAGAGATGCAAGAACTTTCCAGTCAGCTTAACGAACTTCACCAAAGAGGATTCATCAGACCAAGTTTCTCACCTTGGGGAGCACCGGTCTTGTTTGTAAATAAGAAAGACGGATCGTTCCGGATGTGAATCGACTACCAAGAGCTGAACAAACTCACTGTCAAGAATCGTTACCCTCTACCCCGCATTGACGAAATATTTGATCAACTTCAAGGAGCGAGCTACTTCTCAAAGATAGATCTACGATCCGGATATCACCAATTACGGGTGCTAGAAGAAGATGTTCCCAAGACAGCCTTCCGAACCCGTTATGGACACTACGAATTTGTAGTGATGCCGTTCGGATTAACCAACGCACCAGCAGTATTCATGGATCTAATGAATAGAGTGTGTCGTCCTTACTTGGATCAATTTGTTATTGTATTCATCGATGATATACTTATCTACTCCCGAAGTAAGGAAGAACATAGTCAACACGTACGGAGGGTCTTAGAAACACTACGATCAGAGGAACTCTATGCGAAGTTCTCTAAATGTGAATTTTGGATTCGAAGAGTCGAATTTTTGGGCCACGTTGTTAGCGAAAAAGGGATACACATGGACCCCTACAAAATTAAGGCCATTAAGAACTGGTCGGCACCAAAGACACCTACTGAGATTCGTCAATTTCTAGGTCTAGCTGGCTACTATCGCAGATTCATAAAGAACTTCTCTAGCATCGCGAAGCCTCTTACTACATTAACCCAGAAAGGCGTGGTCTTTGACTAGGAAGCAAAACAAGAAAAGGCGTTCCAAACTCTGAAACAAGCCTTATGCACCGCACCAATACTATCCCTCCCCGAAGGGATAGAAGATTTTGTAGTGTATTGCGATGCATCAAATCAAGGGCTTGGTTGTGTTCTTATGCAACGAGGGAAGGTTATTGCTTATGCCTCCCGTCAACTTAAGACTGTAACAGCCCGGAATTTCAGGTATTTCTCTAAATTATTTTTGGGGCACATTTAAGAGGGGACTCGGCGAGTTGGTGCATGACTCGCCAAGTAGGGCCATGGTCTTGGTCGCAGTCGCAGATACGCGACTGGACTCGACGAGTCCAAATAGGGACTCGGCGAGTCGATGCTGATTCAGCTGAACCCTAGCCGTTTCATTTCTGAATCGTATATAATGATCTTATGGCCGTCATGTCGCGTCTTTTGGCCGATTGAAGATACCTTGGGAGTTTGTGGGCATCTGGAGCAAGAGTGAGGACTTGAGGAAGCTTGAAGAGATTGTTGGACAAGGAGGAGCAAGGTGGTGATCAAAGGAATCGAGTACTGGAGGTTTGGGGACACAGGGGATACGTTTCCAGGTAATCTTCGGATCAAGATCTGTAGCTTTTACGTTGTATGCGAATTTAGGGTTTAGGAAACCCATTTAAGGAATTGTTAGATTATAGTGTTGTTATAAGTGTTTAAAAACCCCTGTAATAGTATATGTGAAAGTCCAGGAAGCCCCATATCTATATACTTCGAAATCATGCGAAATACAGGAGGCAGCGGATTGACTGCATGGCGAGGACTCGCCGAGTCCAATGATCAGACTCGGCGAGTAGCTTGAAGATTCACTAGAACTCGCCGAGTTGTTCTTCAGACTCGGCGAGTAGCTTGAAGGTTCACTAGGACTCGCCGAGTTGTTCTTCAGACTCGGCGAGTAGCTTGAAGATCTACTGGAACTCGTCGAGTCGTTCTTCAGACTCGGCGAGTGGAGTCAGGGTGTCTATACTCGTCGAGTTACCCTTTGCACTCGACGAGTCCGGTTAAGATTGACCGTTGACCTGTATGTAATTTAGTAGGGTCTGTTGTCTTGTTTGATAAGATCATTAACAAAGGTATGTGGTATTATAGGGAACATGCGGATTAGCGGATCGAGTGCGAGTAGCTCGAAGGGTTTATAGCTTGCATACTACGAGGTGAGTTTTCTCACTATACTTCACCCGGAAGGGTTTGACTGTGAGACCGGAAGGTCGTATGTGTTATATTCATGCTATGTCTAGAGAGGTAGATGCTTTATATGTGATGTATGCTTATATGTGATGTATGCTTATACGGGCCGGAAGGCGAGACTTTATGTGATAGAAAGGACGGTATGATGTATGACTTATGTGTTATGTGTATTATGTTACATGTGTTATGTTTTATACTATTATGGGCCGGAAGGCAAAATACTATGGGCCGGAAGGCAATTTAATACGGGCCGGAAGGCGATATGTTATGGGCCGGAAGGCGATTATGTTACAGGCCGGAAGGCAATGTTATGTGGACCGAAAGGTCCGGGCCGGAAGGCGTATGTGGGTAAGTCGTATACTGGGGAACTCACTAAGCATTTATGCTTACTAGTTGTGTTTATGTTTTTCAGGTACTAGTGATGACCGTGGGAAGGCGCCGGCGTGACACGTACACACTGCCACTGTTGAAGATCCTGGAGATTTATTATTTATATTTTTGAAATAAACTTGGAATAAACCCTTTTGTCGAATAATGATGTTTTGTTTTAAATGAAAATTTTATTTGAAAATTTGAGCTGTTACAAAGACCCACGAAGTAAACTATACGATACACGATCTCGAGTTGGGAGCAGTGGTATTTGCTTTGAAGATTTGGAGACACTACTTGTACGGAACAAAGAGTACTATTTACACCGACCACAAGAGCCTTCAACACATTTTTGATCAGAAGGAGCTCAACATGCGACAACGACGATGGGTCGAGTTACTCAATGATTATGATTGCGAGATTCATTATCATCCTGGCAAGGACAATGTAGTAGCTAAAGCCCTCAGTCGAAAAGAATACAATGGTCGGAGAGTCAAATCTCTGAATATGACCATCCATTCCCACTTATCCACACAAATTAAAGAGGCTCAACTGGAAGCTTTACAACCCGAACATGTGACGGGTGAATCCCTGAGAGGAATGGAAAAGAATCTAGAAATCAAGGGTGGCAGAGCCATTTATCTAATGGACCGTATCTGGACACCAAGACATGGTGGTTTTAGGGATGTGGTCATGACTGAAGCGCACAACACGAGGTATTCCGTTCACCCAGGTTCAGATAAAATGTATTTGGATCTTAAGAAACTGTACTGGTGGCCTAACATGAAAGCAGAGATTGCTACCTTTGTAAGTAAATGTCTTACTTGCGCTAAGCTTAAGGTCGACTACCAGAAACCTTCAGGATTACTACAATAACCATAGATACCGGAATGGAAATGGGAACGAATCACTATGGATTTCATAACCAAGTTGCCCAAGACAACGGGTGGACTTGATACCATATGAGTCATCGTCGACAGATTAACCAAATCCGCGCATTTTCTACCAATCAAGGAGACTGACAAGATGGAAAGGCTTACAAGAACTTACATAAGGGAAATAGCACGATTTCATGGGGTTCCGATGTCCATTATCTCCGATAGAGATAGTAGATTTACATCAAGGTTCTGGCAGTCACTACAAAGTTCCCTAGGGACTAGATTAGACATGAGTACAACCTACCATCCACAAACAGACGGGCAAAGTGAGAGAACGATACAAACTTTGGAGGATATGCTGAGAGCCTGTGTGATTGACTTTGGAAAGGCATGGGATATCCACTTACCTCTTGTCGAATTTTCATACAACAATAGTTATCATACGAGCATAAACGCTGCTCCATTCAAAGCCCTCTATGGCCGCAAGTGCAGATCCCCTCTGTGCTGGACCGAAGTTGGCAACACACAATTATCTAAAGGACGAGATACTGAAAGCACTCTCACTGGTCCGGAAATCATACGAGAAACGACAGAGAAGATCGTTCAGATTCGTGAATGGTTGAAAGCATCTAGAGACCGGCAGAAAAGCTACGCTGACCAACGGAGAAAACCTTTGGAATTCCAAGTAGGAGACCGTGTTCTATTGAAAGTCTCGCCATGGAAAGGCTTAATACGCTTTGGAAAGCGTGGAAAGCTAAACCCAAGGTACATAGGGCCTTTCGAGATTCTCGCTAGAATCGGCTCTGTAGCTTACAAACTTAATCTATCACGTGAACTTACTACCACACACCCAACCCTCCACGTATCGAATTTGAAAAAATGTCTATCCGATGAGACTCTTGTTATCCCACTCGACGAGATCGAGATCAACGAGAGCCTCAACTTCATGGAAGAACCAGTAGAAGTCATGGACCGAGAGGTCAAACAAACGAAACAAAGTCACATACCCATCGTGAAAGTCCGCTGGAACGCCAAGCGAGGACTTGAATTCACATGGGAACGCGAAGATCAGATGAAACAAAAGTACCCGCATCTTTTTCTCTGATTCACTTGTATCTTTCTTTCTTTAAATTTCGGGACGAAATTCCCTCCAATGGGGGGATGATGTGACAACCCGATATTTCAACTACATGTAAACGACCTAAAAAGTCAAGTATTGTAAACACGTTAGTTGTAATAAAATTTACTTCGAAAATAAAATATCCAAAAATCACGAATTAAATTACCTATTATGTTAGATGTCATTAAACGGTGATCGTACGTAAAAAGAACGCTCAAATCCGTCTTCGTAGAAGAAAGTTAGGAATTTTTCAAGTTCGGCTTAACGGCATACGACTAAAAACTCGAATCAGAGATCGAGCGACTTTTGACCGGAATGACCTAAACGAGAATCAAGGGTCTCAACAATGGTATTTCAGCGGTAAAAAGTCTGGCAAAAACCGATATCAGATAAAGAAGTTATGAATTTCTAAAGAAATTTTCTTACCGCGATCTTTTAAAAATAAATAATAAAAATAATTTCGGAATTTGCCGACGGGATCTAAACTAAAGTTTTAGAGTATGGTCTCACCTTCGCGGAGATATAAAGAACGTCGAAAACGGAGTTCGTATGAAGAAGATATGAATTTTTGAAGTTTGCTAAATAATTAATATATAAATTTAATTCAAAAATCGGTGTTATCCGAAGGGTGAGTCACCGGGTCCATCCGAGTTAGGCGCCGCGTACAGGCGTACGCCCCACGTACTCGAGGCTTTGGCCTCGGTTCGTCCACGTCGCCCCTATGCGAGCCTACCCGTCCTGTCCCATCCGAAGCCGAGGCAGTCGAGGATTCTATCACGCATGACGCACGAGTATGCCCCGCGTACCGAGGCCTCTCAGCCCCCTATAAAAGGGATGCGAGGGTTCCGGGAAAATCAAATCATTTCTCTCATTTCTTTTACGTTCTTTCCTCGTTTTCGGTGCTCGTGCTACCCCGATCACTTTGCTCAAGTCCCGAAGGTCGTTTGTGCCCCCGAGATTCCCGAGAATCCCGAGGAAATCCACTTTCTCAAGCCGAAATTATGTCCGGTTTTCATCCCGCAGCCTTCGATCTTACAAGTGAGTTCATACCCCTATAATCCACACTTTTAACTGTTTTATGAGTACTTTTACATACTTTTAAGGGGGGGGGGGGGGGGGGAGGAATACAAGTAAAACACTTGATTATTATCGTGTGTTATATAAACATTCACTATACGCGTTTTATCAAAGGAATCATATGTGATTTAAAGCTATTATAGGGAAACTTTCACATGCAAATTTTACCGCGATAATATTTTATCTTTTGAAATGAGAAACGATTTATGTATTTATATGAATCAGATACTTTGCTTATACTACAATTCTGTGTGTCGGTTTTGGCACTACAAAAACTACACTTTTCATAACAAGAGAACATTTTCACTAAGGGTTTATTGTACAAATGAAACACACTATTAGGAAACTATAATAGGTATAGTTTTATGAGAATACTACGAACTTTTACATACATGGAAATACTATTTCAAGAAACTACTTTCATATACAATAACAAACGAACATTTCCACACGTAAATATGTTTTATACTAAGTTTTGTGAAACATTAACTTCATGTACGTTCGAGTACACATTTCAAGTCCTGTATTATATACCAGAATCCCTAGGAGGGGGAGCATGGTGTTTGTGTATAGATCTATACGGGCTTGACAACCCGCGCCCTGACTGTTAGCTACAGTCCACCATTTGGGGTGACAAACGTCAGTACATTCCAACGCCTGAAGAACGTTGTGTATAGGCATTCCTTGTCAATAGTATGGTTATAAAACTCACATAGAGTATTAAAAACACAATGATTTACGGGGTTTTTCAGACGAATTGGAAATTTTATACGTACATACATTTACTAGAAATAAACATTGGTCTTGAAATAAGGCTACATTTATACTAGTAGAAAATATAGGATTTTCTAGGAACAAACAAACAAGAACAAAAACATTTCATTTCATACAAACATTGTCATTAAATACTTATGAAACTCACCAGCTTAAATGCTGATCTACTCTTTCAAAACTAGTTGTATGTCCTAGGGATTCAGTAATTACATGTAACAAACAAGTCTTGGAGAAGGGACGCTGCGGCGCCAGTTTAATTTAATATTTTGAACACCATATTCTAATTGATTTTGAACATGTACTCTTTTAAACAATGTAAACTTTCAATTATATATATGATGGTTGTATTGCTTTCTTTACTATGTATTCATTTGTTACATTACCACATGAAGTCATCCGCCCCGAACGTTTCCGCCGTTCCGGTTTGGGGGTGTGACAGATTGGTATCAAAGCAATGTTTATAGTGAACTAGGTATATCGAACCTCATAAGATATACAAACTATAAATGCTTAGGGACTCAAAGTCTCTAACAAAAGTTTTCGTACCTAAAATCCTTATTTCATATAAATAGATTATTTTAGGTTATGAAAATCCAAAATACATGCATACAACGATATATTTTCATGATGAGGACTATACAAAAGTATTAAGACAAGTTGGACACTACGATTAGTTCTCGAGATATGTAATCAAATTTGGGACGAATATAGCCTTATCGACTATGTTTATCCGAAATTAGACTAACGTATATCGAGGAATGATTGTAGTGAGCAACAAGTCAAAACTTACCAAAATAAGACACTAGTATCAAACGTACAATTTAAATACTATAGGAGTATTTGGTGCATACAATAGCTTAATTAGTATTACATGTCTCAAGTTTTGTTCAAATCTTATAACCCTATTCTCGTATAGTCAAATGGCTGGATTTCACCCGCATGGGGACCCCTACTACCCAAACCAAGGCAACGGAGGATGGATTGATGAAGATCCGGAAGAGGACGAAGAGCCTATCGAGTTGGATGGAGGGGACGACTCCTGTACAAACTCAAAACCAGAGATAATCAACCCTCCAGTGATTAGGAGGAACTTCCAAGGACCAACTCCCGTTTGGGGAAGTCACCTCATCCACTGGAGCCAACAAAAAGGGTTACGCTCTCCCTACGGTATGTGTCGAGACTTCTACGACATCAGGGACGGAGGTTCAGCCGACCGAGCACTTCTGGTGATGGTAGGTAAACTGGCCAACCAGTCCTACCAATTGGGGGTTCAAGCGAACCGAATCCGAGAGGTCAACGTGGAGGTACAAGTCCACATGGCCGATATCCGCCGCCTGGATACGTTGCAGAATGACATCCACCTCAGCATTCCAAGCACAAACGAATGCAGCCCTCGCAGAGTTGAGGGAACAATAAGCCGCCTTCGATAGGCGTCTTATGGAGTCGAAGGAATCGGATGCGGAGTCGAGCTACAAGCGCAACACACGTCGCAAGTAGTACTTGCGAAAACCTTAAATTTTGTTATAAGATAGGACTTCGGCTAAAAGATTTCACTTCCTTTAAATTCTTGTAATCGGAGACCCTTTTAAGGGTCAAATTTTCGTGATCGTTTTATCATCTATCATATTAATATAATTCGCACGCTATTACTACTATGTTGAGTATCACGTTCAATCTTTAAAATATTATGGAAAAACCATACGCTTGTTCATATATTCGGATTTATGAATAACCTTTGCTCTTCTATCTGTGAGACTCATACTATCATCTGTTGTTGAAGTATAGCAATTTAGTTCATGAGACACATTCATTATTCATTTATTCTTATCCATATCGTCATCTTTTAAACGTATAGTTAAAGATGCCGCCACACAGGAATCCCAGGCGTAACCGTAACAACGAAACACCGATAACACCACCACCTCCACCTCCTCAATTTGATGTTGTCATGTTCCAGGCAGCAGTCACTGCAGTTGTGGTAGCTGCCATGTCACAGATCAATACCCCTGTTACTACTGGTTCAGGAATTGGCATACATCCTTCCAACCATGGTGATAGTCATGGACAACCCCGGGAGTGCACCTATAAAGACTTTACGAATGCTAAGCCCCGGATGTTTAATGGAACGAGTGGTGTGATGGTTTTAAGGCAGTGGATTGAAAGAACGGAATCAGTATTTGAAATCTGCTCCTTCCCCGAGCACAACAAGGTCAAGTTTGCAACTTACACGTTTACTGATAGGGCTTTAACTTGGTGGAATGGCCACATTAAGGTAGTTACCTTGATAGTGGCAAACTCGATAAGCTGGGAGAGCTTGAAAATCATGTTGATGAGGGAGTACTGTCCACGAGGAGAGATGCAAAAACTCGAGCACGAACTCTGGACTCTGGGAATGATTGGTACCGACATAGCAACTTATACCAACAGATTCTGCGAGCTGGCAATCCTTTGCCCATATATGATTGCTCCCGAGAGCAAGAAAATAGAGCGATACATTTGGGGAGTGTCGCCCCAAATTTAGTCAAGCGTGTTAGCTTCAAAACCTGACACTTTTGAAAGTGCCAAGGAGCTGGCACAATCGCTTATTGATCACGGAAATCATCAAAACTCAACAACTTCTGCACCAGAACCACACAAGGGAAACAACAATAACAACAACAACAACAAGAGAGGTTGGAATAAGGGGAAGGGTGGATCTTCCCAAGAATCTTCGAAGAAACAACAACTGGTTGCTGTGAACGCTGCGATGGTACCTGCTACCGTTCCTACAACTCACTACCCAACAAAGCCTTATGTGGGCAACCTCCCAAAGTGCACCAAGTGCAATTACCACCACCACGGACCTTGTCGGGAGATGCAGTGCTCCAACTGCAACAGAAAGGGGCACATTGTCCGTTTCTGCAAGGCCCCCATGATACCGATCACTCAAATTCCCGGTGCTGGTGTAGGCCAGGCATGCTACGGTTGTGGCGAGGTGGGCCACTACAAAAGAAACTGCCCAAAGGCAGCAAATACCAGCGGAGTGGGACGAGTATTAGCTATTGGTCATGAGGAAGCCGTAGTTGATCCTACAATAGTTGTTGGTACGTTTCTTCTCGATAATTCATATGCATGCATTCTATTCGATAGCGGAGCAGAGAGAAGCTTTGTGAGCCAAAACTTTATTCACTTACTTAAACGTAAACCTAGCATGTTAGCAGAATCATTCACTGTAGAAATGGCAAATGGGAAAACGGAAAACACTAATTGCATATACATGGGTTGTACATTAGCTTTAGACGGTCACTCTTTCCCAATCAACCTTATGCCAGTCCAAATAAAAAGTTTCGACGTTATAGTTGGCATGGATTGGTTATGTCCTCTTCGCGCCGACATCATGTGCTTTGAAAAAGTCGTTTGTCTGAATCTCCCTAACCATGAAACATTAGTGATCTACGGTGACAAATCAAACACAAACCTTCGCCTCATTTCGTGCATCCAAGCTCGAAAGTGTCTACAGAAGGATTATCAGGCATTTCTTGCACACATCATCGATACGAGTCAGGAGGTAAAGGATATAAATAGCATCCCAGAGGTACGGGATTTCCATGATATCTTCCCAGAAGAACTACCGGGATTACCACCACAACGTCAATTCGAGTTCAGAATCGACTTAATTCCAGGGGCTACCCCTGTAGCAAAATCGCCTTATTGTCTGACACCAGCAGAGATGCAAGAACTTTCCAGTCAGCTTAACAAATTTCACCAAAGAGGATTCATCAGACCAAGTTTCTCACCTTGAGGATCACCGGTCTTGTTTGTAAAGAAGAAAGACCGTGACATCCCCCAAATCTCGGCTAGAAAAGACCGATTTTCATTTATGCGTTTAAAATAATTTCAGAGTAAATCCATTTGATTTGAAAGAATTGCGGAATTTGTTCCCAAAAACAAAACATGATAAAACAATGTTTACCAAAGCATTTCATAAAAGAAATGTATTTTTCATTATATAATCAAAACTCGGGGTGTCATGTTCCGATATAGACCAATAAGCATAAACGATAACATTACAAGTCATTCAACAAATATATACATATACAGACTTGTAAACAAAACAACTTGATGGTTCATCCATCTTACGCCCTTGCGCCACTTACTGTAATACAAATAAAACTGAGTGGGTCAGGCTTGGGAGCCTGGTGAGCATATAGGGTTTTCAACCCACAATAAATAATTAAATTAATTATTATCAACCAACAATAACCCAGTTACCCATTCCCGTTATTCTCACTTTATGTCCCTAAAATAACTAATACAAGGGACCTAATCTAAGAATATTTTCATCGGGGTGACAACACATGCTGCAGGGTTTCCTCAGCAATATAAGTCAAATAAGGCAACCATGAGGGGGATGGAATACAATGAATGAACACCCAACTTCATTAACACCTACAGGTTATGAGCCTGCTAGCGTTCCACTGGACTGTCTAGAAGAGCCCATGGTCGTCATCTAAATTCCGCTAGATGACTGGATCAAAACAACAACGAGGCCTCTCATCTGTTTATTACGCACCAACTATCGACCCATGTTCTACCCAACATATTAGTAGATAAAAACATACATTTTTATACATATTTTCAAAACCTGTATAGCATGCTTGATCAATACATTTTCCATATAACAGATGAGGCACACACACATAACATGTATTTCATATAGAAATAATCAGATCTGTAAGATAGAAGAAAGTGAATATACATTCACACACATAACAACAAAATATACACATAGCACGTATCTCGTATAAAATACTTCATAATTATAAGTTAGGAGAAAGTAACAACACACTCATACATATAAACAACAATATACTTAATACACTCAAACCATACTTGTATTATTATTGCGTTTATGAAAGGTAGTATACACTCACTTGATCAGAAGATGATCGGACAGCACTACGACTTGCAAAAGTAGTAATCCTCAGCAGATCTAGAAGATCTCTACAAAAATCGAACTTCTCACGGGCAGAGTTTCGGCTCGGAAACCGCACTTCTCGGGATCTTCGGGATCTCGGGACTTGCTTCAGGACTCGAGAATATTACCGGGGCTTCGGGGTACTTCTGGCATGCAAATCAAGGTAAAACGGGAGAGAGAAGAGAGAAAATAGCAACCCTAAACGGCTGGCCCTTCAAATATATTTATAGGGCAAATTTGGCCCTTGCCACGTCGTGGCAACCTTTTTCCACGTCATGGGCTTGGTCGTCACTACATGCGTCATCCCAAGTTGCATCTGGGGGCCTCCCGGAGGTGTCAGGACACTTGCCACGTCGTGGCACTGCTTGCCACGTCGTGGTCTCTGACACTTTTGGGGTTTCGCGCCCCGAACTTCAGAAATTCATAACTTTCGCATACGAACTCCGTATTCGACGTTCTTTATATCGCCGCGAAGGTGAGATTATGCTATACAACTCTCGTTTAGACTCCATTGGCTAATTTTGACTTTATTTTTAATATATTATAAGTATATTACTTATATATTATTTTTAGTAGGGCGGGACAGGAAAACTCCGTTCGAAATTTATAACTCCTTTATCTGAACTCCGATTCCGTCCGTCTTTCCGTCGTTGCACTACTATCGATGAGATCTTCAATTATCATTTAGATCACTAAGGATAGATATCTATCTACCTTAAATTCACTATTTACATCGCGCTGGGTCGTGCCAGTTCTGTCGCGAAACTTCGACAGCTCATAACTTCTTCGTTATAACTCGGATTTCGGCATTCTTTATATATTCGGAAACCTCGTTTCAAGTACTACAACATTATCCATAAATATAGGCTTTATCTAACATTTCATTTTGAAGCTTATTTTTATTCTTAATTAAATTAAGACACACAATTTAGCACATAACACATAATACTCAAATAATACACTTCTATTATTTCAAAACAGGTTACAAAGGTTAACCTAGACTATTATACCAACATTAATGACAAGCACAGAAACACAGGCGCTACAATTCTCTCCACCTTAGAATGATTCCATCCCTAGAATCACACATCAACTAACAAATGCGGATAGCGACCCATCATGTCATTTTCCGTCTCCCAGGTGAGATTCGGCCCATTCGTGTGTTTCCATCGGACAAGCACTAACTCGACCATCTTGCGTCGCAACTTCTTAGTCTTTCAGTCAACAATTGCCTCTGGTTCTTCAATCAACCTTTTGTTCTCATCGATTCTCAACTCCGAAAGTGGAATCATGTCGAGAACTTCCCCCGTGAACTTCCGTAAATAACACACATGAAAAGTGTTATGAATTCCATTTAGTTCTTCTGGTAGTTCGAGCTTGTAAGCTTGGTTCCCAATCCTCTGAAGAACTTTAAACGGCCCAATAAACCTTGGAATCAATTTTCCCCTTTTACCAAATCTTATAAGTCCCTTCCACGGCGAGACTTTAAGCAAAACCGAATCCCCAACTTCAAAAGTCATCGGTCTTCGCTTTTTGTTAGCTCTTTTGACGATCCTGAGCTGCTAACATTCTTTCCCTAATTATTTTCAACTTTTCAGCAGTTTGATGAACCATCTCCGGTCCCATAAACTACTTTTCCCCAGCCTCAAGCCAATAAGACGGCGTACGACACATTTATCCATACAAAGTTTGGTAAGGTGCCATCTTAATGCTCGAGTGAAAACTATTATTATAGGAAAATTCTACTAATGGTAAATGTTCATCCCAATTACCTATGAATTCCAAGGTACATGCTCTCAGCATATCTTCAAGTGTTTGTATCGTTCTTTCACTCTGACCATCAGTCTGCGGATGGTAAGTTGTACTTAAACATAACTTGGTACCCATTTCCTCTTGTAGATTTTTCCAAAACCTTGAGGTGAAACGGCTATCACGATCTGATACAATCATTAGTGGAACCCCCTGAAGTCTTACAATTTCCTTCACATAAGAATTCGCAAGCTTTTCCATAGACCATTTCTCCCTGGCTGCTATGAAATGCACACTCTTAGTGAATCGATCGACGACCACCCAAATCATGTCGTGACCATTCTTTGTTATGGGCAGTTTAGTGACAAAATCCATGGCAATGTCTTCCCACTTACCCATAGGCACAGGTAAAGGTTCTAAACTCCCATACGGTTTCTGATGTTGTGTCTTGACTCTCGCACAAGTCACACACTTGGCCACATACTTTGCAACATTAAGCTTCATCGCCGGCCGCCAGTAGTAGGGTTTCAGGTCCCTATACATTTTAGTGCTACCGGGATGAATCGAGTACATGGTCTTGTGAGCTTCTTCCATCAGAAGATCTCTGACTCCTCCTGTCTTAGGTATCCAAATCCGATCTTGGAACACCTTCAATCCATGACCGTTTGTACCAAACACCAACGTTTTGCCCAAACGTTCCTCCTTCCGGTCATTCTTCTCAGAAGCTTCGCTTTGAGCTTTCTTTATACTTTCTAAAATAGTTGAGACAACTTCAATTCTCAACGCTCTTGGCCTTTTCCTTTCAAGATTGCCTTTCCGACTGAGAGCATCAGCAACAACATTAGCTTTACCGGGATGGTAAAGTATCTCACAGTCGTAGTCCTTGAGTAATTCCAGCCAGCGTCGTTGCCTCATATTCAATTCCTTCTGATTGAGGAGATATTGGAGAATCTTATGATCAGTGAAAAGTTTGCACTTCGTGCCATAGAGGTAATGCCTCCATATTTTCAGAGCGAAAACTACCGCTGCCAACTCCAAATCATGAGTTGGGTAATTCTTTTCATGCTCCTTAAGCTGTCGAGACGCATATGCTATCACCTTTTCTCTTTGGGTCAAAACACAACCCAATCCAACCCCAGACGCATCGCTATAAACAGCAAAATCTTCAACTCCATCTGGTAAAGAAAGTATCGGTGCCTCGCATAGCTTCTTCTTTAGCTTCTCGAATGCTTCTTTATGCTTCTCACTCCAAGCATAAGTAGCTCCTTTGTGGGTCAAAGCTGTCAATGGAGTAGCAATCGAAGAAAAGCCTTGGATAAACCTTCGGTAATATCCGGCTAATCCTAAAAAGCTTCATGTCTCTGTGGGACTTTTCGTTTGTTCCCACTTCATCACAGCTTCGATCTTCGCTGGATCAACCATTATCCCTTCTTGGTTGACCACGTGACCCAAGAATTGGACTTCGTGAATCCAAAAATCACATTTGGAGAACTTAGCATACAACTTCTCCTTCTTCAAGACTTCTAACACTTCTCGCAAGTGTCTGCCATGCTCCTCCTGGCTTTTCGAGTAAATAAGAATGTCGTCTATGAACACTATCACAGATTTATCAAGGAACGGATTACAAACCCTATTCATTAAATCCATGAATGCTGCCGGAGCATTGGTTAGTCCAAACGACATAACCAAGAACTCGTAGTGTCCATATCTAGTTCTGAATGCAGTCTTCTCTATATGCTGCTCTCTTACTTTCAGCTGATGATATCCTGACCTAAGATCGATCTTCGAGAAATAGCTCGAACCTTGCAATTGATCACACAGGTCATCAATCCTCGGCAACGGATATCTATTCTTTATTGTTGCCTTGTTCAGCTCTCTGTAATCAATGCACATTCTCATACTTCCATCTTTCTTCTTCACGAATAACACCGGAGCTCCCCAGGGTGATGAACTAGGTCTAATGAAACCTTTGTCCAATAACTCCTGAAGTTGCATCATCAGCTCCTTCATCTCCGTCGGTGCTAATCGATAAGGTGCTTTTTCTATTGGCGTTGTTCCTGGTAACAAGTCAATTCGGAACTCCACTTGTCTATCAGGTGGTAATCCTGGAAGATCTTCGGGAAATACTTCCGGATAATCACACACCACTGGAATACTCTGCATCACCTTCTTTTCCTTCTTAGCATCAATCACGAATGCTAAATATGATGTACATCCCTTGGTCAAACACTTTCTGGCTTTCATTAGGGAAATGATTCCAGAATTCACTCGGCGTTGTCCCCATACACCATAAACGAATCTTTTCCAGGCGGGTTTACTTTAACTATCTTCTTCTTGCATAAAATTTCGGCATCATTGGCGCTGAGCCAATCCATTCCCAACACGATGTCGAAATCGTTAAGTTCGATAGGTAATAATTCTTCTTGAAACTTATTCCCATTAAGGTCGATTAAGATGTTTTTCATACGATGGCTAACAGGTACAAACTTGCCACTAGCAACATCGACTAATAAATCATTATCTAGTCTATCAACAGGCAAAGCTAGTTTTCTACCAAATTCATGCGATATAAAGGATTAGTTGGCTCCAGAATCAAATAAAATTTGGGCAGGCAATGTGTTTACGAGAAAGGTACCTGAAGCGACATCAACTTCATCTTTAGCAGCTTCCAGTGTCATCTGGAATGCTCTCGCCTTCGGCTTTGGTGGAATGTTGGGCTTAGCTGCCTCCTTCTTCTTCGGACAGTCTTTCAAAATGTGCCCCTTTTCATTAGAACCAAAACACATCCTTTTGTTGTTCGGACATTCATTGGCAAAATGTCCAACCTTCCCACACTTGTAGCAGGTCACATCCTCGCTACATTTCCCAAAGTGTTTTTTCTTACACTTTTCACACCACTTCGCTTCTCCTCCTTTTCCCCCACCAAACCTTTTCGAATCAGATTTTGAAAATTTGTTTTTCTTACCGGAACCAGATGTTCCCTCAAACTTCCTCTTCTCACCAACCTCAACCTTGTTGGTGGTTCTCCCCTTTATCATGTTCTCAACAGACTTGGCAGCCCAGATAGCTGCCTCTAAAGTATGTGCCTGACGTACTGGCACCTCGTACTCCCATGGGAGTCTCTTCGCATACCGGTCCACCTTTGTCAGCTCGTCTGGAACGATACGCAAGGCAAACTCCATTTTATCGGTGAAGTTATTGGTGTATTCATCAACTGACATGCTGCCTTTCGTTAGTGTCAGAAACTTGTTCTCTAGCTCCAATAGATTCTGAGTCGAGCAGAACTTGCGCTTGAACTGCACCAAGAACTCTCTCCATGACAATTGCAGTGGCTCATTTGGGCTTACGGTCTTCCCTAAAGTGTTCCACCAACGAACGGCTCCACCTCGGAATTGATGTACTGCATAGATAGTCTGCAACTTGCCTCTGCAGCCACAAGTCATGAAGGCTAACTCCATTTCAGAGATCCAATCCATCACTCCTATCGGATCCTCCTTTCCATTGAAGGTCGATGGTTTGCAAGTTAGAAAGTCCTTGTACTTGCATCCCATTCCATCATTCCTTCCATCATGGTTGTCTCGCCTAACTATCGGTGGGTTGGCTTGACCAACAGACCCACTCAAGTTTCCACCTTTCGAGTGCCCTTCATTTAATTCAGGCTCTTCCACACGAATTGACAGTTCTTCACGATTATGCTGAAGCAATCGTCTAGTTTCATCCATCTGACGATCCAACATCGTTTGAATCATCATTTGCACACCAGCCATGGTTATTGGCTCAGGTGCTGCTACTACAACAGGTCTTTGTTCAATCACTGGTGGTTGATTACTGTTTTCATCAGCATTTCTGTGACATCCCCAAAATCACGGCCAGAAAAGACCGGTTTTGTTTATACTTTATTTCAAAATCAGAGTTATCTTTTAATAAAAGGGTTGCGGAATTTGTCCCAAAACAATAATATGATAAAGATTTATCAAAAGCATTTCCATAGAAATGTATTTCATTAAAAGACTCGGGATGTCATGTTCGTACAGATCAAAAGTATAAACAGTACAATATAAGCCTTACTACATTATTTCATATCTACAGGCCTATATCCGTAATCCCTCGTCTAAAACATCACACCTATGCTCATGCGCCACTACCTGTAATACATAAAACTGAGTGGGTCAGGCTTGGGAGCCTGGTGAGCACATAGGGTTTTCAACCCACAATAAATAAGTTTATTAATTTCATCAATCAACAATAACCCGATTACGCATTCCCGTTATCCTCACTTTACGTCCCTAAACACCTATCATAAGGGACCTAGCCTAAGGATCATCATCGGGACGGACAATACTGCTAAGGGGATTCCTCAACAATAAATGTCCTAATAGGAAACCATGTGGGGGATGGAGTACACCGGTGAACACATCATTCACAACACCTACAGGTTGCGAGCCTGCTAGTGTTCCACTGGACTGTCTAGAAGAGTCTGTGGTCGTCATCTATACTCCGCTAGATGACTGGATCAACAACAACAACATCGAGGCCTCTCATCATTTTATCACACATCACCTATTACATCTACCCATGTTTTACCCAACATTTTCGTAGATATAAAATACATATACAGTTTAAATCATTGAAAACATGTATAACAACGTTCATCTAGCATAGATAGCAAGTATTCAGATAATATGCACACATAGCACGTAATTTATATAAAATACTTCACATCTATGTGTAAGTTAAAAGTAACTATGCACTCACCTGATTAGGTGGTGACTCAGCACTCGGACAGCGCTTCGCTACTCTCAAAATGATATTCCTTCGATAAAACCTAGTATCGATACCACTAGGGTTTAGTCTAATGATAACCGTGACAAATTAATTGTTTGAATATTATTATTATTATATAAGTGTTAATAACACTTAATATAACTCATAATAATAGCCCAAATAATTATTTTAAGGACCTAATAACATTCCTATATTAAAACATAAGCTAAACTAAAGATAGGATAGGTACAGCTCACTTACAGTGGGTTTTTCTCGAAAACCGGGCTTCGCTGGAGCAGCGTTCCCGAGCCGAAAGGCTCTTTTCTTGGGACTCCGGGATCCTCGGGGCTTCCTTCGGGTGCTAGGGGGTTTACCTAGGCTTTTAGGGGGGTTAGGGAGCTTAGAGAGAGAGTTTAGAGAGAGAAAGAAGAGGGGTGAGGGGTGAGGAAATGAGGGAACCCGACACCTCTATTTATAGGGGAGGATTCTGATGTACTCGCCGAGTAGGGGGGACCTACTCGCCGAGTTGGTCCATGTGGTGGCCTTCTGGTGGTGCCACATGTCCAATTCTGGTGGTGCCACGTCACCCCTATCGCGTGTCAGCCCTCAAACTTAGAAAAATCATAACTTTCGCATACGAGCTCCGTTTTCGATGTTCTTTATATCCACGCGTAGGTAAAATCAAGATCTACAACTTTTGTTTAGACTCCGTTGGCTAATTCTCAACCGATCTCAAATTTAACAGTAGGAGGCGTTTAGACTGTTAAATGACCGCGAAGAGTTCATAACTCCTTCATACGGACTCCGTTTTCGTCTGTCTTTTTACCGTTGAGTTCCTATGAATGAGATCTTCAACTCTCATTTAGGTCGCGTAAGCCAAAAACCGCTCGAACTAAAATTCGAGTTTCGGGTCGTGCACTGCTAAGCCGAATCTTAGAAAAATCATAACTTCTTCATACGAAGTCAGATTTGGGCGTTCTTTTTATCGATGTTCTTAGTTTAAGATATTCTACGACTTTTGTTTAGATTGCTAAGGCTAAAAAGTCTTCTATCGTGAATTCACTATTTACGTCTCCCAGTGCCGTGCCGGTTTTGCCGTAAAACTTCGACGGGTCATAACTTCTTCGTTATAGCTCGGATTTCGGCATTCTTTATATCTACGGAAACCTTGAGACATATTCTACAACTTTGTGTAGAGATATCGGGATTATCTCACACTTTAATTTTGACGCTCATTTTTATTATTTATTAATTATACATTTATAGTTAAATAATAAACACATAAACACACATAATTCACATAATACTCAAATATTTCATATTTATTACTTCAAAAAGAGTTACAATAGTTGACCTAGACTATTACATTGACAAAAATACTTAGCCCTGAAACCCGGGCGTTACAATTTCCAACTCCACTTCTTGTTCTCACCATTTTTGATCTACACACCGAATAAGGTGAAATTAGATCCTCATTCACGATAGATATTCAAATCATCCTTATCACTCTGAAACGTTTACATGCTAGTTCTAATATCGTAGACGTACGCTTAGAATCCTACACACATAAAGTTTCTAGATCCGGTCGGCAACAGACCATAGATCCGAACAAATAATATCATATATGGCAACATATAACATTTAGCACATAAAGCATTTTAGGCGACTTTCCTAAAATAAACTAGTGCTCGTGTCTAAAATATAACAGACACTCATCTCAAAATTCCACTTAGCATTCTAAGTTTAAGTCTAGAAATCCTACAAATTCCTAGTTCGCTTAAACCAATGCTCTTATACCAACTGTGACATCCCCAAAATCTCGGCCAGAAAAGACCGATTTTCATTTATGCTTTTAAAATAATTTCAGAGTAAATCCATTTGATTTGAAAGAATTGCGGAATTTGTTCCGAAAAACAAAACATGATAAAACAATGTTTACCAAAGCATTTCATAAAAGAAATGTACTTTTCATTATATAATCAAAACTCGGGGTGTAATGTTCCGATATAGACCAATAAACATAAACGATAACATTACAAGTCATTCAACAAATATATACATATACAGACTTGTAAACAAAACAACTTGATGGTTCATCCATCTTACGCCCTTGCGCCACTTCCTGTAATACAAATAAAACTGAGTGGGTCAGGCTTGGGAGCCTGGTGAGCATATAGGGTTTTCAACCCACAATAAATAATTAAATTAATTATTATCAACCAACAATAACCCAGTTACCCATTCCCGTTATTCTCACTTTATGTCCCTAAAATAACTAATACAAGGGACCTAATCTAAGAATATTTTCATCGGGGTGACAACACATGCTGCAGGGTTTCCTCAGCAATATAAGTCAAATAAGGCAACCATGAGGGGGATGGAATACAACGAATGAACACCCAAGTTCATTAACACCTACAGGTTATGAGCCTGCTAGCGTTCCACTGGACTGTCTAGAAGAGCCCATGGTCGTCATCTAAATTCCGCTAGATGACTGGATCAAAACAACAACGAGGCCTCTCATCTGTTTATTACGCACCAACTATCGACCCATGTTCTACCCAACATATTAGTAGATAAAAACATACATTTTTATACATATTTTCAAAACCTGTATAGCATGCTTGATCAATACATTTTCCATATAACAGATGAGGCACACACACATAACACGTATTTCATATAGAAATAATCAGATCTGTAAGATAGAAGAAAGTGAATATACATTCACACACATAACAACAAAATATACACATAACACGTATCTTGTATAAAATACTTCATAATTATACGTTAGGAGAAAGTAACAACACACTCACACATATAAACAACAATATACTTAATACAATCAAACCATACTTGTATTATTATTGCGTTTATGAAAGGTAGTATACACTCACTTGATCAGAAGATGATCGGACAGCACTACGACTTGCAAAAGTAGTAATCCTCAGCAGATCTCTACAAAAATCGAACTTCTTGCGGGTAGAGTTTCGGCTCGGAAACCGCACTTCTCGGGATCTTCGGGATCTCGGGACTTGCTTCGGGACTCGGGAATATTACCGGGGCTTCAGGGTACTTCTGGCATGCAAATCGAGGTAAAATGGGAGAGAGAAGAGAGAAAATAGCAACCCTAAACGGCTGGCCCTTCAAATCTATTTATAGGGCAAATTTGGCCCTTGGCACGTCGTGGCAACCTTTTTCCACGCCGTGGGCTTTGTCGTCACTGCATGCGTCATCCCAAGTTGCATCTGGGGGCCTCCCGGAGGTGTCAGGACACTTGCCACATCATGACACTGCTTGCCACGTTGTGGTCTCTGACAGTTTTGGGGTTTCGCGCCCCGAACTTCAGAAATTCATAACTTTCGCATACGAACTCCGTTTTCGATGTTCTTTATATCGCCGCGAAGGTGAGATTATGCTCTACAACTCTCGTTTAGATTCCATTGGCTAATTTTGACTTTATTTTTAATATATTATAAGTATATTACTTATATATTATTTTTAGTAGGCCGGGACAGGAAAACTCCGTTCGAAATTCATAACTCCTTCATCTGAACTCCGATTCCGTCCGTCTTTCCGTCGTTGCACTACTATCGATGAGATCTTCAATTCTCATTTAGATCACTAAGGATAGATATCTATCTACCTTAAATTCACTATTTACATCGCGCTGGGTCGTGCCGGTTCTGTCGCGAAACTTCGACAGCTCATAACTTCTTCGTTATAACTCGGATTTCGACATTCTTTATATATTCGGAAACCTCGTTTCAACTACTGCAACATTATCCATAAATATAGGCTTTATCTAACATTTAATTTTGACACTTATTTTTATTCTTAATTAAATTAAGACACACAATTTAGCACATAACACATAATACTCAAATAATACACTTCTATTATTTCAAAATAGGTTACAAAGGTTAACCTAGACTATTATACCAACATTAATGACAAGCCCAGAAACACAGGCGTTACAATTACGGATCGTTCCGGATGTGCATCGACTACCGAGAGCTAAACAAACTCACTGTCAAGAATCATTACCCTCTACCCCGCATTGACGACATATTTGATCAACTTCAAGGAGCGAGCTACTTCTCAAAGATAGATCTACGATCCGGATATCACCAATTACGGGTGCTAGAAGAAGATGTTCCCAAGACAGCCTTCCGAACCCATTATGGACACTACGAATTTGTAGTGATGCCGTTCGGATTAACCAACGCACCAGCAGTATTCATGGATCTAATGAATAGAGTGTGCCGTCCTTACTTGGATCAATTTGTTATCGTATTCATCGATGATATACTTATCTACTCCCGAAGTAAGGAAGAACATAGTCAACACGTACGGAGGGTCTTAGAAACACTACGATCAGAGGAATTCTATGCGAAGTTCTCTAAATGTGAATTTTGGATTTGAAGAGTCGAATTTTTGGGCCACGTTGTTAGCGAAAAAGGGATACACGTGGACCCCTCCAAAATTAAGGCCATTAAGAACTGGTCAGCACCAAAGACACCTACTGAGATTCGTCAATTCTAGGTCTAGCTGGCTACTATCGCAGATTCATAAAGAACTTCTCTAGCATCACGAAGCCTCTTACTACATTAACCCAGAAAGGCGTGGTCTTTGACTGGGAAGCAAAACAAGAAAAGGCGTTCCAAACACTGAAACAAGCCTTATGCACCGCACCAATACTATCCCTCCGCGAAGGGATAGAAGATTTTGTAGTGTATTGCGATGCATCGAATCAAGGGCTTGGTTGTGTTCTTATGCAACGAGGGAAGGTTATTGCTTATGCCTCCCGTCAACTTAAGACCCACGAAGTAAACTATACGACACACGATCTCGAGTTGGGAGCATTGGTATTTGCTTTGAAGATTTGGAGACACTACCTGTACGGAACAAAGAGTACTATTTACACCGACCACAAGAGCCTTCAACACATTTTTGATCAGAAGGAGCTCAACATGCGACAACGATGATGGGTCGAGTTACTCAATGATTACGAATGCGAGATTCATTATCATCCTGGCAAGGACAATGTAGTAGCTGAAGCCCTCAGTCAAAAAGAATACAATGGTCGGAGAGTCAAATCTCTGAATATGACCATCCATTCCCACTTATCCACACAAATTAAAGAGGCTCAACTGGAAGCTTTACAACCCGAACATGTGACGGGTGAATCCCTGAGAGGAATGGAAAAGAATCTAGAAATCAAGGGTGGCGGAGCCATTGATCTAATGAACCGTATCTGGACACCAAGACATGGTGGTTTTAGGGATGTGGTCATGACTGAAGCACACAACACGAGGTATTCCGTTCACCCAGGTTCAGATAAAATGTATTTGGATCTTAAGAAACTGTATTGGTGGCCTAACATGAAAGCAGAGATTGCTACCTTTGTAAGTAAATGTCTTACTTGCGTTAAGGTGAAGGTCGAGTACCAGAAACCTTCAGGATTACTATAACAACCAGAGATACCGGAATTGAAATGGGAACGGATCACTATGGATTTCATAACCAAGTTGCCCAAGACCACGGGTGGACTTGATACCATATGGGTCATCGTCGACAGATTAACCAAATCCGCGCATTTTCTACCAATCAAGGAGACTGACAAGATGGAAAGGCTTACAAGAACTTACATAAGGCAAATAGTACGATTGCATGGGGTTCCGATGTCCATTATCTCTGATAGAGATAGTAGATTTACATCAAGGTTCTGGCAGTCACTACAAAGTTCCCTATGGACTAGATTAGACATGAGTACAGCCTACCATCCACAAACAGACGGGCAAAGTGAGAGAACGATACAAACTTTGGAGGATATGCTGAGAGCCTGTGTGATTGACTTTGGAAAGGCATGGGATATCCACTTACCTCTTGTCGAATTTTCATACAACAATAGTTATCATACGAGCATAAAGGCTGCTCCATTCGAAGCCCTCTATGGCCGCAAATGCAGATCCCCTCTGTGCTCGACCGAAGTTGGCGACACACAATTAGCTAAAGGACAAGATACTGAAAGCACTCTCACCGGTCCAGAAATCATACGAGAAACGATAGAGAAGATCGTTCAGATTCGTGAACGGTTGAAAGCATCTAGAGACCGACAGAAAAGCTACTCTGACCAACGGAAAAAACCTTTGGAATTCCAAGTAGGAGACCGTGTTCTATTGAAAGTCTCGCCATGGAAAGGCTTAATACGCTTTGGAAAGCGTGGAAAGCTAAACCCAAGGTACATAGGGCCTTTCGAGATTCTCACTAGAATCGGCACTGTAGCTTACAAACTCAATCTACCACGTGAAGTTTCTAACACACACCCAACCTTCCACGTATCGAATTTGAAAAAAGTGTCTATCCGATGAGACTCTTGTTATCCCACTCAACGAGATCGAGATCAACGAGAGCCTCAACTTCATGGAAGAACCAGTAGAAGTCATGGACCGACAGGTCAAACAAACGAAACAAAGTCGCATACCCATCGTGAAAGTCCGCTGGAACACCAAGCGAGGACATGAATTCACATGGGAACGCAAAGATCAGATGAAACAAAAGTACCCGTATCTTTTTCTCTGATTCACTTGTATCTTTCTTGCTTTAAATTTCGGGATGAAATACCCTCTAACGGGGGGATGATGTGACAACCCGATATTTCAACTACATGTAAACGACCTAAAAAGTCAAGTATTGTAACCACGTTAGTTGTAATAAAATTTTCTTCGAAAATAAAATATCCAAAAATCACTAATTAAATTACCTATTATGTTAGATGTCATTAAACCGTGATCGTACGTAAAAAGAACCCTCAAATCCGACTTCGTAGAAGAAAGTTAGGAAATTTTCAAGTTCGGCTTAACGGCAGACGGCTAAAAACTCGAATCAGAGATCGAGCGACTTTTGACCAGAATGACCTAAACGAGAATCGAAGGTCTCAACAATGGTATTTCAGCGGTAAAAAGTCTGGCAAAAACCGACGTCAGATAAAGAAGTTATGAATTTCTAAAGAAATTTTCTTACCGCGACCTTTTAAAAATAAATAATACAAATAATTTCGGAATTTGCCGACGGGATCTAAATGAAAGTTGTAGAGTATGGTCTCACCTTCGCGGGATATAAAGAACGTCGAAAACGGAGTTCGTATGAAGAAGATATGAATTTTTGAAGTTTGCTAAATAATTAATAAATAAATTTAATTCAAAAATTGGTATTATCCGAAGGGTGAGTCACCGTGTCCATCCGAGTTACGCGCCGCGTACAGACGTACGCCCCGCGTACTCGAGGCCTTGGCCTCGGTTCGTCCATGTCGCCCCTATGCGAGCCTACCCGTCCCGTCCCATCCGAAACAGAGGCAGTCGAGGATTCGGTCACGCATGACGCACGAGTACGCCCCGCGTACCGAGGCCTCTCAACCCCCTATAAAAGGGATGCGAGGGTTCCGGGAAAATCACACCATTTCTCTCATTTCTCTTACGTTCTTGCCTCATTTTCCGTGCCCATGCTACCCCGAAGCCCCGATCACTTCGCTCAAGTCCCGAAGGTCGTTTGTACCCCTAAGATTCCCGAGAATCCCGAGGAAATCCACTTTCTCAAGCCGAAATTCTGTCCGGTTTTCATCCCGCAACCTTCGATCTTACAAGTGAGTTCATACACCTATAATTCACACTTTTAACTGTTTTATGAGTACTTTTACATGCTTTTAGGGGGGGGGGGGGGAGAATACAAGTAAAACACTCGATTATTATCGTGTGTTATATAAACTTTCACTATACGCGTTTTATCAAAGGAATCATATGTGATTTAAAACTATTATAGGGAAACTTTCATATGCAAATTTTACCACGATAATATTTTATCTTTTGAAATGAGAAACGATTTATGTATTTATATGAATCAAATACTTTTCTTATACTACAATTCTGTGTGTCGGTTTTGGCACTACAAAAACTACACTTTTCATAACAAGAGAACATTTTCACTAAGGGCTTATTTTACAAATGAAACACACTATTAGGAAACTATAATAGGTATAGTTTTACGAGAATACTATGAACTTTTACATACATGGAAATACTATTTCAAGAAACTACTTTCATATACAATAACAAACGAACATTTCCACACGTAAATATGTTTTATACTAAGTTTTGTGAGACATTAACTTCACGTACGTTCGAGTACACATTTCAAGTGCTGTATTATATACCAGAATCCCTTAGAGGGGGAGCATGGTGTTTGTGTATAGATCTATACGGGCTTGACAACCCACGCCCTGACTGTTAGCTACAGTCCACCATTTGGGGTGACAAACGTTAGAACATTCCAACGCCTGAAGAACGTTGTGTATAGGCATTCCTTGTCAATAGTACGATTATAAAACTCACATAGAGTATTAAAAACACAATGATTTACGGGTTTTTTCAGACGAATTGGAAATTTTATACGTACGTACATTTACTAGAAACAAACATTGGTCTTGAAAGAAGGCTACATTTATACTGGTAGAAAATATAGGATTTTCTAGGAACAAACAAACAAGAACAAAAACATTTCATTTCATACAAACTTTGTCATTAAATACTTATGAAACTCACCAGCTTAAATGCTGATCTACTCTTTCAAAACTAGTTGTATGTCCCAGGGATTCAGTAATTACAGGTAACAAACAAGTTTTGGAGAAGGGACGCTGCGGCGCCAGTTTAATTTCATATTTTGAACATCATATTCTAATTGATTTTGAACATGTACTCTTTTAAACAATGTAAACTTTCAATTATATATATGATGGTTGCATTGCTTTCTTTACTATGTATTCATTTGTTACATTACCACATGAAGTCATCTGCCCCCGAACGTTTCCGCCGTTCCGGTTTGGGGTGTGACAGATTGGTATCAGAGCAATGTTTATAGTGAACTAGGTATATCGAACCTCATAAGATATACAAACTATAAATGCTTAGGGACTCAAAGTCTCTGACAAAAGTTTTCGTACCTAAAATCCTTATTTCATATAAATAGATTATTTTAGGTTATGAAAATCCAAAATACATGCATACAACGACATATTCTCATGATGAGGACTATACAAAAGTATTAAGATAAGTTGGACACTACGATTAGTTCTCGAGATATGTAATCAAATTTGGGACGAATATAGCCTGATCAACAATGTTTATCTGAAATTAGACTAAATTATATTGAGGAATGATTGTAGTGAGAAACAAGTCAAAACTTACCAAAATTAGACACTAGTATCAAACGTACAATTTAAATACTATAGGAGTATTTGGTGCATACAATAGATTAATTAGTATTACATGTCTTAAGTTTTGTTCAAATCTTATAACCCTATTCTCGTGTAGTCAAATGGTTGGATTTCACCCGCATGGGGACCCTTACTACCCAAACCAAGGCAACGGAGGATGGACTGAGGAAGATCCGGAAGAGGACGAAGAGCCTATCGAGTTGGATAGAGGGGATGACTCCGGTACAGACTAGGAACCAGAGATAATCAACCCTCCAGTCATTAGGAGGAACTTCCAAGGACCAAATCCCGTTTGGGCAAGTCACCTCATCCACTGGAGCGAACAACAAGGGATACGCTCTCCCTACGGTATGTGTCGAGACTTATACGACATCAGGGATGGAGGTTCAGCCGACCAAGCACTTCCGGCGATGGTAGGTAAACTGGCCAACCATTCCTACCAATCGGGCTTCAAGCGAACCGAATCCGAGAGGTTAACGTTGAGGTACAAGTCCACACGGCCGATATCTGCCGCCTGGATACGTTGCAGAATGACATCCCCCTCCGCGCCGAAGCATTCCAAGCACAAACGAATGCAGCCCTCACAGAGTTGAGGGAACAACAAGCAGCCTTCGATAGGCGTCTTATGGAGTCGAAGCAATCGGATGCGGAGTCGAGCTCCAAGCGCAACACACGTCGCAAGTAGTACTTGCGAAAACCTCAAATTTTGTTATAAGATAGGACTTCGGCTAAAAGTTTTTACTTCCTTTAAATTCTTGTAATCGGAGACCCTTTTAAGGGTCAAATTTTCATGATCGTTGTATCATCTATCATATTAATATAATTCGCACGCTATTACTACTACGTTGAGTATCGCGTTCAATCTTTAAAATATTATGGAAAAACCATACACTTGTTCATATATTCGGATTTACAAATAACCTTTGCTCTTCTATCTGTGAGACTCATACTATCATCTGTTGTTGAACTATAGCAATTTAGTTCATGAAACACATTCTTTATTCATTTATTCTTATCCATATCATCATATTTTAAACGTATAGTTAAAGATGCCGCCACGCAGGAATCCCTGGCGTAACCCTAACAACGAAACACCGATACCACCACCACCTCCACCTCATCAATTTGATGCTGTCATGTTCCAGGCAGTAGTCACTGCAGCTGTGGCAGCTGCCATGTCACAGAGGCTGCTATCATTGCATCAGTGATAGCTGCTCTTTCGCAAATAAACACTAACGGAGCTAGTGGAACTGGAAGTAGTACTAACCACTTGAATCATGGCACTTGGCATGGTCACATAAAAGAATGCACATAGAAGGAATTTTCGAATACAAATCCAAAAACTTTCAATGGGGTAGGAGGAGTCATTGCACTTATGCAATGGTTCGAGAAGACCGAAATGGTCTTCGAGATTTGTGCATGCCTCGAGACCAGCAAATTCAAGTTCACCACTTCAACTTTCTTTGATCGAGCCCTCACCTAGTGGAAGGGCCATGTGAAAGCCCTATCTCTCCCAGTTGCTAATGCCATGAGCTGGGAAGATCTCAAAATCTTGATGCTGGAAGAATATTATCCGAGGGGTGAAATCCAAACGTTAGAGCATGAGCTATGGAACCTAAGGATGACCGGATCAGACCTAGTTGCTTACACGACCAGGTTCAGTGATTTGTTAGCCTTGTGCCCAGGTATGGTACAACAGGAATCAAAGAAGGTGGAGAGGTACATTTGGGGATTATCACCTCAGATTCAGGGGCATATATTGGCCTCTAACCCAATCACGTTTGACAGCGCGAAGCGCTTGGATCAACGATTGATTGATCATGATGTTAAACAAGGTACTATTACCACTGTCTCGGAGCCACCGAAGGATATAGAGGACTGAAGGAAACCCTGGAATAAGAGAAAGGGAGAAACCACGCAGGAGAACCCGAAGAGGCAACAGTTAGTGACAACTCACACTGTTACTATCTCTACCACCCCCACACCCACAAGGCCGTACAACAGCAACCAACCTAAGTGCAATCGGTGCAACTTTCATCATCACGGACCCTGCCGTGAAATGCATTGCACTAGGTGCAATAGTAAGGGACACACCATCCGCTACTGTAGGGAACCAACCCAACCAACCGCTCCAGCCACAAATATGGGAGTAGACCGTACTTGTTACGAGTGCGGAGCAATGGGGCACTTCCGAAGGGACTGCCCGAAGTCAAACAACAAGAATGCGGGAGGAGGAGGCTGAGTTTTCGCAATAGGCGAAGAGGAGGCTATTGCATACCCCACGGTTATTCCGGGTATGTTTTTCCTCAATAACACATTAGCATGCATTTTATTTTATACTGGAGTGGAGAGGAGTTTCTTGAGTCATAAATTTAAAAATCTACTCAAACAAACACCCCAATCATTAAGCAAAACCATCATAGTAGTAATAACAAAGATAGACTAAAAGCACTGAAAACACATATATAGAATGCACTATCCCACTAACGAACACTTGTCCTAATCGACTTCACAATAATTACGATAAGAAGTTTCATTTAGCTGCTAGAAATGGATTAGCTTGGTCTTCACCATGCCAATTGCATGTGCCATGAAAAGACCCTTCACTTTCACCATTGGCTAACGAAACTCTATCGATTTGTAACGACACACCCAACATAACTCCCAAACCGTTCCTAGTTTCAACATCTTGTAGCACTCATGTGAGGAGTATTATATCCTTTGCAACCGTCCCGAAGTATTACCGACAGACTATTTAGGAATAGCACACGTACGACAAGTTAAGTTCAAACCCGGAGGCTAGGAATGATTACGGGTAACCTATCACTATAAGAGTATATACGAATTGTATGCAAAAGATAGTGATAAATGAACCAGGAAAATAAACCCCAAATCCACAAGACCACTACCGATCAAAACAACATACAGGATAGTGAAGGTTCGCTGGAATGCTAAGCGAGGACCTGAATTCATTTAGGAGTGAGGAGATACAATAAAAAAAAGTACCCACACCTCTTCCCTAGTCCATAAATACTTATTGTAGAAAGAATTTCGGGACGAAATTCCATCTAACGGGGGGATGATGTAACAACCTGATATTTCAGGTCAATATAATGTAACACCAGTCAAATTTAGGTCAAAATGTAACCTTCCTAAAAGCTTAGTTGGGTTGAATGAAGCGGTAGATATGGTAACAAGGTTTTCATAAATATAAAGAACACTAAAACCCGAGTTATAACGAAGAAGTTATGACCAATCGATGATCCGCGACAATACCAGTAAGACACTATTAAGCGTAAAATGTGAAATTCCAATAAAATACTTTTTAGCCTTAGGTATCTAAATGAAAATCGTAGATATCCCAAAACCTTAAACATACATAAAAAGAACGCCCAGATCTGACTTCATATGAGGAAGTTATGATTTTTCGAAGTTTTAGACGTAGTAGTAGACAACTAAAAACTCGAAATAGAGATCAAGCTAATTTTTGCCAACATGACCTAAACGAGAATCGAAGATCTCATCAATAGTATTACAATGGTAAAAAGTCTGATGAAAACGGACATCGGATGAAAAAGTTATGGATTTTTAACGGACTTTTCCTGTCCCAGCCTGTTAAAAATATAATATTAAAAATATATTCAAAAGCCAACGAAGTCTAAATGAAAGTTGTAGATCTTGTTTTTACCTACGCGTCGATATAAATAATGTTGAAAACGGAGTTCGTGTGCGAAAGTTATGACTTTCTGAAGTTCGGGGCGCAAACCCCAAGGCTGTGTTAGAGCTCACGAGGTGAACATATGTAGTTCACGCGGTGAGCATTAGTGGCTCACGGGGTGAACATATGATGGACGTATTCCAGGGTTAGTGGCCATGACGAATGCAATGATGTATCAAGCTCACGAGGTGAACGTTTGTAGTTCACAAGGTGAGCCTAGCTCACAAGGTGAACATTAGAAACTCACGAGGTAAACCCAAAAAATTCACCCTATAAACAAAATTCAAGGGGCAGCCGAGTTTGGTTGCTCATCTCTTACTCTCCCACTCCCGATACTCTCTTTAAGCCTTATTTTAACCCCCCCCCCCCCCGAACCCCAGTATCATCCCGAGACATGATGCAAGTCCCGAAGTCTCGAGATTTCCAAGAAATGGACTTCTTTCCAGTCGAAGTGCTGCACGAGCAAAGCCTCATTTTCATCAAATCGTCACTCATAAGAAGTGAGTTCATACCCCTATAACTACGTTTTTCAAATGTTTTGTAAATGCTTTTATACACTTTTAAAGAGGGGGGGGGGGGGATACAAGTAAATACACGGTTAAAATCGTGTGATACACCAATCTTTTGCTATACTTTTCGTACTGTTATTTTAACTATCATATGAAGTTGTTATCATGCAAAACACCTCACAACACAACTTTACCCTCTTTGGATACAATATTTTTTATAAATAGAAATATGTTTTAATTATACGTTTGCATACTACATCATATCAAGGGTAACCATTTCAACTATAACATGATACTTTTACAAGAAAACTCAACTCATCATCACGCCTTTGTAACACGGTAGAAAAGGAAATCATTTCATAAATGATTTATCATCATATTACTCGTGAACTTGTTGTTAGCAATCATGTGATGTCATATGGCTTTGTTTGTACCAAACGAAAGTCCCCACCTATAACCAGAGTCTCTTGGAGGGAGAGCGTGACAAGTGTGTATAGATCTATACGGGGCTGACGACTCCGCACCCTGACTATTAGCTACAGCCCCCGGGGTGATAAATTCCAACATTAGGTACTGCATCTAGTATGGTTATGAGGAAATCACAACACGCGGAAAGAATGACTCATGCACGTAGTAATACATAACTCAATCATGCTTGGGGGGGGGGGGGGAGGGTAATAACTATATTACAGGGTATTATCGGAATGTTTAGAATATAGGATAAACACTTCCACAACTAGTTTTATTTTAATAATAAAACTATACATTCTCGGTTTAAGTATGGCATATTTACTTACATTCATGGTCTTGGTTCATATAAGACTACACCTCACTTTTAGGAAAATATAGGTTTTCCTCGTTCAAACACATTCATTTGGTACAATAATGATTTACAACATCATTCTTTTGAGCATGTCATAGTTGCTTACAGGTTATGGTCTTGGTCATTTGAGACTGCATTTCACTTTTAGGAAAATATAGGATTTTCCTGGTTCAAATACATACAATTTATACAACAAACACTCATACTCATTTCATACACTCAGAAGAAAATATCAGGTTTTCTGGAAAACGAACATGAAATTTCGAATGGCATACATTTTCTCAAAACACTACTTATGAACTTACCAACTTAAATGTTGACACTTTTCTTTGAAATAACTTGTATTTTCAGGAAATCACTAAACCAGGTTAGCAACAGCTTTTGAAGACTTACGCTCAGGCATTAGTTTAATCTTTTGGACATCATATTGTAATTGACTTTTTCAAACATGTAATACTACAATCATGTAAACTTTTCAATTATGTATATGATGATTGTGTGTACTTTCTTTACTATTCATTTGTTATGATATTGTACATGACGTCCTCCGCCCCTGAACGTATCTGTCATTCAGGTTTGGGGTGTGACAGTATCTTAGTACAGAGTTCCTTGACTATCTTAAGGAATGTGGAATTGTCTCACATTTGACACCTCCCAAGACACCACAGTTGAATGGTGTGGCTGAGAGGCGTAATCAAACCTTGTTGGATATGCTTCGTTCCATGATGAGTCGAGCTTCGCTACCAATCTCATTATGAGGGTATGCCATAGAGACTGCCACCCATATCCTTAATCTAGTCCCTACAAAGAAAGTTGTTAAAACTCCTCATGAGATGTGGACTGGAAAAGTTCCTAATCTAGACCACATCAAGATTTGGGGTTGCGAGGCTTTTGTGAGGCGTGAGACTCACGATAAGCTCGAACCTCGAAGTGAGAGGTGTATTTTCATTGGCTACCCATAGAAATCCTTTGGTTACTTCTTCTACATACCCAGTGAGAATGTGGTCTTTGTAGCAAGGAGGGGTGTCTTTCGAGAGAGAGCGCGAGAGTTCATAAGCTAAAGAAGCAGTGGGAGGCAAATTGACCTTGAAGAAATTCAAGAGTCAATTGGTGAAGGAACTTCAAACCCTAGCAGTCAACCTGAGGAGGAAACTCCTGTTGACCTAATTAACGAGTCTGCACCTCTGAGGTATTCCACAAGGGTTAGGAATGCACCTGAGCACTATTATGGTTTCCATATTATTGCGGAAGGTGAGACACTTATCAGTGATGAGACACTGGTAAGTCTGGATGAACCTAACAACTATGTGTAAGCCATGGCAGTCCCCGAGTCTGCTAAATGGAAAGAGGCAATGGACAGCGAGATACAGTCCATGTATGACAATCAAGTTTGGAACTTGGTTGACAATGTACCAGGTCGTAAGACAGTTGGGTGAAAATGGATCTTCAAGAAGAAGACTGACATGGATGGTAATGTACACACATATAAGGCGCGACTGGTTGCAAATGGATTTTCTCAAACTCCATGAGTTGATTATGATGAGACATTTTCACCCGGAGCAAAGATTAAGTACATTAGGGTTCTGTTAGCCATTGTTGCATTTGAAGAAGACAGAATTCGAGCGGAAGACCTTGGGGAGGGTCTTTGAAGAAGACAGAATTTGAGCGGAAGACCTTGGGGAAAGAAATTAGGGTACTAAGTGGAGGTGGGGTGGGGAAAGTCGTCGCTTGGAATAGCATCGGAGTATGTAACGAAGTGGAAGGTAGAAGTCCATTAATGGAGGCAGTGGATCGTGCGAATCCACCCAAAAACGTCTGGAGAAGGATCGAAGTGAGTCGGTGATGGTATTGTAGCTAAGATAAACATGAAATACACTGACACAAATCCAAGGATGAACAACACGTGTCAAAAGAATGCATATAATTACATAAAATACCCGCATACAAAAACCAAGCTGAAAGTGTAATGAAATCCATAAACAGAGGGTCATTTTTGCCAACCCCTTAGGAAGTTCACTATTCCTAAGGGGTGCACAACTTTAATATATATATATATATATATATATATATATATATATATATATATACTTATAATTATAATTTATCTATTAGTGGATAAAAATTTTAAATTTTATATTATCTTATAAATAAGATTATTCATATTCTAATTTACGAGTTAATATATTATTATAAATAAAGTAGATGTTAGAAAATTAGGAAGTTGAATTTTATTAATAAAGATATAGATTGGATTTATCTTAGTTTGTTGTTTGTTTTGTGTTAGTCATTTAATCATCGCTTGGGTATTAGTTGTTATCATCGCTTGGGTATCAGTTGGGCTTCTAGACACTAAAAACCTCATGGACATGAAATCGACAAGGTGATGGGTACGGTGCAATGAATGGCATAGCCAATGTAGTGACAAAGAACATGGTTTGGCATGAGGAATTTAAGTTTGCACAATTGAACATGGTGATTTGGGTGCTAAAAGATATATTCGATCATAGTAAATGAGTACCAAAACGGATCTAGTCTAGAGCTTCATAAATATCTCACTCACTAATCACTATGACTACATCTCTCAAGCACACCTCTACAAGTGGACAAACCCACCTTATATAGAGGTGTTTACATGTCTCTCTCTCTCTCTCTCTCCCTCTCTCTCTCTCTTATTAACACATGTGTCAAAAGGCAAATACTCCACATGCAAGTGGGTTTTACAAAAGTCAAACATTTACAAAGTAATTCATGAATAACTTTGCACCCCAACAGCCAATCTACATGATTGTAGTGATATGGAGATTAAACACATACACTAACAGATCCAAGAACTCGAGCTCTTGCAACAAGAGACTTATTTGGAATCGAGCGTTTGAAACGACGACTATGAGGTCAATCCTTTTGTCGGTCTGAGATGATGTAACGATCGTCTTCCGAGGTATAAATTTATTTAAATTCTCAACTTTTATTTTGGGCTATAATAGAATTGTATATGGGAGTGGGCCTTTTGTTTTGGGCCAAGTCATAGCCTGCCCATAAGCCGTATGCGGGGCGTAACCCATTGTACGCTGGGCATAATGGTTAAATGAAGCATGGGGAGGAGAAGCGTACGCGCAGTGTACCATAGGGTACGCCCAGTGTACGCGGCCAGAGGAAAAACCCTAATTTTAGGGGTTTAAGGCTATATAAACCCCATTATAGCCTCCTTCCCTGTTTCCCCATCAGCCTCCTTACTCTCAAGAAAACCCTAATTCGTTCTTATCCTCTCTTTGTGTGTGAACAAGCTTTTGTGAGTGTTTCAAGGAAAGGAAGTAGTGAAGAAGGAAGGGAAGAAGTTGCAGAAGAAACTTGATCTCAGAGATCTGGACTTAGCACCCTCTTGGTCATCAAAGGAAGGTATAAAGTTCTGAACTTTCTTCCTCTTTCCTTCTAGATCTAGGTTATGGAAGTTTGGACCTTTTTAGGTCCAAAGGTTGAGTCTTGATCTTGTAAGTCGGATTTGGAGCTTGGGTTGCCATCCTTAAGGCTCAGAAACATCTTCCTAGCAATAAAGTTTCAATCTTTGTGGCTTATATGGAACCATGCATGAGATATAGTTAGCTACATGGAAGTAGAATGTTATTTGTGAAAGTTTGAGCCTTTATGAGACTTGTAAGCCATCAAGTAAGCAACTTTATGGACTAAGTCATGGAATAAGCTTAGGATCTGGATTTGTAGATTCTGGATCAGATTATTAAGCACATAATGAGATTTTGGCTTAACAGAGCTGTACGCTGGGTGTACAAGGAGGTACGCGCCGCATACAAGCCAGCAGCTGGTACGCTCAACGTACCTTCGTGTACGCCCCGCGTACTTTGCCAATTTGGGCTTCAAGTGTTGGGCCTCAGTGTGGGCTGGGTTTCAGGCTTAGGGTCCTTGGGCAATTATGGCCCATCAAAATTCAGTTGCTAAGGACCAAGAATTTAGTATTAGGCTTGAGTAAGGCCCAATAAAGGGGTTCTGGGCCAATATAGCAAATTGAGCCATTAGTGGGCCTATAGTGGGGCCATGGATGGACTTATAAGGAATTGAGGGTTTTGGGCCATGTTTGACCCATGCCATAGCAGGGGTAAAATGGTCATTTTACCCATAGGAGAATCCATATTCTGATTTAGTATTTTATTTCCCATGATAGTTGAGAAGCAGTCAGAGTAGCAGTCAAAGATTTCTCATTCAGGAGTTCAGTAGTCAGCATCACGAGGTGAGTTTTCCTTCCAGTAGGAACGGGTCTACATCCACAATGCTGACCCATTTAGTTAGAAGTTAGTTTCTAGACTTCGGTACGATGCAATAGTTAGATTGCTTGATGTCTTTGTGATTCAAGCATGTTTTGTGTTATGTGTTCCGGACTGCGGTTCGATGCAGTATGCAGTATATGTGCTTATGCTAGTTGATATGTTTATGCTATGCTATGTTATGCTCAGTCAGTTTCCGGAGTTCGGTCCGATGCATGGGACAAGGTCGCATTCAGTTCCGGATTTCGGACCGATGCAGTTAGTTTCGGACTTTGGTCCAATGCAGGGGACAAGGTCCCACTCAGTTCTGGACTTTGGTCCAATGCAGAGGGCAAGGCCCTGGTTAGTTCCGGACTTTGGTCCGATGTAGTTTCCGGACTTCGGTCTGATGCAGTGGGAAAGGCCCAGTACGTGTTTATATGGTATTGTATGGTATGTGGTAGTTTGGGGGAGCTCACTAAGCTTCGTGCTTACAGTTTCAGTTTTGGTTTCAGGTACTTCCGCAAGTAAAGGGAAGAGCTCGGGATGATGGCATCGCACACACCACAGCTTCAGTTTTGTCCTGGGAGTTGATTTAGCTTTTCATAGATATGATTTGATACAGTCTTGATACAGTTTTCTCATGATACTTTGTTATGGTTTTGAGATATTGACGTATGGGTTTTTATTTTATGATATTGATATGATGGTTTTAGTAATTATTAAACAAAATTTTTTGGGTCGTATTTTGGGATGTTAAAGTTGGTATCATAGCGTTGGTTTGAGGGATTCGGATACACTTTCGGGTGTGTCTGAACTCAAACTAAGGAAAACGGTAAAAGATTTTCAAAGGAAAAACATTTTTGAAAAGAATTTTTGGAAAAGAACTTAGAAATAAAAAGAGTTTTGATAAAGAGAAAAAGGTGTGGTGCGTGCGATCAACCGAGCTCAAGTAAGTACTCCCAAATTACCCATACAAGTTTATATTATCAGTTTCAGTTTCAGTAGAACAACATGCTAGTATAGGACTAAGGATCTAGGAGGATGCCTTATGTACCTGCTTTATGTGTTTCAGCTTGATGAGAATTGCATGCTAGTAGTGAGTAGACAGTAATAGGATAGCATGTGTAGGTTATGCCTAATACTATGAGCTTAGCATTATATGCTAGTACCGTTTCTTGTTATGAGAATAGTTTGCATGAGTATGTTCCCTTTATCTGAATGTTGCTTGCTTTGTGCTTTGTGGGACTCTGAGTGATGGGAGTTAGCCATTAGGTGAATATATCACGTCACATGTGGTCAGGTTGAATAATCTTAGAGTTCCGGAATTGACCCTATTGCGCAACTCTTGTTTGAGTCTAACCGTTGTAGGGACGAGTCTTTTACTCAAAGGATTATCCAAGCCTCATTGCATGTGATGGTATTCAGGTGGTGGCTAATTAGCATTACAAGGAGGCCTTCAGCAGCTAAGGACTGGTTTGGGTGGAGTCAAAGGTTTCCCTAGGGCAAGCCTAGGATGTGAGTAGTAGAAGTTAGTAGCAGTAGAGTGACTTGGTGGAGTCAAGGCAGTTCTTGAGGAAAGTACGGATAGATGTGGAAGGTAGTATGGGCCCGTACTACTGAAAGCTGAGGATCCGTACTCGAATCAACGAAGGCTAAGATGAGACCGGGAAGCTTGTAGTAGCAGCGATCCCTTGAGAATTTCCAGTGTACTAACATTTACCATGATATGTTTTCAGAATGGTGGTTTTGCGACCTAGGCTAGCAGCCGACAGTTCAGGTGCCGGAGAGGGATCAGGATCAGGCTCGGGAGCCAAGCATCTAGATGAGCATACTAGAGAGTTTTTCACTTCAGAGGTGACCCGTATCATTCGTGAGCAGACTCCAATGATCTTTGGTTCGATCAAGGAGGTTATACTAGAGTTGATGGAGGAGAGACTAGGCACATTTCGTGCTGAGGTGGCGGCCATGATGGGTTCGCGCACGCTTACATTCAGGGAGTTCCGGGCATGTGGAGCTCCAGATTATCACGGGGCACGGGATCCCATAGCGAGTACTAGATGGTTGGCAGATGTGGCCAACGCTTTCCGCACGAGCAGGTGTCCCGAGGGGGACAAGGTCAGATTGGCGTCCTGTCTTCTGAAGGACAGGGCACGGGATTGGTCGGAAGAGGTCGTACATGTCATTGGAGATGACGCAGCTTTGGATGCTATGACCTGAGCTGACTTTACTGCAAGGTTCAAAGCTGAGTTCGCACCGGTTATTGAGGTGCAACAATTAGCCAGGGAGTTTTAGGATCTCACCCAGACTACAAAGATAGTGGCGGAGATTACTGCCAAGTTCAGGGAGAGGGCGCTTCTCGTTCCTCATTACGCAGCTGATGAGGAAATAAAGAAGGCTCGTTATCATGACATGCTGCAGAGTGACATCCGCCAGTTTGTGAGTCGGACCAGCTATAAAACACTGGATGAAATGATTGCTAGGGCGAGAGAAAGAGAGAGAGAGAGAGAGAGAGAGAGAGAGATATTAACCTTCAGATGGAGAGAAAAAGGAATCCAAAGGCGACTTTGGGTTTAGGGAGTTCGGACAAAAAGCCCAAGGTTTCAGATCATAGATCCAGGATTTAGCAGAGCCACAGTCGGTGTGGCAAGTGTGGGAGGTTGCACGATGGGGCGTGCAAGGCAGGGAGTTCCGGCTGCTACAAGTGCGGTCGGACTGGGCATATTAGCAGAGATTGTGCAGCCACTACTACCATCATTGCGGCATCAGATCTGATTTGCTTCCAGTGCAATCAGAGGGGACATAAAAAGTCCTAGTGTCCGAGTTTAGCTGCTGCAAGGAAGGTGTGAGCACCTGCTCCTGCTACTTTGAGGATTACAGATGGCCGTCAGGGCCGAGCTGAGACGCCAGTGGCGAAGAGTAGGGCTTTTCAACTGACAGAAGAGGAGGCGCGAGCAGCTCCTGATGTGGTGACGGGTATGTATTTTTCCCTTATCTCTGCATCTATTATTGATTGTTTCTTATGGTTCTATGTTTTGTATAGGGTCGTTCTCAGTGAACGGCATTTCAGCCACAATATTGTTTGATTCGGGGGATACCCGATCATTAGTCTCTCTTGCGCTTCGCAAGAGGTTTAGTAGAGCTCCATGGGAGCTAGATTTTCCACTTGAGGTTCAGATAGTAGCTGACATGACCGTTAGGGTGGCGAGAGTACACAGAGGATGTTCTCTACAGTTATTCGATGAGCAGTTTCCGATGGACTTGGTCCCTATTCCCCTGCGAGGGAATAAGGTCATAGTAGGCATGGATTGGCTGAGCCCCAATGGGGCGGTGATAGATTGTGAGCTGCAGTTAGTGAGGGTTCGCACTCCCAGTGGGGGAGAGTTAGTGATTCAGGGTGAGAGGCCACAGCGCGGACCAGTTCTGTGTTCAGCAGCGAAAGCGATGTGCTATTTCCAGCAGGGTTGCGTTGGTTATATTGCTTATGTTTTAGACGCCCAGGAGAAGGGCAAGATGACAGTTGATGATGTTCCGGTAGTATGAGACTACCCGGATGTATTTTCATAGGATTTGCCTGGAATACCTCCCGAGAGACAGGTCGAATTCAGGATTGACCTGATCCCAGGTGCGGCTCCGATAGCGAAGGCACTGTATCGGTTGGCTCCCCCAGAGATGCAGGAGTTATCTACGCAACTTCATGAGCTGCTAGACAAGGTTTTTATCTGGCCGAGCAGTTCGCCCTGGGGATCATCGATTTTGTTTGTAAAGAAGAAGGACGGGTCGCACCGTATGTGTATAGATTACCGGGAGTTGAATAAGGTAACGTTGAAGAACCGTTACCCACTCTCGAGGATAGATGATTTGTTTGATCAGCTGCATGGAGCGTCTTGTTTTTCCAAGATCGATTTACGCTCCGGATATCATCAGATGCAAGTTAGATATGAGGATGTGCAGAAGACTGCTTTCAGGACCCGGTATGGTCATTATGAGTTTGTGGTGATGTCGTTTGGGCTCACCAACGCTCCAGCCGCATTCATGGATCTCATGGACCGCGTATGTAGGCCGTTGTTGGATCGGTCGGTGATAGTATTCATTGATGGCATCTTGGTTTATTCCAAGACTCAGGAGCAACACGAGGAGCACCTGAGAGAGGTGCTATATATTTTGAGGAGGGAGAGACTTTTCGCAAAGTTCTGCAAGTGCAAGTTCTGGTTGCGCGAGGTGCAGTTCCTTGGACACCTCGTCAACCAGAAGGGTATTTTGGTAGATGCAGCCAAGATAGAAGTCGTGATGCAGTGGGAGTTCCCAAGATCTCCATCTGAGATTCAGAGTTTTGCTAGGTTTAGCAGGGTACTATAGGAGATTCATCTAGGATTTCTCCAAGATAGCAGTACCGCTCACACAACTCACTAAGAAGTCGGTGGTGTTTCGTTGGGAACCTAAGCAGCAGGCAGCATTTGAGACCCTAAGGCAGAGATTATGCGAGGCACCAATCCTTACCTTTCCAGAGGGGGTGGAGGATTTTGTAGTCTACTGTGATGCTTGAATCACAGGTATGGGAGCAGTGTTGATGTAGCGAGGCTGCTTGATAGCTAACGCCTCGAGACAGTTGAAGCCTCATGAGGCAAACTATCCTACGCATGATTTAGAGTTGGGGGCAGTGGTGTTTTCTCTCAAGATTTGAAGGCACTACCTTTATGGGATTCATTGTACCATCTACACGGATCATAAGAGTCTGAGGTACCTCATGGATCAGCCGAGTCTTAACATAAGGCAGTGGCGGTGGTTAGATGTGGTAAAGGATTATGATTGTGAGATCCTTTATCATCCAGGGAAGGCCAACGTAATGGCCGATGCCCTGAGACGCAAGGTGTCACACCCCGAAAACCAAAGGTGGAAACGTCTCCGGGGTTGACTCCAAGTTGAGTATCAAATCCAATGTACATAGTAATCACAGTAAACAAACATTACATTACATATATATGAAAGTTTACATTTGTTTCAAAAGTAAAGTTATACAAGTTATACATATACATCATATAAACAAAAGTTGAGACGAGTCTTCCCGGAAACTCTTCGGGACAGACATTTAGTAGAAAGAGCTACTAACTTCTCGTTTCTCAATGATCATAGAAACGAGGAATGTGGTAATTCGTACCAGGAAAACTCTTGAGTTTTAAAGCATGACACAATACGAAAGTTTGATGCCGAAGATCATGAGAGTTAGGTCGAGGAAAGAGATATAGACAGGCGACCCTCTCGAAACCAGGATAACAACATGAATGAGACTCCGTCATTCCATGTTAAACGTAGCATCAAAGTATTTTCGCGAAAGGTTTCCCATTTAACCGAATGGAACAGAATAGTCCTCTGGACCAAGGATTCAATCTATAGGTACGAAGTTAGTGTTCTCAATCTCATTGGTTAGTCGTCTCGAGGATACACATTTCGATCACATACGAAGGATTGAGATTAGAAAACGTTCAAATAGATAGATAACAGTTTTCCTTCTAAATACTGGAATCGAAAAGAGTTGCAGGTATAAGAGTTATCAAAGAGAAGTATACCTGCGGCGACAGAGGAATCAGTGGTGGTAGTTGCTTTGGGACAGTTCCTTTTGAAGTGTCCTGTTTCACCACAATTGTAGCAGGCTGGACTGACTTCTGCTCCCGATGATTGGTTCTTCGATTTAACTAGTTTTCTACAGGTTCGAGACAGATGGCCCTTCTTGCCATAGTTGTCGCAGCTCCTTTCGCGACATGGACCAGGGATGCGGTGATGGTAGTTGCACTTACCACACCAAGGAAGGGTACCAGTGTATCCACTAGTGGGAGTTTGGGCTGTGGATCCAACAGTTGAGACAGCAATAGGGGCAGTAGCAGCATGGACTGCTACCGTTTGCTGTTTCTTGGAAGACCCTTTTGTACTCAGGGCCTTTCGCTTGTTCCGAGATTTTTTTTTACTTTCACCTCCACTTGTGTCTGACTCAGGAGTGGTAGCTTCCTCATCAGAGTTATCTTCGTGATTGATCAAGATTTTTGCAAGACATTTAGCACTGTCGTACGTGTTTGGCTTTGCAGCCAAGACATTCCCTTTAGTTGGCTAGGTCAATCCCCAGATGAATCTTTCTATCTTTTTACTCTCCGGGGTAACCATTCCCGAACAGAGTAATGCCAGGTCATCGAATCTTGAAGTATAAGCAGTGATGTTGGAACCCTTCATCTTAAGGTTCCAGAGTTCGTGTTCTAATTTCTGAATTTCGCCTTGAGGACAGTATTCTGCAAGCAGAAGCTCCTTCATAGCTTCCCAACCCATGGCATTTGCTACAGGTAGAGTTAAGGATTTGACTCGGCCGTTCCACCAAGTCAGGGCTTTATCAAGGAAGGTGCAGGCGGCAAACTTGACTTTGTCAGACTCCGAACAGGCACATATTTCGAAGATTGACTCGATTTTCTCGAACCATCGAGTCAGGGAAATGACACCTCCAGTGCCATCAAAGGTTGTGGGCTTCGCGTTCATGAAGTCTTTGTAGGAACCCCCTCTTCGGTGTTCCTGGCTGTCTTCTGGATTTTGGGGTTAGGGACCACCTCCGGAGCCACTGGGATTCATTTGTGACATAGTTGCCACCATTGCAGCAGTCAGAACTGTCTGGAGTGATGCGAGATCAAATTGAGGAGAGGGTGGTGGCGGAAGAGGATTATCGTTGTTCTTCGAGCTGGGTCTCTTTCTCGGAGGCATCTTGATCTAAAAAGATCAGGAAAGAGAGGATTATAAGTCCTCTGAATTGAATCAAGAGATATGGAACAGGGGATATCTCATCAAGACAGATATAGCATCATACTAAGCGATAAAGCAGGAAGGAGTTATCAAGACAGAACATTTTATCGCTAGCGGAATGATCAAGTAACATCGCGTATACGAGGATTTTCTACGAAGGATTGGCTCGAGAAATACTCCCATAGTATTTCATGATTCGCTGCAGCGACGATTCGTTGTTTGAGATACTAGGTAAGTTTTAGGCATGCTGCGTACCACAGTCACTCCCAAGCACATGTTGGCCGTGTCTCGAATGAATATAGTTGGCCAGGCTATATTGATCCTAGTCACGACTACATAACTGCCCAGGTTTAACCGCAGTGTACAACACCCATTTACTTATGTTTTGTTCTACTTGTAGTTACGGATTTTGGCGATTCGGTATACTTGTATACTTTCGAAAATACTTATAGTTTTGAAGATACTTTTAATTCAGAGCACTGAGGCCCTTTAGTGTTTATAGTTTTATACCATGTAAGGTTTGGTATACTCCGTTCAATATAAACAAGGGCTCTGATACCAATCTGTCACACCCCGAAAACCAAAGGCGGAAACGTCTCCGGGGTTGACTCCAAGTTGAGTATCAAATCCAATGTACATAGTAATCACAGTAAACAAACATTACATTACATATATATGAAAGTTTACATTTGTTTCAAAAGTAAAGTTATACAAGTTATACATATACATCATATAAACAAAAGTTGAGACGAGTCTTCCACGCACTCCGTCTTCATCAAAAGAGATCACCGGGTACCTGTCTAACTTGGACCTGAGAATACAAGCGGTTTGAAAATCAGCATAAAGCTGGTGAGTTCATAAGCGGTTTTGTTTTATGAAAATGTATCGGTTTCTTTCAGTTTCCGAAAAGGTTTGTTATCCAAGAAAATCCCATATTTTCTTATGTGAAGTTGGTTTAGTTATCATTTGTTACCAATTCGATTATGTATTGTACTTTACCCCAGGAAAATCCCATATTTTCCTAATTGTAAGATCGGTTTTATATCACAAAGTATAGTTTAACACACAAAACTATATAATGAAAATCTTGGGATCACTATCCCGAAAGACATATAAGATAGTTTGACACATTTGAAAGTACAAGTTTAAGATCATGGGACTGTCGTCCCGGACTAAACACGAGATAAGTTGATGTATATATGTAAATATAGATTGAAACCATGGGATCACTATCCCGAATAAGATATAGATTTGGAAAACCATGGGATCACTATCCCGTATAAGATATAGATACAAAACCTTGGGATCATTATCCCGTACAAGATATAGATTTAGAAAACCATGGGATCACTATCCCGTATAAGTTATAGATACAAAACCATGGGATCACTATCTCGTATAAGATATAGTTAAAGACCATGGGGAAAGACATCCCGTACAAGTTATAGGCATAAAACCATGGGATCACTATCCCGAACTAGATACAAAATAGTTTGGTTAATACCATGGGATCACTATCCCATATAGGACATAGATATAAAATAGTTTGATGCAAAACCATGGGATCACTATCCCGAACGAGATATAGTTTCTAAACCCAAACTGTGAATAAGCTGATATTAATACATGTTGTGAGTCGGGTAACCATACTAATACGACAACGTGACCTCCTTGACGTTTGTCAGACGTCGAAACGATATCCAGAAATTTGTCACCCCAGGCGTGCCCGCCTAACTGTAGCTAGCAGTTAAGGTGTGGGATTGTCAGTCCCGAATAGATCTATTCACAAATTCCGTGCTCTCCCTCCAGGAGACTCTGGTTACACTTCCGGGGAGGATTTACTGATCATCCATAAAGGGTAGTGACTATCTCACAAACCAGTACTAAACTATTCATAGGGTTCTCATAAGATATCGACATACAGAAGATTATGAAACATAGTACAGTAAGTATAGATACATACAATGAAATTATCTGACAATACATTCAAATGATACGGAGATAAACTGAATCAGACATAGTTTATCTAATAACTTTATATGGATATCAACATATGATAGAAAGAACAGTAAAGACCCCCAAATTATTCCCATAATAATTTGATTAGTTTGATTGTTTCCTTAACTAAAATCCATTTAGTTGTAATTGAATAGTCATTCCTTATGCTCAGCAAAATACATAAGGAGTAAAAGAGTTTATAAGTTTGTCAGATATAATTTGAAACATATCAATGTTATGATTTGAAAACAGTTATAGTTTGCTTGTATTCCCCCCTGAAAACATTGAAAACAGTGAAAAAGCCGTAGGGGTATGAACTCACCGGACGAGATATGAGACGGTTTGGATGCTAAGTGTTGATCCGAGACTTGTTAACACATGAGGTTCCTAATTATAATGTAAAGATACACATTTGTATCTAATTAGGACTTATATTGATTGTTGGATAGGGACAATTTCTTCAAGTCACGATAACACTCCGATACAAGTGTTTGGAGGGACCCGGGTGGCGTTTAGGGACATGAATGATGCAAGGGACTTAGGAAATGAGTTGGGACTTCAAAGGAACACCCCCTTTAGGGAGTTTACGGCCAAAACACCCATTCCCCATGAGTTTACGGCCATAAACTCATGATGGGTGGTTTATGGTGCAATTTGGACTTCCAACACTAAGGGGATAATTTCTAGACTTGGTTTAAGGACTTGAAATGATTTCAAAACATCAAATAGACCTCCTTATGGGAGTTTACGGCCTAGCATGGCTCCATGGCCGTAAACTCCTATTTTTCCAAGAAAATGATGTTAAATGGTTCCAAAACAAATCACATGTGATTAATAGAATTATTCCAAGGCCTAACATGAGTTTGCATGGGACTTTTGAGGGGTTTATGGAGTTTACGGCCCATGAGACCCCCTTATGGCCGTAAACTCTTCTATAGAGTGCTACAAGGTGTTTCAAGGCCTAAAACTTGCATGGAAGGACTTCTAAAATTCATCTAAGGGCCTTAGGGGTGTTTGGTTTGCATTCTAACATCATGAATCATGGAGTTTACCGCCCAAGCACATGCCTTGGCCGTAAAATCACATAAGTCCCCCAAAAATCATGTTTCAAGTGTCCAAATGCTAAAACCAAGGTTCTATAATTCATAACTAAGCCATATAAGTGATTTGGAAGGGTTTAAAGGCATGAAAACCCTAATTATATGAGTTTACGGCCCAAGAATGATCCTTGGCCGTAAACTCCTTTAAACATCACAAAATTCATTCTTTAATTGTTTAAAGTCCATATCTTGAAGTCCCTTGGCCATATCTAAAGTCCAAATGAGCTTAGGAAGGAGTTTAAGGGCTAAAAACCCTTCAAAATGGTGTTTACGGCCTAGGCAACCTCCTGGGCCGTAAACTCACTTATGTTGTCCAATTTCATGATTAAATGTCGAATTTGGAAGCCAAATATGCTATAGATTAAGGCTAGGAAGGTACCTTAAGGATTTGAGGCCTTAAAATTGAGTTTTGGACCCTTAATCTTTGGATTTTGGAGAGAGGTTAGAGAGAGAGTAGTGAGAGAAGGAAAAAAAACTTCAAATGAAAGCTAAAACACGTTTATATAGTTCCTAAAACTTGTACGCGGTGGAATTCTACTCGATACCGACGTTAAACGCGGCTTTTGGTCGCACCCGATTAAGTTACCGTCACCCGGCGGGAACATTTTTAAAACTTATGAAATGATTATATTCGGGCTAATTACGAGAGTTCCTGAGTGATTTAGACACTCATTAGAATAAAATAAACATATAAGTTTATACAATTAACTCCAAAGAGAAAACGGAACGAATTTGATAACGGCGACCTTTCGGGTAAAGCGGGTTTTGGCGACGAACAAATTTCGGGTTGTTACACAAGGCGGAAGCAGTCCCGATCAGGGACATATGTTTTAGGATGACAGTAATTACTCCATTATTGGAGCAAATCAGAGAGACTCAGGTCGAGGGCCTCAAAGAGGAGAGGCAGAAGTGTGAGAGGATTGTGGGGTGAATAGCTTCCTTCGACTATGACAGTCGAGGATTGTTGACCCTTCATGGGAGAGTTTGGTACCGTACTGGGGTGGAGTATGGCAAGGGTTGATGGAAGAGGCTCATAAGTCTCGATTTTCCATCCACCTAGGGGCAACGAAGATGTATAGAGATCTTCGACCCGACTATTGGTGGCCCTGCATGAAGCGGGATGTCGCCTGGTATGTGGAGAGGTGCCTGACCTACAGGAAGGTTAAGGCGGAGCACCAAAGGCCGCATGGAAAGATGCAGCCATTAGACATTCCAGTATGGAAATGGGAGGATATCACTATGGACTTTATCACTAAGCTCCACAGGACCGCACGTGGAGTGGATTCAATTTGGGTTATAGTGGATCGGTTGACGAAGAGTGCTCATTTTATACCGATCCATGAGAGCATATCGGCTGAGAAGCTAGCTGATATTTATATGCGAGAGGTTGAGGCACGGCATGGAGTGCCTGTTTCAGTGGTGTTAGACCAAGATGTCTGTTTTACTTCCAGATTTTGGAAGCGGTTTCATGACGAGATGGGTACTCGTCTCCATTTCAGCATCGCTTTCCACCCTCAGACGGACGGGCAGAGCGAGAGGACGATTCAGACTCTTAAGGACATGCTCCGAGCATGTGTCCTAGATTTCGGTGGCAGTTGGGATACGTATCTTCCGTTAGCATAATTTTCGTATAACAACAGTTATCATGCGAGTATTGACTGCCGTCCCTTCGATATGCTCTATGGGAGAAAGTGTTGGACCCTGATTTGTTGTGTCGAGGTCGGTCAGCGTGTCATTAGGAGCACCAAAGTGGTGCTCAAGACGATAGGGTTGATCCAACAGATTCGCAGTAGACTGCAGACTGCGTAGAGTTGGCAGAAGAGTTACACCGACAGGAGGTGATCAGACTTAGAGTTTCAGGTAGGCGACATGGTCCTCCTGAAGGTGTCACCCTGGAAGGGTGTCATCAGGTTTCGGAAGAGGGTCAATCTGGGCCCCAGGTTCATCGGTCCTTTTAGGGTTTTGGCCCGGGTGGGTCGGGTCGCGTATCGGTTGGATCTTCCAGCAGAGCTTGGCCAGATCCACAACACTTTCCATGTTTCCCAATTGAAGAAGTGTTCAGTGGACGAGTCAGCAGTTGTGCCCTTAGAGGACATTCAGGTTGATAGCAACCTGAATTATACTGAGCGACCGATCGCGATTTTTGACTGGAAGACAAAGACCTTGAGGAACAAGGTAGTTCAACTAGTGAAGGTGCAGTGGCAGCACCAGAAGGGTTCAGAGTGGACGTGGAAATCAGAGAAGGAGATGCAGGAGCATTATCCGGAATTGTTTTCAGATTTAGTAGCAGCGGACTTCGAGGACGAAGTCTGATTCAAGTGGGGGAGATTTGTAACGATCGTCTTCCGAGGTATAAATTTATTTAAATTCTCAACTTTTATTTTGGGCTATAATAGAATTGTATATGGGAGTGGGCCTTTTGTTTTAGGCCAAGTCATAACCTGCCCATAAGCCGTACGTGGGGTGTAACCCGTTGTACGCTGGGCGTAATGGTTAAATGAAGCGCGGGGAGGAGAAGGGTATGCGCAGCGTACCATAGGGTACGCTCAGTGTACGCGACCAGAGGAAAAACCCTAATTTTAGGGGTTTAAGGCTATATAAACCCCATTATAGCCTCTTTCCCTATTTCCCCATCAGCCTCCTTACTCTCAAGAAAACCCTAATTCGTTCTAATCCTCTCTTTGTGTGTGAAGAAGCTTTTGTGAGTGTCTCAAGGAAAGGAAGTAGTGAAGAAGGAAGGGAAGAAGTTGGAGAAGTCACTTGAGCTTAGAGATCTGGACTTAGCACCCTCTTGGTCATCAACGGAAGGTATAAAGTTCTGAAATTTCTTCCTCTTTCCTTCTAGATCCAAGTTATGGAAGTTTGGACCTTTTTAGGTCCAAAGGTTGAGTCTTGATCTTGTAAGTCGGATTTGGAGCTTGGGTTGCCATCCTTAAGGCTCAGAAACATCTTCCTATCAATAAACTTTCAATCTTTGTGGCTTATATGGAACCATGCATGAGATATAGTTAGCTACATGGAAGTAGAATGTTATTTGTGAAAGTTTGAGCCTTTATGAGACTTGTAAGCCATCAAGTAAGCAACTTTATGGACTAAGTCATGGAATAAGCTTAGGATCTGGATTTGTAGCTTCTGGATCAGATTATTAAGCACATAATGAGATTTTGGCTTAACAGAGCTGTACGATGGGTGTACAAGGAGGTACGCACCGCATACAAGCCAGCAGCTGGTACGATCAACGTACCTTCGTGTACGCCCCACGTACTCTGCTAATTTGGGCTTCGAGTGTTGGGCCTCGGTGTGGGCTGGGTTTCAAGCTTAGGTTCCTTGGGCCATTATGGCCCATCAAAATTTAGTTGCTAAGGACCAAGGATTTAGTATTGGGCTTGAGTAAGGCCCAATAAAGGGGTTCTGGGCCAATATAGCAAATTAAGCCATTAGTAGGCCTATAGTGGGGCCATGGATGGACTTAGAAGGAATTGAGGGTTTTGGGCCATGTTTGACCCATGCCATAACAGGGGTAAAATGGTCATTTTACCCATAGGAGAATCCATATTCTGATTTAGTATTTTATTTCCCATGATAGTTGGGAAGCAGCCGGAGTAGCAGTCAAAGATTTCTCATTCAGGAGTTTAGTAATCAGCATCACGAGGTGAGTTTTCCTTCCAGTAGGAATGGGTCTACGGCCACAATGTCGGCCTGTTTAGTTAGTAGTCAGTTTCTGGACTTTGGTCCGATGCAGTAGTTAGATTGCTTGATGTCTTTGTGATTGAAGCATGTTTTGTGTTATGTGTTCCGGACTGTGGTTCGATGCAGTATGCAGTATATGTGCTTATGCTAGTTGATATGCTTATGCTATGCTATGTTATGCTCAGTTATTTTCTAGAGTTCGGTCCGATGCAGGGGACAAGATCGCATTCAGTTCCGGATTTCCCGACCGATGCAGTTAGTTTCGGACTTCGGTCCGATGTAGGGGATAAGGTCCCACTCAGTTCTGGACTTCAGTCCGATGCAGTTTCCGGACTTCGGCCTGATGCAGAGGGCAAGGCCCTGGTTAGTTCCGGACTTCGGTCAGATGTAGTGGGCAAGGCCCAATATGTGTTTATATGTTATTGTATGGTATGTGGTAGTTTGTTCTTACAGTTTCAGTTTTGGTTTCTGGTACTTCCGCAAGTAAAGGCAAGAGCTTGGGATGATGGCATCGCACACACCACAACTTCGGTTTTGTCCAGGGAGTTGATTTAGCTTTTCATAGATATGATTTGATACAGTCTTGATACAGTTTTCTTGTGATACTTATTTATGGTTTTGAGATATTGACGTATGGGTTTTTATTTTATGATATTCATATGATGTTTTTAGTAATTATTAAACAAAAATTTTTGGGTCGTATTTTGGGATGTTACAGATGAGATCGCCACGAATGAAGATACTACACTGATCTTTTGAGGAACATTGGTTTGAAGGTTAAGATTCTAGAAGTTATAGACATGCTCACCCTGATAACTATTGTTTAGAAGTATACTCCCTAATTTTTCTTTATTTTAACCAATCTTTCGAGGCAAAAGAGGATGAATACGAACCCAGTTCATTTTGTGACACCAAACCCATCTATGATAGATATTCCATCTTTGACATTCATGATGAATGTAAATTTTTTAAATAAGAAGGTTGTTGATGGATATCAAATATCATCTTCTAAAGTCCGTCATCACAAATCCATGCGATTATGATGTACATGATGAGTGTAACATCCTAAAATTTAAGACTAGGTAGTTAAATTAATAAAGTAATAAATGATATATATATATATATATATATATATATATATATATATATATATAAAGTAATAAATGATATATATATATATATATATATATATATATATATATATATATATATCATCAAGGATTAATCGTATCGTTAGTGGTATGAAGTTTAGAAAGCTATAAATGAAAATAATAACATTCTAAAAGTTAAAGGACCAAAAGTGTCAAGTTGGCAAAGTAAGTTGACCAAAAATGTGACTTAGTTAATGAAAGGGTCATAAAAGTTAAATAATGGACGGGGAAGGACTTACTCTTTCAAAACTTAAGTTCAAATCATAAATACCGAAGTTTGATGGGTTTTAGCCAAAACAAAGAAAGTTAAAGGACTAAATGTGATAAATTCGAAATTAAGAAGGCATCCTCTTCATATCATCCAAATGATAACGTAGGGAGGATAATGAAAGAGGTTATTGATGGGTTTGAACCAAAAGAACATCCTATGTTCTCATGCAAACCCTAATGCTTGGATCTAGGTTTCTCTAATTGTACATGCATTCATCCAAGACTTTTAAACCCTAGATCTAGCATATAATATTCAAAATTAGCATATCTAAACAAATCCAGATGATTGCCTTGTTGTTGATTGAAGATCTTGAAGCCTTAAGAACTTTAGCACCTCAAGTGTTGTGCCTCTAATGTATCACAAACACCAATAGCAATTGGAGGAAGCAAGAGAGAGAGAGAGAGAGAGAGAGAGGGGAGAGGAGAGGAGAATTTTGGCTCTAGGACTTCTAGGGTTTTTTTTGGCCGAAATTCCCATGCCTAGGGGTCCTTTATATAGGTATAGGAATTAGGGTTTTAGTTATTTTCCTTATCTAGTTACTTAGCCACCAAGCAGCCCATAAGATAATTCTAGAATCCTATCATGGACGAATTCTTAAGGCTTTATCTCTAGAATTCGTCCACCCTATCTATTAGGGTTTCCTTGCCTAACTTTGCAACTATCACATAATTACAGTTCAGCCCCTTAAGTTCAGTTAACTTCTTTTGATCACAAAACTAATTATTAATTAATTATTGACCAATGTTAATTAAACAAATATTATTTATCTTTTAATATATTATTCTTATAACATATTAATAAACCATAATCACCTCTTTCTATATTATTCCTTCATTCAAGTTGTTTTGGTGAAGGCAACCCAAAAGGACCATGCCCAACCAGGTTAACTACATACCAAATATAGTTATGGACTTAGACACTAATCCAACAGTTATATGGTGATTCAAGCTCAATAGAAACCCTATGGTCAAGCCTTCTTAGTTCAACTTGTGCAAGTTGTGAAGAAATCAAGTGCTTCAAGGTATAATTTCTCATCTTTTTCACCTTGGAATACTCAAACACGTATATGATGGTAGAATTATGTAAAGTCTTGGATTGAAATGGAGTTGGGGACAATATGATGAAACCAATGGAATCCTTTTTAGTTTAGAAATTAATGAGTAAAGGAAGTTCATAATCATAAATGGATACTACTGGAATAATTTAAATTCAAATCATAAGATGTTGGTTGATTCCTATATTGATATATGGAATAATTGACCATAAGGGTATTTTTGGAAATCTAGCGATAAATACATGATGATTGACATATTGGAAGTGAATGACATTCATAAACATGAAATTACACTCTAGATATGTTACTGGAACATTAACATGAAGAGATTCTAGTTAAGTTCTAGCTCTAGTGATTATTTTGACTTAAAGAGCAAAATAGGAAAGTTGGAATGGAATTGGACATTCCATAACTCCATTAAGGAACAAACATAAGACTTGTATAATGTTAAGAACTTAACAACACCCAATGATGTATTAGATGATTTGGGAATAATTAATACTGGTTAAAGAGTATTCTTCAGCAACTTGAGCTTTTAACCCTTACATTTGAGTGTTTGTAAGCATTATGAACTTAACATTTTGATAAAGGTCTTAATGATTAATTCACCATGAAGATAGGGAATAATTGTGTATTTAAAAAAGTTGATCACCTTTATTTTGTCCTTAATAACCACTTGGTAAAGTTTGGTGGTCATTGGAAGCCCACAGAACAAGTTACAAAGCTTTTAGCAAAATTTTGCACAAAATGGTGACCTACAATTTTGACACAGGGGATGTTAGTCATGACATGAGGGTGTGTCCCTTTGACACGGGACATATCAAAGGTTCTATTAAGTGTACGGTTTTCATGAAAAACCTAGTAAACGACCACCGATTTCCCTAAAAATTTATTTATATGCTAATAAGAAGTAAATAAGCTTATGGGGAATATCTAAATGTTAAAAATACATGAAGGGTAATTTGGTCATTTATAATGAGGTATGTCCATCCATGTTTTATAGGTGGTGATCGAGAGTGTTACTCTAAAGAAAGAAACTAAAAGATCACTAGTTAGCCTTCTTCTGATTAATGTGAGTACCTATTGGCATTTTTCCACTTTGGGGGTACATTGAAAAATGAATTTTTGATAATGAAATGCAATGCTCTTATATATGAAATATCTTGAAATAAAAGTGTTAAATGTTTTTGAAAAGAATGCCTTGAAAGTAAGAACGCTTTTAAAGTAAAGAATATTTTGAAAGTTTGATAACGTGTTTGAAATGAGTATTTTGATATTGACATATGAAATATGAAAATCATGAAAAGTAATGAAAAAGAATGGAAAGTAATGAAAAGGAATGGAAAGTAATGAAAAGAATCGGAAAGTAATGAAATGAAAATTATCCGGGCCATGATACCTCATAAGAGACACTAGAGGAATCTATCGGGGTCGTGTGTCCCATTTGCTAGAGAGATTTCCTAATGGAAATGATACTTTGGTGGATTGATTTGTTCTTTCCACCTTGGTCTAGACTTGGGAGTGGTTCCTTTATTGGACGTAGACTCTAAGTATAAAAATGACAACAGTTTAATACCGGAATTAGCCCTTAATGATAAAAGAGAATGAAATGTGGAAAGATGTATTTTGAAACACAATGAAAAGAAATGAAATGATGCTTACGATGCGTATGAAAAGATTTTTCCTTGAAAATGCTAGAAAATATTTTATCTTCTAAAACTATGTTTTGCAAAGATGAAATGTTTTTTATGAAAACATGATAAATGTTTTGAGTCGAAAACCCACGTAGCTCACGAGACATTTTTGTCTTATGTATTTCTTTAATGCTTTGTATCTCAGGTTACATTTAAGGAGAGAGGACTATAGATTTAAGTTACAAGTCAAGAAATATAGAATGGAGTGGAACTTGTTAAGTACCTAATTAGTTGTATGTATGTAATTCTTATTTACTTGCTATGGTTTTTATGATGCTTAATGGTAACGCCCAATGATTTAGTTATAAATGTTTTTGTGGGACCAAGTTTTTTTTGTTGAATGTGGGTTAACACCCGAATGATTTTGTTTAAACCATAGCATTTTAAAGTTCGAAAAATTTGAAAATTTTGGGGTGTTACAGTTTGGTATCAGAGCCATAGTTTAAGCAAATAACGATTGGATCATTCCACTCTTAGGCTTAGAATTTGGTTATGGAAAGTGTGAATGAGTCATAGGATTGCTATGCCTTAAGTTAGATAGGATCTTATTCAACAAGTGATAGAAAACAATTGTCAAGCTAGATGTTTATGAAGTTCTAGATAAGTTAGATGGACTTGTAGAATGCTACATTGAGTACTCCTAAAGTGAGAAATGGAAGTAGGACTAGTGAATGGACGGTCTAAACCAATGGATCAAAATCTCCTAAGTGGTGAAGTCAAGGTCGGTTATGTATGATGTGGGTATAATAGTATTGGGCTTGTACTATTATAAACACATGATACATACATGAACTTGGTGGAAAAATGAAGGGGTTTTGTGAAATGTGGTAAGGATTTGGGTGAGTTAGGGTCTTAATGAATATGTGCCTTGTATCAAATGAGAGTCATGAAGGAGTTTAGAGCATGATTAATGGATAATGGGAAATTTTGACATCTTTGACTTTTCTATCAAAATTAAACAACTAGTATAAAATGAAAATTACTTGGTATACATTTGATATATGTTTGAAATTGAGTTTGTATCCATCAAGTACTATTGGTAGTGACTTAGAAATACCAAGGAATGAAATAAATTGAGAAATTTAATTGTTAACAATCAAGTAGCTAAAAGGGGACATAGTTGACAATTGGTAAAAGTCTAACATGGGATAAGAATTGGAACTCCATAGTTATGATTAAGAAACTAGTTGAAGTTGCTAATTTGGGACAAGTTTGTGCTACTACATAAGAGTGATAACTTCAAATTACAAACAAGTTGATTGAGAAAAAGATGGAATGGAACCATGAATTTCATCTTTAGTTAAAAGTAAATACCCAGATCCAATTGACGATACTGGAAGGCGAGTCAATGACCTAATGGAAAAAATTGTGATATTGTGATGAAAGAAAGATAACACATAAAAGTTTGTCCGAGACATCTTAGGAAGGAGCTCGATATTATTGATTCAGTAAGATCTTTTGAGATCCTAAGGAGTTGATGACTATATGACAACATTATCAAGTGTCAAGTGTGATGGTAGCTATAGAAGAAGGGTGGCCTTGTGACACCATGCCACTAGTAAAATATGAGAGATGATACATTAACCTAATGCACTATACTGGAAAGTGAAGTCATCACAGGGAAAGAAGAATATTGAAAGACACCTGAAGGTATTTCCCGAGCCTAAATGGAAGACAACCAATATGAAGACCGTCTCGAAGTATGCACATAATGGAAACTAAAAGTAACAATGATAAGTATATAAGAGTACCTTACCCTGGAGTACTAAACTACTATGATGAACAATTTAATGGGAGGAACTTTGTACGCTCGACTTACAAGCTCTGAGATTTGTGATAAAAGTTTAAGTTTTCGTGGAGAACATGATAAGGGCGTCAGAAGGAATAAAGCTTCGAGATGTGATAACTAGATGATAAGTAACTGGAAGAAGATTTCACATGATGAAATATCAAAAAATGCAAATTGAAAACCAAAAGATTTTATGGTACTAACAAGGTGTTTGTAAGAATCAATACTTGCAGTTTGTTGAAAATGACTGTCAAGAAAAAGATGGCGAACAAAGGAAAATTTTGAAATTTCCATGCATGAGTCATAAAGAGGAACTACTTGTGACATCCCCTAATTTATCGGCTAGAAAAGACCGATTTAATTTATGCTTTTTAAATAAAATCAGAGAAATCCTTTTAAAAGATGTTGCGGAATTAGTCCCCAAAACAAAACATGATAAAAGTTTAGCAAAACCTTTCTTTAAGAAATGTATAGTTTCATTTCATATCAAAACCTTGGGATATCATGTTCCGATACAGATCAAAAGTATAAGCAAGACGTTATAAGCCTTTCAATAGTTATTTGCAACTACTGGCCTATAATCCAAAAATCTCTCTTCGTCCTCCGACTATGCTCGGGGTCCACTACCTGTAACATAAAAAGCTGAGTGGGTTAGGCCTGGTGAGCATATAGGGTTTTCAACCCACAATAATAATAAACTTATTAAGTTCATCAATCAACGATAACCCTGATTACCCGGTCCCGTTATCCTCACTTAACGTCCCAAAACAATTAACATAAGGGACCTAGCCTAAAGAATATCATCAGGATGGACACTACTGCTAAGGGGTTTCCTCAACCATACATGTCCTAAAGGCAACCATGAGGGGGATGGAGTACAGTGAATGAACACTCTTAGTTCATTACACCTACAGGTGCGGGCCTGCCAGTGTTCCACTGAACTATCTAGAAAGTCCGTGGTCGTCATCCAAACTCCACTAGATGACTGGATCTCAAATCACATCGAGGCCTCTCATCACTTTTATTTTATCACACATCACTATCTACCCATGTTTTACCCAACATATTTGTAGATAAAAATACATATACAGTTTAAAACTTGTATAAAACATCAATTCAACAATTGTCTCAAATAAACAATCAATATATATACACATAGCATGTATTTATATAAAATACTTCATATCTATATGTAAAATGAAAGTTACTATACACTCACTGGATTTGATGATAATTGGGTAGCAATTCGTTGCTTAAAACTAGGGGTGCAAACGAGCCAAGCTACTCGCGAGCTACTCGGGATCGGATCGTTAAAAACTCGACTCGAAATCGGTTTTAAACGATCCCAAGCCGAGCTCGAGCTTAAAATTAAGCTCGTTTATTAAACGAGCTCGAGCTCGAGCCTATGTCATTAAGCTTGATTAGGCTCGCGAGCCTAAACGAGCCTTTACATAATATAATTTATTATTATTTATATATATTAAAATAAAAATATATTAGAGGAATTACGGATTTAGGGTATTAGTAAACGAGTTTCTTAACGAGCTCGAGCCGAGCTTAAGCTTATTTAGGCACGTCAGATAAAAAACGAGTCGAGCCCGAGCCCGAGCCGAGCTTGGATAATTCGTTACGAGCTCGAGCCGAGCTCAGTACAAGAAAGCTCGAATTGAGCCGAGCTCGAGCTCGAGCCTCATATAACTTAAACGAGCCCGAGCCGAGCCTGGCCAGGCTCGGGCTCGGCTCGGCTCGTTTGCACCCCTACTTAAAACGATCGTTTCAAATAAAACTGGGAGTTTTATTGAGAAACCGGGGTCTGCAAAGGTCGGGCTTCAAAACCGAAAAGATAAATTTTTCGGGCTTCTTGGGCACTTCGTGAAGTATTATGGGGCTTATAATCGATATTGGGGCTTTGGGGGATGTTAAAATGAAAGAAATATGAGAAAAGGGGTGAAAATGGACAATTTCTTAAAATAATCCGAGAAAGCTCGCAGCCTTCCATTTATAGGGGAGGCTTCTGATCGGACGGCTGAGAAGCTCCCAGGTGGCAGCAGATCCGAAGGGTAGCTCACGTGGGTTGCGCATGTGTGGCCCTCGCTGGCATGTTCTAATTGGACTGAAGTTTGGGTGCGCTGAGGGGGTTTGTGGCTCACTGCGAGGCTCGGACAGATGAGTCACTACACACGCATCGGATGCGAGGCTTGCCACCGAAGCTTAGTGTAGTCAGCGGATTGGACCGCAACTCGGACTCGGAAGGACATGACATGCCTCGCCAGGTGGCTTCGTGACTTAGCAGATTTCCAGACACGCGTCGGATGCGAAGCAAGGACAGATGGCCGAAGTCCATGTGTGCGAAATTCCTCGGTTTTGGGGATTTTTCTCGTTTTTCGCGCTAAAACTTCTAAAATTCATAACTTTCGCATACGAGCTCCGGTTTTGACGTTCTTTATATGCACGCGTAGGTAAAATTACGCTCTACAACTTTCGTTTAGATTTAGTCGGATAATTTTGTCTTTAATTTTTGTATTATTATTTTTAACAGACCGGGATAGGAAATCCGTTAAAAATTCAAAACTTCTTCATCCGACGTCCGTTTTCGTCAGACTTTTTACCGTCATGCTACTAATGACGAGACCTTCAATTCTCGTTTAGGTTATGTTGGCTTTATCTAAAATTTAATTTTGATGCTCATTTTTATTCTTAATTAACTAAGCCCTAGTAATTAAGCATAAAACACATAGAATTCACATAATTCCTTTTTCATTTCTTCAAAATGAGTTACAAAGGTGAACCTAGACTATCACCTTAATATTAATGCCTAGGCTAGAAATGCGAGTGTTACACTACTATAGTGTGAGAATAATAGGTTGACTTGGACCTTAAAATAACTTCCCTAATTTATTTTAAGGGGTAGATGGTAAGAAGGTTAAGGGAGTGTGATGATGCGATGTCACAAGAGCTCATAACACTCTGGAGGCTGAGTAAGAATGATATGTTGTGATTAGAATTACAACATACATGAATGAACCAAGGATACACAATTTAGACATTTTAAGTTGAGCAACTTAATGACATGGACCAAGAATACTCAAGTACAATTGAATATTGAGTTTGAGTATTGCTGCAAAGTTGTACTTGACAATCGGGAAAAGAGCAGGAAAACTTATGCTAATGAGATCTTCCATGAAGAATCCAAGTTGAACAACTTACATGTATAGACCCCACAAGCTCATGTACCTTCCGTACTTTGTCCGAGTGCGACTAATAATCTAGATTTGACTACTGGTCAAAGTTTGACTCGCTTTTACTTTTATCAATAAAGTCTTTAGTTATATTAGCATTCACCCAAATATATCTAAAAGATGGAATTTTGATTGTGGACGCGATGAGTTACTTAATGATGACTAAGAAATATAGAAATTAATCAATCATAAAATGATTTTAAAGGAAGACTGTTGAGTAGTCATGTAATTGTGATTTAAGTTATGTTTGAGTAATGCTGATAATAAAATGTGGGATTCGAGGTCCATAAGGATTAAATGTGATGCAACGGGTTTTCTGTAGATAAATAAATGAAACATCTTACTACATGATGAAGTTCATCTTGCAATTTACCCTTAAAAGAAATGCCTTCATTTCTTTTAAGGGGTAGATAACTGAGAAGAATCAAGTTCCAAGTGACGAGATAATACAGAACCAAAAGGACTTTGAAAATTGGATTGAAACAACACTATGTCTTCAAGGCTTCTGATCATGGTGTGCTTAGGTTTGTAGACCTTAGAAATGCATTAACTCATGAAATGAGATTTGGAATCATCATTTAAAGTGAATGACAGTGGATAGGGATAAGATTTTGGAAGTAGATATGTACTTGGTTTGTATAGTACTCATTGGTGTAAAAGTATAAAATTTGGAACAGTATACATGGTTGAGTTATCTTATGAGTAAATGTAGAAGTAGAACATCATTAGTATAAATGAACAAAAAATATATATTCAAGGTAAAGTGTCGGTATTATGATTTGGAAATCAAGATATATAGCAAAGGAATTTTAGAAATAAGAGGTTATGAGGAGTGATTAGACTTTACGTATAAAACCTAGCAACGGATAAATTGCAATTATAGAAATAGAAATGAGACAATATGTGTACCATAGTATGTTTTGGAAATACTATGTGATGATTGAGACGCGAACTATAGGGAGGGCTGAAAAAGGAGAAGATGAAAAGATATATATATAAAAATATAAGTCTATATAATGTCGTACTAATGGAATGAGTAAAGTATGGAATGTTTGTAATGTGCTTGAGCACAAAGGGACATACTTACGAAAATTGGGACCTAAGTAAGGAAATAGAAAAATGTTGACTTAAGATTGGATAAGCTTACTACATGATGTTTTTAAAAGTTAAAAAAAATATATAAGAACATAAAGAAAACCAAATTTGATATCTGATCACATTAAAAGTACTAATCTAATGTAGAACTAAAAACTAGGATTTAGCCAGACATGGATAAAAACGAATTAAATTAATGAAAAGATAAACTAACTAATTAATCTTGCTTGCTAAATGTAGGAGATGATCTTCAGCTTTCAGATCTTCAGAAATCGTTGAAACCAGAGAGAAATTGCCTCAGAAATCATCATTTTCGTCACCTGGAGCATTAGGAATCGTCCAAGCTCCAATCTGATCATAGAGACATCCTATATATACACAAGCCAAAGTCTTTTGATACATGAAAGTGAACCTATAGCAATCCAAAGCCAATCCAAAACCAAAGTGAAGGGTATTCCGAGATGTGATGTGTTCCGAATTAAAGCTACTTCCAAGATAAAGACTAGTTTGAGAAACACATTGTAGTTAGTGCTATTTTGAGTCTATATTAGCATTTAAGTTTTCATGTATTTTAGATTTTTTTTTCTATTGTAAATCTCATGGGAAAGGATCTAGAAAATCCTCAATGTCAGCTTTTAACTTTTTAACTTTACATAGTTCATGCAGTCTTGTCAGTTTGGCTTTTTCTCAATCCTTGGCTATATAAGGAGAAGTAATTTCCTTACAATGTAACACTTGAGGAACATTCTCTTTCACATCAATAGTAAGTGTCTTGCAAGTAAAATCATTCTCTTTATCATTCTCATTGCTCTCAAGGTTTCTTTACTTTGTTCATACTTACTCTTAAATACTTGAATACTCTATTAAACATCTTATTTCAAGACAAGACTGGTTTACCAGACTTGACTGGACTCTTAATATTAGCAACATACACTGATCTTAAGTTAATTCAAGGTTTGAATTTTCAAACCTTGTTCGCACACTATTTCTTGTACTCATAATTGGTATGAGAGACTAAGTAGTTTCCATTTGAATCCATAAAAACATATTATAGTTGATTTGAGATTACCTTGGTATCTCATTCATTTATGTGTTTAGGATAAAAGTTCTTATATATACCACTTCAACTCTAATACTTTAACTTCAATGGTTGCTCCTAATCATACTCAACAAATGTATCCAATGCAAATAGTAAATAGCATGGGTTGCCCAATGCGTTCCCCATTGCTAGTTGTTAAAGAGTATGATCACTGGAAATTTAGAATGGAGAGATTTTTACTTGGTAAGGAAAAAGGTGAAGAGATATAGACGTATGTGAGAGAAGGTCCTTGTGTTCTTGTAAGAAAAATGGTCAGAGATGTTACTACTACTATCATGGGTTAAGAAGAACAACACCAAACACCTCTAACTGTAACAGACATGAAAAAGCTTCAGCAAATCAAGTTGCATTCTAGGAAATGGTGTTTGGTCTTCCTCCTTCTTTCTTTGAGCACATTAAGTTGTGAAAATCTTCCAAAGAGATTTGGGATACACATCAATACCTATTCGAAGGTTTTGAGAACATGAAGGATAAGCGTGTGACATCTGTTGTCAACGACTTTGAGACTTTCACTACAACTCCCGGTGAATATGTAGACTTTGTATTAAATCAGTACAAGATCGTTGTGAACAACATGACTACCCATGGAATAGTCCAAAATCCACTCATGTATAACCTAATGTTCATCAACAGCCTTGGAAAAGGATGAGGAAACTTTAAGTCATGTCTTCATTGTAACGGATATCTAAAGCAACTGAAGCTCTATCAGTTATTTGACAAACTACAAGGCCATGAATCTAATGTTGAGCAAATGTTAAAAGAATTGTCAGGAGGTCCTCTTGCCTTAGTGAGCTTTATTAACCCAATGATTTCAAGCCCATCTGTGCCAGATCCTTTTGGAACTATCCCACCTGTTTCATCTACTCAACCAACACTTCCTACCCCACCTACTCCACTCATTCCAAACCATTCATTAGAAAAAAAATCTTGATCTTGATTCAACTGAGTTCGAACTTCGTATCTAAGAACTTGTCAGCAGAATAATAAAGAACGCATACTAGCCATGTCGTTTGGAGCTGCACGGGTCTACTCTGTTGTCAACTGAAATGCTCTCCTTCGAGCCCTCAGTGCCTCGGCCTTCCCCTTCAAGCAATCAGTAATACACAGGGTCGTAGGGGCCGGAGTCTGAACCATCCTAGATGCAAGTTGAGGACACTCGACCCTCATATGACCCTTCTGGTTGCAATTGAAGTAAACCCTAAATCCCTTGGTGAAATCCCTAGCCAAATGCGTCTCCTTGCCATACAGGTAGTAAGTCAATCCTGACCGACAAAATCCCTCATGTCATTTTCCGCAGTTTCCAGAAGTGCGACTCTTCTGGCCTCAAGCTCTTTGATCAGTGGTCTTCGTTTGCTTAGTCTTTGACTTCAACTATACTGGCCTCCTATCTCTCCCTTGGGTCTCCCTCTCCTTCCTAGCCTGGGTCTCCACCTTAATATCTCTCCTAATGTTGGGTCAAAATATGGTTTATAGTTTGCTTTTCTGGACAATTATATTTTTCTGTAATATTTTTGGAGTTTACGGTCATGTTTACGGCCGTAAACACCTTACGACCGTAAACCCATTTACGGCCCATGTTATTCGGACCATGTTCTCCAAGTATAAATATAGGTGTTAGTGTGAGGAGTAAAGATTGATGAACCCTAGAGAGTTGACGGCCAGAGAGAAACCGGAGCTTTTATGTGTGTGTGAATCTTTTGTATCCGGATCTTCATTCATATTATCAATACAGAGATTCGTATTATTCTTCTTCTCCTTCTCTTCTATTTGATCTGACATCATCCGTTTGATTGGGATTCCGCACCATCAAACGGATCTGATTGATACATTGGCAAATTAGGGACTTACAATTGGTATCAGAGCTTGGTTGTATCAGTTAATTTTGTCAGATTTGGAGCATTATTTGATCTTATTTTCGAAATATTTTTGCGTTTTTGGATAGATCTCGCAAAAATAAAGGGGGTTTGTTCTTCATGTTTTTTCATAAAAAAGGGTTTTTGATCGAGTTTTGGAGCTTCAAAGTCGAAAAATCGATGTTTTTGGTCGGAGTTTGCGGCCGGCGGCTAGGGTTTCGGAGTTCACGGCCGGAAACTGTTCACGGTCGCCGGAGGATTGCGGCACGTGTTTGCAGTCCGCGGAGTTCACGGCCTCGGTTTGCAGCCTTGGAGTTTACGGCCTCGCAAGAAGCAGCCTCGCTCAGCAGTATCGGTCCTCGCCTCGCACGTCGGTCCATCGCCGCGCATTGCAGCTGATTGCAGCGCCTCGCTTCGCATTTATAAATAAAAATTGGACACGAGTTTTGGCGCTGCCGAGAATCGAACTCAAGACCTTCCAGTCATCATCCAGCGCATTAACCAACTCCTCTAGCATGATCTTTGCTGATTTCATCTGCATTCTTTACTCAAAAACACTCATCTTCGGTTCCAAGTTTCGCAAAATTGTCATTTTTAGCCCAAAAACTAAATTTCTTTTATTTTTAAATTCATTTTTCATCAAAAAATAATAATAATAATAATAAAATAATTAAAAAATTATTTATTTTTGACTTTTATTTTTTAACTTTTGACCATAAATTTTGACATTGACTTTCAAGTTTGACCTTTGACTTTAAACTTTGACTTTTTCGTTTAACTTTTAAATTTTCAAATTTAACTTTTCGGTTTGACTTTTAAGTTTGACTTTTCAGTTTAAATTTTTAAACTTGACTTTTAAGGTTGACTTTTATAATCAAAGGGTTTGCTTTTAAGTTTGATTTTGGCTTCTAGTTGTGCTTTTTAATTGATTTTAAGGTCTACGAGGGAGTTAAAACATGAAAGAGAGTCGTCATGATATGTTAAGACAAAATTTCAACATTTTCGATTATATCCCTGGAGAAACCCTCAAAACTCAGTTGCAGCGATTTACTACACTTATTACCGAGATGAATATAGTTGGGATCTTCTTGTCTAAATCTGAGATAAACAAAAGGCTACTGAATTCACTTCCGAAATCGTGGGATATGAACGTGGCTATCATCAAGAAGACAAAAGATCTTGTTGATGTAATTCAAGAACTTGATGCTTTGAAGTGTAGAGAAACAATGAGTTCTGAAAACATTCCGGTCACTAAAGTTACATGTACTCCAGCTTGTGAAGCTACAATTAAATTTCTTCGGGAACAAACTGATTTATTAAAAAGAGAAGTTGAGGACCTGAGATATGAAGGATATCAACTGTAACAGCCCGGATTTCCAGGTATTTATTATTATTTGTATTTTTGGAGAATTGTGAGTGGACTCAGCGAGTTGGAGCTCAAACTCGCTGAGTAGGATCACGATTTTGGACGCGGGTTCGCGTCTGGACTCGACGAGTCCAAGGAGTGGACTCGGTGAGTCCACGCTGTTTAATGAAACCCTAATTTTCGGGGTATGAGACCTATTTAAGGGGGTTTATGGTCGTCATTTGCAGCCACCAACCCCAGAGAGAACCCTAAGGAACCAGTGAGCACTTTGTGAGAGAGAAGAGGAAGAACCTTGACTCTTTGTGGGTATTTTTGCATATAGAAGAGGATCAAGGCAAGAGGAGTCCAAAGAAGGTGCTAATCCAGTGATTTCTGAGCTCAGGGACTTCATTTGAGGTATCCATTCGTTCCTTTCTCAGTCCTTGTTGTGAATCTTAGAGTTAGGGTTTCTTTGTGGAAGAGATCCATGGAGTATTTGGCCTCTTCCTGTGTTAGTACTTTAGATCTGGACCTAAAGAGGTCCAGAGACCCTTTTCCATCAAACTTTATGAGTGTTAATGGAGGCCATGAGCTTAGAATAGCATTCTAGAGATCATATCATCAAATAAGGCCTTTGGACCTTTGCATGAGCACCAAGGTTGTGACTTTACGTGGTGAATGTGCTTGGAAGGACTGGATCTAGGGGTTATTGGAACGGATCTGACCTCAGGAGTGAGTTTGAGTTCATGCATGGCATAGACTCGCCGAGTCTGAAGAACAGACTCGGCGAGTAGCATGAAGATTGTCCATAACCACTCAGCGAGTGGTCTTGCCGAGTTAAGGGGCTAACTCAGTGAGTCAGGGAGAGTCAGAGAGGGTTGACAGGTGGACTGAGTCAAGCTGGAACTCGCCGAGTTGTTTTGAGACTCGACGAGTTGAGTCGCGGTGGCCCCGCGATTCATGCCACGTGGAACTCGTCGAGTTAGGGAGTACTCAACGTGCCAAGAGAGAATCCGAGGGAGTTAGTGAACACGTGTAGACTCACCGAGTCTCTCTTATGTACTCGCCGAGTCCAGTCAAAGTTGACCGTTGACCGTTGACCAGAGTTGACCTATGTTGACTTAGTGGGGTTAGTCAACCTAAGTTGTGAAAATGCTAAAGATGTATTGTATTATAGGAGGATTATAGCTCGGGGGATCGAGTACGATTGGGGTCAGGGATTTGCGAGCTATCGAGATACACGAGGTGAGTCTTCTCACTATACTTTACCTTGAGTATGCAACTAGAGTTATGTGATACAATGCTTGTATGCTATATTTGTGTTATGTGTTGCACTGCATTATTCTTTGTGATTTATGTTGTGCATGTTTACAGAGTTAGAACCTGAGGGTTCACAGAGTTTGGGTGCACGGACCACACAGAGTTATAGCCTCGAGTGGCTAATATGTGTTATAGGTGGTATTTTGGGGAACTCACTAAGCTTTGTGCTTACAGTGTTTGGTGTTATTTGTTTCAGGTACTAGTGACGACCGTCAGTACACAGGCATGGGATTTTATGATTTTGAGATCTTGGGATTTTTGTATTACTTGGATTGAATTTCAAACATGGTGGTTTTATGAATATTAAGTGAATTATGTTTTATAAAAATTGAAAATTTTGTTTTGAAATTTACGATGTTACAAGTTGGTATCAGTGCCTTGGTTTGAGGGATTCGGGTACACCTTCGGGAGTATTTGAACTCAAACTGAGGATTTGGAAAATATTTTCAAAAGAAAACCAAATTTTCTAAAAGTAAAAGATTTCTAGAGAAATTCAGAGAAGAAACGTGTGTACGGTCAGTCAGCACGCGAGCGGTGATTTCCCAAAATACCCTTATATTATATGTTTATGAGATTGTTATGATGTATTCTCTTGCTAGAGTAGGCTAGGTATTCCTATTAGGACTAGAGTGCCCTGATTTGTGATGCCTTAGCCTAAGGAGAGGTGAGGTGCTATGAGATGCTTGAGAGAGAATAGGTAGCAGCGAGGAGCTTATGAGAGATCTGTTAGAAAGTGATAGAGTACTTGGAAATTGGGATTCGAAGAGGAGGATTTGGGGTGTATACTGAAACGGTGTGGACAGTAGTATTGCGCCCGTACTACTGAAAGCACCGGGGCAGTGTACGGTCCAAGTAAGAATCTTCGGAATACCAAGGATCAAGGAGGGATGAGTTGTCTAGTGTGAGTATGCTCAAATGGGTTCTAATTTATCGTATGTTGTATTTCATAGGTTGATCATGGTGAGGACACGTCATATGCCAGAGGGCGTTGGGGCTAGTGATGAGGAGATCCATTAGATCATCCACGAGGAGGTGGCTGTGGCCATCAGGGCAGCGATACCAGAGATGCTCGGGTCTATTAAGACCATGCTGATGGAGACTTTCGACGAGCGTTATGCTGCTCTTTCTAAGGCTGTTGTTGAGGCGGCCACCGCAGCTGTTGCTACTGCGAGGCCACAGGGTGGTGATGCGTTGCTGTTCCGGGAGTTCAGCAACACGAAACCACCAGAGTTTGATGGGACCCAGGACCCGGTGGCGGCTATGAGATGGATTTCTGACATAGAGGGGTGTTTCTTCACTTGCTCATCTCCTGAGCATTTGAGAGTACGGTTCGCGCTGAACCAGCTTCGCTTGGGAGCGAAGGTGTAACACCGTAAATTTCAAACAAAATTTTCAAATTTTCGTAAAACATAATTCATTTAATATTCATAAAACAACCATATTAATTATCCAATTCAAGTAAATACAAAATCCCCAAGATCACAAATGTATAAACTCTGTGTGTGTGTGTGTACAGATCAAGCCGGCGCCTTCCTGCGGTCGTCACTAGTACCTGAAACAATAACATCAAACACTGTAAGCACAAAGCTTAGTGAGTTCCCAAAAATACCACATATAACACATATTAGCCACTCGAGGCTATAACTCTGTGGGTCCGTGCACCCAAACTCTGTGAATCCTCAGGTTCTAACTCTGTAAACATGCACAGCATAAATCACATAGAAATAATGCAGTACAACACATAACATACATAGCATACAAATACTCTATCACATAACTCTGGTTACCTACTAAAGGTAAAGTATAGTGAGAAGACTCACCTCACGTATCTCGATAATTCGTAAGTCCTGAAATCACTAGCGCTCGATCTCCCGAGCTATAGTCCTCCTAAATCACAATACATCTCTAATTAACACTTTCCCAACTAAGGTTGGCTACTCCTTAATAAGTCAACAAAAGTCAACCCTGGTCAACGGTCAACTTTGACCGGACTCGGCGAGTGCATATAGCTACTCGGCGAGTCTGAACGTATACACTAATTTCCCTGAAATACTCCCTTGACACGTCGAGTATTCCCCTAACACGACGAGTCCCTCCTGGCATGAGTTGTGGGGCCACCACGACTCAACTCGCCGAGTCTCAAGAACAACTCGGCGAGTCCAACTTGACTCAGTCCACCTGTCCACTCTGATTTCCCCCTGAGTCACTGAGTCAACACTTCCCAACTCGGCAAGACCACACGCTGTATGATCGGGCAACATTCATACTACTCGCCGAGTCTGTTCTTCAGACTCGGCGAGTCCGTGCCATGCAATGAATAAAACTTGTTTATGAGGTCAGATCCAGTCCATCAACCCATAGATCCAGTCCCTCCAAGCTTATTTAGCACGTAAAGTCACTATCTTGATGCACATACAATCTCTATATGACCCTAAATGATGTTTTTGTCCCAATTACAATAACTCAAGGCCATAAACTCCATTGCTATACATAAAGCTGGAAGAGTGAGGCTCTCTGGACCTCTATGGATCCAGATCCAGAGTCTCAACACAATAAGAGGACTATTTGGCATCAAATCATTCCATAAATGTCCATAAGAAACCCTAGATTTCCCTATACTCCACAAATCAGAAAATGGATCGAATTCATACCTGTAGATCGATGCCCTAAGCTTCTAATCCACTGAATAGCAACCTCCTTTGCTTCCTCTTGCTTGGATCCTTCTCCTTCTTTGCTAGATCACACACACAAGGTCAATAAGGCTTCCTTTCTCTCTCAAAACGTTCCAGCTCTCAAGGGTTTCTCTCTAAGGGTTGGGTGAGCACAAATGACGGCCATAAGGCCCTTTAAATAGGCCGCAAACCCTGGAAATTAGGGTTTCACCACACAGCGTGGACTCGCCGAGTCCACTCTTGGACTCGTCGAGTCCGGACGCGAACCCGTGCCCAAATCCGTGGTCCTACTCGGCGAGTCGGGGCTCCAACTCGCCGACTCCACTCATAATTTCCATAATTAAGTCCAAAATAAATACCTGAAAATTACGGGCTGTTACAATTCTCCCCCACTAGAACTAGACTTCGCCCTCGAAGTCTCACTCTGCAAATAACTCTGGATGCTGCTCTCGCATCTCACGCTCCGGTTCCCACGTCATCTCGGACCCCTTCCGATGCTGCCACTGAACCAAGACCAAAGGTACCTCCTTGTTCCTCAGAACCTTGATTTTCCAATCCCTGATGGCCACTGGTCTCTCAGCATAATTTAGGCTCGCATCCACCTGAATATCGTCTAGTGGAACCACTACCGACTCATCGGCTATACACTTCCGCAATTGCGACACATGGAAAGTGTCATGAATCTGCCCCAATTCTGTCGGCAACTCCAAGCGATAGGCTACCCTGCCTACCCTCGCGATTACCCGAAATGGTCCGATATATCAGGGCCCCAATTTTCCCCTCTTCCTGAATCGGATCACTCCTTTCCAAGGAGAGACCTTCAGGAGCACAAAATCACCGACTTGGAACTCAAGCTCGAACCGACGTCTGTCCGCGTAACTCTTTTGCTGACTCTGTGCAGTCAGTAACCTCTGTCTGACCTGTTGGATCTGTTCTGTCGTCTGAAGTACTATCTTCGTGTTGCCCATAACACGCTACCCAACTTCTCCCCAGCAAATGGGGGTCCGACACTTCCTCCCGTACAACAGCTCAAAGGGCGGCATACCAATGCTCGAATGATGGCTGTTGTTGTAAGAAAACTTGGCCAAAGGCAAATACGTATTCCAACTTCCCTCGAAATCCAATACACATGCTCGGAGCATGTCCTCGAGGGTCTGAATTGTCCGCTCACTCTTTCCGTCGGTCTGGGGGTGATATGCGGTACTAAAATTCAACCTAGTACCTAACTCCTCATGGAACTTCTTCCAGAACCTGGAAGTGAAACGCACGTCACGGTCGGAGACAATCGAGATCGGCACCCCATGCCGAGACACCACTTCCCTCACATATATCTCTGCTACCTTCTCCGTAGACGAACTCTCACTGATGGAAAGAAAGTGAGCACTCTTCGTCAACCTATCTACAATCACCCAAATTGCATCAACTCCTCGAACAGTCCTTGGCAATTTGGTGATGAAATCCATGGTGATCTGTTCCCACTTCCATTCGGGAATCTCCAACGGGTGCAACTTACCATGCGGTCTCTGATGTTCGGCCTTAACCTTACGGCAGGTTAAGCACCTCTCAACGAACCACGCAACATCTCTCTTCATACAGGGCCACCAATACTCTTTCCTCAAATCCAAATACATCTTAGTGGCCCCGGGATGGATCGAGAACTTCGACCGATGAGCCTCTTCCATCAAAATGGCACATGCACCTCCCACGAATGGTACCCAAATACGCCCCTGGAAAGTCATAAGCCCTCGACCATCGGTAACAAATTTCGATATCAAACCAACAACTCGCTCTCTCTTCTGGTTTTCCGACCTCATTGCCTCAGCTTGTGCTCTTCGAATGGTGTCCAACACCGGAGTCATCACAGTCAACCGTAAACATACACCTTGCAACGGGGCACTCTCCGCCCGACGGCTCAGGGCGTCAGTGATGGGTTTTAGCCATAAGAACTTTCCTATGTGCGCATGCAAAACCCTAATGCTCGGATCTAGGCTTTCTAATTAAACATGCTTTGAATCCAAGACTTCTGATGGCTAATTAGATTAAATAATAACATTGAAATAGATCTAGAATCATACCTTTGGATTCCTTGTTGATCTTGTTGTCTTGGAGCTTCTAGAGTCACAAATGTCACTCCTCTAATGGCTTACAAACACCAAAAGCAAGCAAGATGATTTAGGAGAGAGGAGAGGGGAGGAATTCGGACAGAGTATCTCTACTTTAGATGGTGTGTTGTGATTACTCGAATTCCCTCACCCCTAGGGTCTATATATACTTGTAGACTCCTTAAGGATTACAGCTTTAACCCTAATTGGATAACTTAGACTTTAAGTTGATCCATATCCTTTCCTTGATAACCTTATGGACGATTTTGGCTTATCCAAGTCCTAGAAATCGTCCATCCTATCATGGATAAGGATTTATAGTCTAAAGTGTAACTATCAAACAATTGACAGTTTATACCCTCTTATTTAATTAATCTCTTTAAGTCACCAAATTAATTCCAATTAATCTATGACTTATATTAATCAAATAACCATATATTATTCCTTATAATATTTACTCTCTCTTAACAAATCATCCATCAAGTTGCTATGGTGAAGGCAACCCAAAAGGACCATGCACAACCGGATCAAATACTTGTCTAATATAGTTGCAGCCTTAGACACTATTCCAACAGTCGGCTACTACATTAGCCTTGCCCGGATGATACAAGATCTCGCAATCATAATCCTTAACCACATCCAACCACCTCCTTTGTCGCATATTCAGGTTGGGCTGATCCATCAAATACTTCAGACTCTTATGGTCCGTGTAAATCGTACACCGAACCCCATACAAATAATGGCGCCAAATCTTGAGGGCAAACACCACTGCCCCCAACTCTAGGTCATGGGTGGGATACCTCGACTCATGAGGCTTCAACTATCTCGACACATACGCTATCACATGCCCTCTCTGCATCAATACCGCTCCCAATCCCAAAATTGATGCATCGCAGTATACGACAAAATCCTCCATTCCCTCCAAGAGGGCTAACATCGGGGCCTCGCATAACCTTTGGCGAAGCGTCTCAAAGGAGGCCTGCTGCTCGGGGCCCCATGAAAAAGCAACACCCTTCCGGGTCAACCTAGTAAGTGGCACTGCGGTCTTAGAAGAATCCCTGATAAATCTCCGATAATAACCGGCCAACCCTAGAAAACTCCTGATCTCGGAGGGTGACCTCGGCACCTCCCAACTCATCACCGCCTCCACTTTGGCCGGATTGACCAATATTCCATCCTGGTTGACAAGATGTCCTAGGAACTGGACCTCTCGCAACCAGAAATCGCACTTGGAGAATTTGGCATAAAGCCTCTCCGATCTCAGAACTCCGAGAATTTCCCTCAAATGCTCCTCGTGCTGCTCCCTAGATCTCGAATATACCAGAATGTCATCAATAAATACGATCACCGACCGATCCAACATCGGCCTGCATACCCGGTTTATGAGATCCATCAACACTGTCGGGGCATTGGTTAGCCCGAAAGGCATCACCACAAACTCATAATGCCCATAACGCATCCTAAATGCTATCTTCTGGACGTCCTCATCTCGTACCCTCACCTGATGGTATCCAGACCTCAAATCGATCTTGGAGAACCAAGATGCTCCCTGCAACTGGTCGAACAAATCGTCGATCCTCGGCAACGGGTAACGGTTCTTGACCGTCAGCTTGTTCCATTCTCGGTAATCAATACACATCCGATGTGAACCGTCCTTCTTCTTTACAAACAGAATGGGTGCTCCCCACGGCGAGCTACTCGGCCGAATAAACCCTTTCCCCAGCAGCTCCTGAAGCTGCAAGGATAGCTCTTGCATCTCTGAAGGTGCAAGACAATATGGCACCTTAGCAATAGGCGCGGCCACCGGGACCAAATCAATATTGAACTCTACTTGCCTCACGGGAGGCACCTCGGCAACTCCTCCGGAAAAACATATGGAAACTCATGCACAATAGGAACCTCCTCCACCGACCTCGGCCTCCCGGAATCAACCCGCGTATCTGACACGTATGCCACAAAACCCTTACAGCCCTACTGTAAACACTGCCTCACCCTAGCGACCGAACAAAATGCTGATCCAGAACGGGTACCCTCGCCGTACACTGTAAGAACTCCCCCACTAGGGTCTCGTATGGTCACTAGCTGTCGCTTGCAATCGATAACCGCACCGAACTTGCTCAACCAGTCCATGCCCACAATGACACAAACATCCCCCATGGCAATAGGAACCAAATCAATCGGGAACTCAACATCGAAATTCTCGAGTACACACCCACGGATCACCTCCGTGGCATATATCGCCTTCTCGTCAGCTATGGAAACTCTTAGAGGCCGAATCAGCGCCTCGCGACTAATACTGATGTGCTGAATAAAAGCCAAAGATACAAAGGACCGACTCGCACCCGAGTCAAATAATACCAAGGCAGGTATAGAATTCACAAGAAAAGTACCTACGCATAACATAATATAAGTATAATATTTCAACATTATGATAAATACACGAAAGAATACATACCAGCCACGACATCGGGCGCTGCGCGGACCTCCCGGTAGCTCTGATGGCGGCAGAGGCAGATCCCTGAGGTGCTCCTGAGCCGATCCCCGCAACTGCGGACACTCTGCCTTCCGGTGTCCGGTCTGGTTGCAGTGAAAACATACTGCAAACCCCTTGGGGCAGTCCTTGGCCATATGCCCCTCCTTGCCACATTTGTAGCAAGATCCCGCTCTACATACTCCATCATGGCCCTTACCGCACTTTCCACAAGTGCGCCCCTTCTGGCTCCCTAATTTGGGATCAGCGGGCTTGGCCCGCTTGGCTGTTGGCTGGAAATGTATCGGTCGCCGATCCCTCCCCTGAGACTCAGCCTTCTCCCTAGCCTGGGTCTCCAGCTCAATCTCCCTCTTCCGGGTATTTTCCTGAAGCTCGGCAAATGTACGGTATGAGGAGTTCGCCAAGAACTCCCGAATGTCTCGTCTCAAAATACTCAAATATCGACTCATACGTGCCTGCTCAGTGGACAGGTGCTCAGGGCAAAACATCGCCCTCTCGTGAAACATCTTGGTGATCACTGTAACATACTCAGTACCCTGCTTGAGGGTCAGAAACTCCTGGGCCAACCGCTCCCGCTCCACCTGGGGAACATACTCATCTCGGAACATGGCAGTGAACCTCTCCCAGGTCACTACCGCAAGCTCAGCAGGCGAAAAATGTGTTGTGACAAACTTCCACCAGTCCTTCGCTCCCAAGCAAAGCTGGTTCAGCGCGAACCATACTCTCAGATGCTCAGGCGATGACCAAGTGAAGAAACACCCCTCTATGTCAGAAATCCATCATGTCCGCCACCGGGTCCTGGGTCCCATCAAACTTCGGTGGTTTCGTGTTGCTGAACTCCTGGAACAGCAACGCGTCACCACCGTGCGGCCTAGCAGCAGCAACAGCTGCAGTGGCCGCCGCAACCGCAGCCTCAGAAAGAGCGGCATAACGCTCGTCGAAAGTCTCGATCAGCATGGTCTTAATAGACCCAAACATCTCTGGTATCTCTGCTCTGATGACCGCAGCCACCTCCTCATGAATGATCTGCTGGATCTCCTCATCACTAGCCCCGACACCCTCCGGCATATGACGTGTCCTCACCATGATCAACCTCTGAAACACAACATACAATAAATTAGAATCCGCTCGAGCAAACTCACACTCGACAATCCATCCCTCCTTGATTCTTGGTATTCCAAAGATTCTTATTTGGACCGTGCACCGCCCCGGTGCTTTTAGTAGTACGGGCCCAATACTACTGTCCACACCGTCTCAGTACACACCCCAAATCTTCCTCTTTGGATCCCAAATTCCAAGTACTCTATCACTCTCTAACAGATCTCTCATAAGCTCCTCGCTGCTACCTAGTCGCTCTCAAGCATCTCATAGCACCTCACCTCTCCTTAGGCTAAGGCATCACAAACCAGGGCACTCTAGTCCTAATAAGAATACATAGCCTACTCTAACAAGAGATTACACCATAACATATAATATAAGGGTATTTTGGGAAATCACCGTTCGGGCGCTGACTGATCGTACACACGTTTCCTCCTTGAATTTTTTTCAAAAAAAAATCTTTTACTCTTAGAAAAGTTAAATTTTCTTTTGAAAATATTTTCCAAATCCTCAGTTTGAGTTCAAATACTCCCGAAGGTGTACCCGAATCCCTCAAACCAAGGCTCTGATACCAAATTGTAACACCGTAAATTTCAAACAAAATTTTCGAATTTTCGTAAAACATAATTCATTTAATATTCATAAAACAACCATATTAATTATCCAATTCAAGTAAATACAAAATCCCAAGATCACAAATGTATAAACTCCGTGTGTGTGTATGTACGGATCAAGCCAGCGCCTTCCCGCGGTCGTCACTAGTACCTGAAACAATAACATCAAACACTGTAAGCACAAAACTTAGTGAGTTCCCCAAAATACCACATATAACACATATTAGCCACTCGAGGCTATAACTCTGTGGGTACGTGCACCCAAACTCTGTGAACCCTCAGGTTCTAACTCTGTAAACATGCACAGCATAAATCACATAGAAATAATGCAGTACAACGCATAACATACATAGCATACAAATACTCTATCACATAACTCTGGTTACCTACTCAAGGTAAAGTATAGTGAGAAGACTCACCTCGCGTATCTCGATAAGTCGTAAGTCCTGAAATCACTAGCGCTCGATCTCCCGAGCTATAGTCCTCCTAAATCACAATACATCTCTAATTAACACTTTCCCAACTAAGGTTGGCTACTCCTTAATAAGTCAACAAAAGTCAACCCTGGTCAACGGTCAACTTTTTCAGGACTCAGCGAGTACATATAGCGACTCGGCGAGTCTGAACGTATACACTAATTTCCCTGAAATCCTCCCTTGACACGTCGAGTATTCCCCTAACATGACGAGTCCCTCCTGGCATGAGTTGTGGGGCCACCACGACTCAACTCGCCGAGTCTCAAGAACAACTCGACGAGTCCAACTTGACTCAGTCCACCTGTCCACTCTGATTTCCTCCTGACTCACTGAGTCAACCCTTCCCAACTCGGCAAGACCACACGCTGTATGATCGGGCAACATTCATACTACTCGCCGAGTCTATTCTTCGGACTCGGCGAGTCCGTGCCATGCAATGAATAAAACTTGTTTATGAGGTCAGATCCAGTCCATCAACCCATAGATCCAGTACCTCCAAGCTTATTTAGCACGTAAAGTCACTATCTTGATGCACATACAATCTCTATATGACCCTAAATGATGTTTTTGTCCCAATTACAATAACTCAATGCCATAAAATCCATTGCTATACATAAAGCTGGAAGAGTGAGGCTCTCTGGACCTCTATGGATCCAGATCCAGAGTCTCAACACAATAAGGGGACTATTTGGCATCAAATCATTCCATAAATGTCCATAAGAAACCCTAGATCTCCGTATACTCCACAAATAATAAAATGGATCAAATTCATACCTCTAGATCGATGCCCTAAGCTTCAAATCCACTGAATAGCAACCTCCTTTGCTTCCTCTTGCTTAGATCCTTCTCCTTCTTTGCTAGATCACACACACAAGTTCAATAAGGCTTCCTTTCTCAATCAAAATGTTCCAACTCTCAAGGGTTTCACTCTAAGGTTTGGGTGAGCACAAATGACGGCCATAAGGCCCTTTAAATAGGCCGCAAACCCCGGAAATTAGGGTTTCATCACACAGCGTGGACTCGCCGAGTCCACTCTTGGACTCATCGAGTCCGGACGCGAACCCGTGCCCAAATCCGTGGTCCTACTCGGCGAGTCTGGGCTCCAACTCGCCGAGTCCACTCACAATTTCCTTAATTAAGTCCAAAATAAATACCTAAAAATTTTGGGCTGTTACAGAAGGACTGGTGGAAGTTTGTGACAGCGCACTTTTCGCCTGCTGAGCTTGCGGCGGTGACCTGGGAGAGGTTCACTGCCATGTTCCGAGATGAGTACGTTCCCCAGGTGGAGAGGGAGCGTTTGGCCCATGAGTTTTTGACCCTCAAGCAGGGCACTGAGTCTGTTACGGTGATTACCAGGATGTTCCACAAGAGGGCGATGTTCTGCCTTGAGCACGTATCCACTGAGCAGGCACGTATGAGTCGGTATTTGACTATCTTGAGGCGAGACATTCGGGAGTTCGTGGTGAACTCCTCGTACCGGACATTTTTTGAGCTTCAGGCAAATGCCCGGAAGAGGGAGATTGAGCTGGAGACTCAAGCTAGAGAGGAGGCTGAGTCTCAAGGGAGGGATCGGCGACCGACACAATTCCAGCAGGCAGCCAAGCGGGCTGATCCCAAATCAGGGAGCCAGAAGGGCCACACTTGTGGGAAGTGGCAAGGGTCATGATGGAGTATGTAGAGTTGGATCTTGCTACAAATGTGGCAAGGAGGGGCATATGGCCAAGGACTGCCCCAAGGGGTTTGCAGTATGTTTTCACTACAACCAGACCGGACACCGGAAGGCGGAATGTACGCAGTTGCGGGGATCAGCTCAGGGAGAACCTTAGGGATCTTCCCCTGCCTCCATCAGAGCTATCGAGAGTCGGCCAGTGAAGGTCGAGGCGCCGAGGGCACGAGGGAGAGCCTTTCAGTTAACCGCGGAGGAGGTCCGCGCAACGCCTGATGTTGTGGTTGGTATGTATTCTTTCGTGTATTTATTTTAATGTTAAGATATTATGCTTATATTATGTTATACGTAGGTACTTTTCTTGTGAATTTTGTACCTGCCTTGGTATTATTTGACTCGGGTGTGAGTCGGTCTTTTGTATCTTTGGCTTTTAGTCAGCACATCAGTGTTAGTCGCGAGGCGCTGAGTCGGCCTCTGAGAGTTTCCATAGCTGAAGAGAAGGTGATATATGCCACGAACGTGATCCGTGGGTGTGTACTCGAGATTTTCGGTGTTGAGTTCCCGATTGATTTGGTTCCTATTGCCATGGGGGATGTTTGTGTCATTATGTGCATGGACTGGTTGAGCAGGTTCGGTGTGGTTATTGACTGCGAGTGATAGCTGGTGATCATACGAGACCCTAGTGGGGGAGTTCTTACAGTGTACGGTGAGGGTACCCGTTCTGGATCAACGTTTTGTTCGGCCGCTAGGGTGAGGCAGTGTCTACAGCAGGGCTGTAACGGTTTTGTGGCGTACGTGTCGGATACGCGGGTTGATTCCGAGAGGCTAAGGTTGGTGGAGGAGGTTCCTATAGTGCGTGAGTTCCCGGATGTCTTTCCAGAGGAGTTGCCAGGTGTGCCTCCCATGAGGCAAGTAGAGTTCAGTATCGATTTGGTCCCGGGGGTCGCGCCTATCACCAAGGTGCCTTATCGTCTTGCACCTCCAGAGATGCAAGAGTTATCCTCGCAGCTTCAGGAGCTGCTGAGGAAGGGTTTTATTCCGCTGAGCAGCTCGTCGTGGGGATCGCCTATTCTGTTTGTCAAGAAGAAGGATGGTTCTCATCGGATGTGCATTGATTACAGGGAGTTGAACAAGCTGACGGTCAAGAACCGTTACCCGTTGCCGAGGATCGACGATTTGTTCGATCAGTTGCAGGGAGCATCTTGGTTCTCCAAGATCGATTTGAGGTCTGGATATCATCAGGTGAGGATGCGAGATGAGGACATCCAGAAGACAACATTCAGGACGCGTTATGGGCATTATGAGTTTGTGGTGATGCCTTTCGGACTCACCATTGCCCCAGCAGTGTTCATGGATCTCATGAACCGGGTGTGCAGGCCAATGTTGGATCGGTCGGTGATTGTATCCATTGATGACATTTTGGTATATTCGAGATCTAGAGAGCAGCATGAGGAGCATTTGAGGGAGATCCACAGAGTTTTGAGATCGGAGAGGCTTTATGCCAAATTCTCCAAGTGTGATTTCTGGTTGCGAGAGGTCCAGTTCCTTGGACATCTTGTTAATCAGGAAGGGATATTGGTCGACCCGGCCAAAGTTGAGGTGGTGATGGGTTAGGAGGTGCCGAGGTCACCATCCGAGATCAGGAGTTTTCTAGGGTTGGCCGGTTATTATCGGAGATTTATCAAGGATTTCTCTAAGATCGCAGTGCCACTCACTAGGTTGACCCGGAAGGGTGTCGCTTTTTCATGGGGCCCCGAGCAGCAGGCCTCCTTTAAGACGCTTCGCCAAAGGTTATGCGAGGCCCCGGTGCTAGCCCTCCCGGAGGGAATGGAGGACTTTGTTGTATAATGTGATGCATCGATTTTGGGGTTGGGAGCGGTGCTGATGCAGAGAGGGCATGTGATAGCATATGCATCGAGACAGTTGAAGCCTCATGAGACGAGATATCCCACCCATGATCTAGAGTTGGGGCAGTGGTGTTCGCCCTCAAGATTTGGCGTCACTACCTGTATGGGGTTCGGTGTACGATATACACGGACCATAAGAGTTTGAAGTATTTGATGGATCAGTCCAACCTAAATATGCAACAGAGAAGGTGGTTGGATGTGGTTAAGGATTATAATTGTGAGATCCTGTACCATCCAGGCAAGGATAATGTGGTAGCCGACGCCCTGAGTCGTTGGGCGGAGAACTCCCCGTTGCGACATGTATGTTTGCGACTGACCGTGATGGCTACGGTGTTGGACACCATTCGGGGAGCACAGGCTGAGGCAGTGAGGTCGGAGAACCAGAAGAGAGAGCGAGTTGTTGGGTTGGTATCGGAGTTCGTTACCGATGGTCAGGGGCTTATGACATTTCAGGGGCGTATTTGGGTACCATTTGTGAGAGGAACGCGTACCATTTTGATGGAAGTGGCTCATCGGTCAAAATTCTCGATCCATCCTGGGGCCACTAAGATTTATTTGGATTTGAGGAGGGAGTATTGGTGGCCCTGTATGAAGAGGGATGTTGCGTGGTTTGTTGAGAGGTGCTTAACCTGTCGTAGGGTTAAGGCCGAACACCAAAGACCGCATGGTAAGTTGCAGCCGTTGGAGGTTCCTGAATGGAAGTGGGAACAGATCACCATGGATTTCATCACCAAATTTCCAAGGAATGCTAGGGGAGTTGATGCAATTTGGGTGATTGTGGACAGGTTGACGAAGAGCGCTCATTTCCTTGCTATTAGTGAGAGTTCTTCCGCAGAGAAGTTAGCAAAGATGTACATGAGGGAAGTGGTATGTCGGCATGGGGTGCCGATCTCGATTGTCTCAGACCGGGATGTACGTTTCACTTCCAGATTCTGGAAGAAGTTTCATGAGGAGCTGGGTACTAGGCTGCATTTTAGTACCGCATATCACCCCCAGACAGACGGACAGAGTGAGCGGACAATTCAGACGCTCTAGGACATGCTCCGGGATGTGTGATGGATTTCGGGGGAAGTTGGGATACGTACTTGCCCTTGGCAGAGTTTTCTTACAACAACAGCCATCATTCGAGCATTGGTATGCCACCCTTTGAGCTGTTGTATGGGAGGAGGTGAGATCGTACTTCAGACGAAAAAGCAGATCCAGCAGGTCAGATAGAGGTTATTGACCGCTCAAATTCGACAGAAGAGTTATGCGGACAGACGCCGGTCCGAACTTGAGTTTCAGGTCAGCAACTTTGTGCTCCTGAAGGTCTCTCCTTGGAAAGGAGTGATTCGATTCGGGAAGAGGGGCAAGTTGGGGCCCCGATATATTGGTCCATTTTGGGTAGTCGCGAGGGTAGGCAGGGTAGCCTATCGTTTGGATTTTCCAACAAAGTTGGGGCAGATTCACGACACTTTCCATGTGTCGCAATTGCGGAAGTGTATAGCCGATGAGTCGGCAGTGGTTCCATTAGAGGATATTCAGGTGGATGCGAGCCTGAATTATGATGAGAGACCAGTGGCAATCAGAGATCGAAAAATCAAAGTTCTGAGGAACAAGGAGGTGCCTTTGGTTTTGGTTCAGTGGCAGCATCGGAAGGGGTCCGAGATGACTTGGGAACCGGAGCGTGAGATGCGCGAGAAGCATCCGGAGTTATTCGCAGAGCGAGACTTCGAGGGCGAAGTCTAGTTCTAGTGGGGGAGAATTGTAACAGCCCGGATTTCCAGTTATTTATTATTATTTGTATTTTTGGAGAATTGTGAGTGGACTCGGCGAGTTGGAGCTCAAACTCACTGAGTAGGATCGCGATTTTGGATGCGGGTTCGCGTCTGGACTCGACGAGTCCAACGAGTGGACTCGGCGAGTCCACGCTGTTTAATGAAACCCTAATTTCCGAGGTATGAGACCTATTTAAGGGGGTTTATGGCCGTCATTTGCGGCCACCAACCCCAGAGAGAACCATAAGGAACCAGTGAGCACTTTGTGAGAGAGAAGAGGAAGAACCTTGACTATTTGTGGGTATTTTTGCATATAGAAGAGGATCAAGGCAAGAGAAGACCAAAGAAGGTGCTAATCCAGTGATTTATGAGCTCAGGGACTTCATTTGAGGTATCCATTTGTTCCTTTCTCAGTCCTTGTTGTGAATCTTAGAGTTAGGGTTTCTTTGTGGAAGAAATCCGTGGAGTATTTGGCCTCTTCTTGTGTTAGTACTTTAGATCTAGACCCAAAGAGGTCCGGAGACCCTTTTCCCTCAAACTTTATGAGTGTTAATGGAGGCTATGAGCTTAGAATAGCATTCTAGAGATCATATCATCAAATAAGGCCTTTGGACCTTTGTATGAGCACCAAGATTGTGACTTTACGTGATGAATGTCCTTGGAAGGACTGGATCTAGGGGTTATTGGAACGGATCTGACCTCAGGAGTGAGTTTGAGTTCATGCATGGCATAGACTCGCCGAGTCTGAAGAACAGACTCAGCGAGTAGCATGAAGATTGTCCATAACCACTCAGCGAGTGGTCTTGCCGAGTTAAGGGGTTAACTTAGTGAGTCAGGGAGAGTCAGAGAGGGTTGACAGGTGGACTGAGTCAAGTTGGAACTTGCCGAGTTGTTTTGAGACTCGGCGAATTGAGTCGCGGTGGCCCCGCGATTCATGCCAGGTGGAACTCGTCGAGTTAGGGGAGTACTCGACGTGCCAAGAGAGAATCCGAGGGAGTTAGCAAATACGTGTAGACTCGTCGAGTCTCTCTTATGTACTCGCCGAGTCCAGTCAAAGTTGACCGTTGACCGTTGACCAGAGTTGACCTGTGTTGACTTAGTGGGGTTAGTCAACCTTAGTTGTGAAAATGTTAAAGACGTATTGTATTATAGGAGGATTATAGCTCGGGGGATTGAGTACGAGTGGGTTCAGGGATTTGCGAGCTATCGAGATACACGAGGTGAGTCTTCTCACTATACTTTACCTTGAGTAGGTAACTAGAGTTATGTGATACAGTGCTTGTATGCTATATTTGTGTTATGTGTTGCACTGCATTATTCTTTGTGATTTATGTTGTGCATGTTTACAGAGTTAGAACCTGGGGGTTCACAGAGTTTGGGTGCACGGACCCACAGAGTTATAGCCTCAAGTGGCTAATATGTGTTATATGTGGTATTTTGGGGAACTCATTAAGCTTTGTGCTTATAGTGTTTAGTGTTATTTGTTTCAGGTACTAGTGACGACCGAGGGAAGGCGCCGACTTGATCAGTACACACGCATGGGATTTTATGATTTTGAGATCTTGGGATTTTTGTATTACTTGGATTGAATTTCAAACACAGTTGTTTTATGAATATTAAGTGAATTATGTTTTATAAAAATTGTAAAATTTGTTTTGAAATTTACGGTGTTACATCAACTCAGGAAAGGACAGAAACCCCTGAAGGCTGAATTAGAAGCAAAAACCAAGGACTTTAGGAAACTTCAGGAAGAGTACAGCAAAAAGTGTGAAAATTATGATTATGTTAAGAGACAACTTGCTGTTGTAACTAAAAAACTTGATGCTTTAAAAATTAAGTATGGAAAAACTAATGTCAGTTTCAAAAATTATATTGCATCAATTCAGACAATCGAGTCCTTATATGAAACCCAATTAAAATTCAAAGAAAATCAAAACAAGGGTCTAGGGTATGATAGTGTACATCCTCCTTATAATCATAACTACACCTACATCCCTATGACACAGGACGAAACTGACAGGGAGCCACATCTTCGATATGGCAAACGAGCTGCATTTGTGTCAGGAGGAGTTATTAATGTTGAAAATATTGATGTTTCTACTTCATGTGCAGGTAAAGTAGCATAAGATGAGAACAAGGAGATCACTACTGAACAAACCAATGACACCTTGAACTCAGAATCCGTTGCTTCGAATTCTGTTACTCCTACCAAACCTGTCGTTAAGAAATATAGGCCTCCAATTCCAGCGCAACAAAGTGCCTATTGCAAGTGTGAATCCGGGATCAATAAGAGACAAGGCAAGGATACGCCACCAGGGGCAGGAAGAAACAATTTCCCAGTGAAGAAAAAGACTTGTTTTCACTGTGGAACACTTGGTCACATTGCCCGAAATTGTCCAAATCGCGCATACGTTCCTTACTATGCACAAGGATGGCAGAACGCGCCAAGAAGGAGACACTTCAAAAGAAACCCCTCAAGGTCATGTTCAGAAAATGCTGATTGGAATGCCATGAAGACCAAGAATTCAACTCCCAAGGCCAAGAATCAAACTTCAAAGGACAAGAATCAAAATCACAAGGGCAAGAAGGGAATGTCGGCCAGCAAGCCCAATCCAAGAGATGCTCCTGTGATGCCAAAATCAAAGTCATCTCAAAGGCCAACATCAAGATCAAAAGAAAGTACTTAGCCACCCATCGGATCGAACAAAAAATGAGTTAAACCCGAATATAGATGGGTACCAAAGGTGAAAACTCCAAAATCTCCTAATGCTTCTAACGTTTCTACATCATCTGTTTGTGATAAGCAGGCTATGTCATGGGAGAGAGTATCATACGTTGATGACAAAGGTCGACCCAGTTTCAAAATGGACTGGGTTCCAAAGACCAACTGATCCCGCTTTGTGTCGGAGCAGCTATGGAGGCATATCATTAGACTTCAGTTTGGTGGTAGTGGCTGCTCCTAGCATATGATTGGGGACATCTCTCAACTATACAACACTCGAAACATTATTTGAGAGTATGTGCCCTTTGTGGGAAGGGAAGAAAGGAATGGATCACTCATGGGGTTAGTGCTTAATAATATGAAGAATTTTCGGATCTGTTCTGAGATTACGCGTACTGTTATCAGAACTTCTGAATGCATATTTAATCGGTGAATTACGCTTTGCGTTTTCTTCTCTATTCTCTTGAGTTTTTCTTAAGCTGATTCGCTTTAAAGACTATTTTTTGTTTTAGGATAGTTTAAATTTGCGCATTTACTTTCGTTTCTCTCCTATGCACAAATTTAAGGGGAGAAATAAAAACAAAACAAAATTATAAAAATTATAAAATATATATATATATATATATATATATATATATATATATATATATATATATATATATATATATATGCTGGTTATGAAATGTGCTTGAGGGAGATGTTTTGGGAAGTGATATGATCATGTGATAACAAGCAACCTGAGTCTGTGTAGCGTACCCAAAGTTGAAGGGTCTATGCTCTGGTTTGATGCGTCGGTAGGCAAGAAAGATTCTAAATGGACTTGACTAGGCAGAGTTGAACTTAAGAAATTCTTAGTCTTAACAAATCTTGACCTAGTTAGATCCATTTAACCTGATTTCACGATGCTCGGATAGGTTGAGCAGGGAGATATACATGGGAATCTACCAGTCACATTAAATAACCCGTATCTAGAACTGTGGATTCACTTTTCCTTGATGCGCGGATTCTGTCCTTAATTCCGGTTGGATGGGGCGACTGGTAAATTCCGATAAATTAGGCCTGTAGAATATCATTTTCTTTCTTTCCGTCTGTTAGCCATATGTTGTCTCCTTTGCGTGACTTCCAATCCGACCTGGTACACAACATATGCAACTCTATTTCTCTGCAGGTTATATATATGAAATTCCCCTCATCTGTTAGCCATATGGTGTCTCCTTTGCGTGACTTCTAATTCGACCTGGTACACAGCATATGCAACCTTCCACTTCTCAACCCCTCTAAAACAATAAGTAATAGAATTTTGAATCTATCCTCTCTCTGAGTGGTTGTCTGCTCACCCGACGTAAGGAGTACTCTGGAAGTTCTTGATGGATGGGGTATATCAGGAAGCGGGAAACATGTTCTAGTACACTTAAAATTGAAGACATACAGATTGTCTGTAGATCTCGTTGCTCGATTTAGGTGGACATCAATATCCCTGGTTGTAGTCAGTTAAATGGTCATAAGAAAAATGTATTTAAGAATTAGGGCCAATCATGATAATAAAGTTATAATTAGATATATGCATGTATCATGTCATTGGTAAATTGTCCAAATATTGTCACAAATTTTTCGTGTTTAAGTGGACCACAATACTGGCGATCGATCAGATGAAGATGTGAAGATAAGGGTACCGACAAGTGGAATAAGGCTGTCCAACAACTTTGATCCCAAATCACTCTTAAAGTTAGCTATTATTTTTGTTTTTGTTAAGTTTGTTTATAGTGTTTTTCTAATTTAAATAAAAGGAGAGAATTTAAAAAAAACAAACAAAAAAAAAACAAACAAAAAAAACAAACAAACAAACAAACAAACAAAATTCAAAAAAATTCAAAATCAAAAAAGTGTTATTTCTGTTTTACTTTTGTTCTAAGTTTTCTTTTAGTTTTGTTTTGTCTTGAAAAGTGATTTCAGGTATAGATAAGACTCATGGAGTTTGTGTTGAAGATTTCTGAGCCAAAGGATTTGTCTGTGAGCATCGAAGAATTCTCATTCGAAGGAGCAAGAAATGAAGATTATTCTTTCGACATTCAATCCTTCAACCCCAGAAGCAAGGTGAAGCTGAAATTGAAGATTATGTGACGGATTGCATTGAAGCCTCCTCAATCAGTCTGCTGCTATCTATGAACCTGCTGAAGTGATCCAGAAGATTTGTTCTCTCTGATGTTCTCTCTGAAGATTCTCAAGCTGAAAGCGCTATCTTTCAAGAATCAGTACGTCAAGCCTCCTCACCCAATGTACGTTCAATTCCAACTTGTGAAGAAACCCTCAAGTGCTCAAGATGAAGTCATTCATTGAAGATTCATATGTTCATCCTGATGTTGTGAAGAAATTGAAGGTTAAAGCTGAAGCAGAGCTCCCATTGAAGATTGACAAAAGAGCCAACTACTTTTTAGGGGGAGCTTGTTGGGTCATTAAGAAAAGAAATCTATAAACCAAGGGGGAGATTGTTGGGTCAAAATATGGTTTATACTTTGCTTTTCTGGGCAATTATATTTTTCTGTAATATTTTTGGAGTTTACGGTTGAGTTTACGGTCATAAACACCTTACGACCGTAAATCCATGTACGGCCCATGTTATCCAGCCCATGTTCTCCAAGTATAAATATAGGTGTTAGGGTGAGGAGTAGAGATTAATGAACCCTAAAGAGTTGACGGCTAGAGAGAAACAAGAGCTTTTATGTGTGTGTGAATCTTTTGTATCCGGATCTTCATTCATATTATCAATACAGAGATTCATATTATTCTTCTTCTCCTTCTCTTCTATTTGATCTGACATCATCCGTTTGATTGGGATTCCGCACCATCAAACGGATCTGACTGATACATTGGCAAATTAGGGACTTACACCTAATGACATTGGTCTGCAGCTTTGCCAATGTCCGATATGTGGTGTTCGCCATAAACTCACGAATATCTCTCCTCATAATGCTCAAATACCGACTCACACATGTCTGCTCCGTGGAAACATGCTCAGGGAAAAACAAGGCCCTATCATAAAACATTTCGATGATCTCGATGATCGTCTCTTTCTTCGGCATGAGAGACAGGAACTCCTGGGAAAATCTTTCCCGCTCAACCGCAGGTACAAGCTCATCCCTGAACATCCCATTAAACCCCTCCTAGGTCACCGTAGAACACTCTGTAATAGTATAATCAGTTGTCACAAACTTCCACAAATCCTTTGCTCCCAAGCGAAGCAGGCTCAGAGCGAAACGAACCCTCAAATTCTTCGGACAGGAGCAAGTGTAAAAACATACCTCAACATTAGAGATCCATATCATAACAGAAATCGGATCTTGGGTCCCATCAAACTTGGGTGGGTTCGTGTTTTTGAACTCTCGATACCATAAAAATCATCCCCCTACGGTGTCGCAGCAGCAACAGCTGCAGTGGCTGCGACAGTAGCAACCTCAGTGACAGCGGCATACCGCTCATCAAAAGTCTCAAGCAGTGTGGTATTGATAGACCCAAACATCTCTGGAATAACCCCTCTAATTGTTGCGGCCACCTCAACATAAACAATCTTGTGGATCTCATCTTCACTGGCACTCAACCTCTCAGGATCGCTGGAGCCTGAACCTCGGGTAACCACCATACTAAAACACACAATAAAACCATCAAAAATTAAGCTAAAGTGCATACACCGACACCTACAAAACTCCTACAAGTTCCTTAGTTCCTTAAGGTTCCTTTTTGAGCCGCATATGGATCCAATGCTTCCATTTGTACGGGCCCAATACTACCTTCCACACCAACCCACATTTGTCTCAACTCGTCCTCTCAAGACCCTAAGTCAAAAGGACTCTATTTAATGATATCAGATAGAGACTCGCCCTGCTGGTTCCGTAGAACCACAACTAAGCATCTAGACACTACTTCTAGATTGCTCCTTAACATTGCTCCGCCTCACAAGATTTCTATTATCCTTGTTATTTGCTTCACGCATACCAATTGTACACAATACGAGACTCGATAGACATTTGAATAAATGATTCTACCTCAAATCCACAATCAACCAAGGAACAGGAAGAAAGGCTAAATCAGGCATTCTAAGGTTATAAAATCCTAACTATGTACAATTATATAACATACACTAAGAAAATAGCAATGACATATTCAATCTCACAAGAATGAACTCCTAGGCTAAAGGCATCACAAATCAGGCAATACTATCACACCATTCATGCATGATCCTTATTCTACCACTAGTTAGCATGAAGTTCTATCAGCTCATAAAATATCAGTTGTACACTACTTATATTATGAATTGAGGTATTTTGGGAAACTACCGCTTGAGCTCAGGTTGATTGTACACACTGCTTTACTGGGTTTTTCACTTGTAAAAATCTTCTTTACTCTGTTAAGTTTTAATAAAAAATTTCAGATCCTTAGTTTGAGCTTGGAATCACCCTGAGGTTCATCCAAATACCTCAAACTAGGGCTCTGATACCAAATTGTAACACCTCAAATTTTCTACCAAAATTTTCATTTTTAATTTACCAAAAATAAAGTTTCACAACCAAGTTATCAAACACATAATTATCCAAAACAACCATTATCACAAAATATCAGACTTCTCAAACTGTCCCAGTAATAAATCTCCCATCAAGTGTGTACAATTAGACATTCGCCTTCCTGCGGTCCTCATAAGTACTTGAAACACATAAATCAAAAACTATAAGCATGAAGCTTAGTGAGTTCCCGAAGATACCACATACAACACAACATAAATAACCAGTTATGGGTTATCAGCAACCCTGGGGACTATCACCAACCCCAGTGGGCAACAGCACACCCTACGGGTTATCAACAACACTGGAGACTATCTGCAGTCTCCATCACACATAAACAACATAATTCAAAATAATATTTTGACCCAGTTGGTCACCACAAATACAACTATTCTACCACACATGTAAGAATAAGAGAGCAGACTCACTTGATACCAATGACAAGTAAATCTCACACCCAAATTGTCGGAACTAGACTCTGCTTAGTCAACGAAACAATTAACCCTAATTAATAATTTGTTGTATTAGGTTTCTAAGCCCATAACTATAATTAGTATGTACTTGACCCAGTAGTAGCATGGTCCTTTTGGCTTACCTTCACCAGAGCAATTTGTTAGGATGGATATTTGAGAAAGAGGTTATTTGTGATTTATTAATATATTATAAGAATAATATATTAAATGAGAAATCATATTATTTAATTGGTATTGATCCGGAATTAATTTGAAATTAATTTAGTGATCAAAAGAGACTGATTAAATTAATGGGGACTGATTATGTAAATTAGTGATACATATAGTTTGGGCTAATGATCCATGTTGATTAGGGATGGACTAAATCTATGTGAGAGTCCATGAAGAGTTAGTTCAAAAGGCTATCAAATGAGTTATTGGATTAAAGACCTAAGTGAGTGAACTTCGGTTTACAAGTTGAAACCCTAGGAATTCCATACTATAAATGTAACCCCTAACACTCCTAAAATTATCCAAGACTTTCAAGAAGAAACCCTAGCCAATTTTTGGTGCCTCTTCACCTCTCTCTCATAATCCTCCATTGTTCTTGGTGTTTGTGACTTATTTGAAGTATCACATTTGAGGTACTAAGCTCTTGACAGGCCAAGTTCTACAAGCTACAACAAAGAGGTATTCATCTAACTTATTTTATGTTGTAAATCTCAAAATTGTATGCTAGTTAGAGTTCATGCTTTGGATAATATGAAAATTGCATGTATAACTTGAGAAAACTTAGATCTAAAGCATTAGGGTTGCATGTGCACCATATGATTGTTATAGTGCTTAAAACCCATCATAATTAAGGTCCAAAACTCCACTCGTGAGATCAAATCCTATAACTAAGTCCTTTATGGGCAACATGACCATTTTTCCCTTCTTATGGTCCAAAACCCTAAATCTTGACCAAAAGTCGAAAGTCAATTTCCCAACACGTATATTGGGCATACTCTTCCTTACGCGGGGCGTACTACGGGATCAACGACCAATTGGGAATGAAACCGACTATGCGGGGCATAGCCAGGAGTACGCCTGGCGTACTCCGTTTGATTCAACTTTCACCAACTTTATGTCTTAATCTTCTAAGACATCTAACCCAACTTTAGATCTAACCATCCTAAGGTGTCTTAATCCATAAAGTCGTCGACTTTAAGCCTTTGCATGGCTAGGAAGGACCCAATGCAACAAAGTTTAACTTCTATCACACTTTAAGTTACTTTACTCATGTGTGGGCCATAGAGAATGATCAAGGAACCATTTTTATGACTCTACAAGTCTTAAAATGCATGAAAGGAAAACTAATATTCTATGGAGTGCTGCAAACTCATAATGTTCCAATCTTGGGGATAAAAAGCTCATAAAACTCAACCATGGAGATCAAATAGGAAACTCATAAAGGTATAAACTTTATAACTGAAAAAGATGCACAATGAGGAAGGGTTTCTGGATCTACAAGCTTGCAAGCAACAACTCCTTCTTCTTTATCCTCCTTCTTTAATAATATGCACCAAAATCACTTAATAAGCTCCCAAAACTCACACAAACAACTTAGACTGGGAATTAGGGTTTGATGAAGGAATGGTGGCTGATAAGGATAGTCCAAAGGGTATATAAGGTTGTTTGAATAGGGATCAAGCCTTAAAATTAAGGTTTAGTGACTGGGATAGTACGCCCGGCGTATCACACGTATGCCCAATGTACTAGCAGATCATCTGCGTTTCCACATTACACGAGTACGCTGCGCATACCCTCAAGTACGCCCAACGTATGACCAAAATGTGAAGCCTTTTTCCTCAAGGGAAAAATTATGCAACTTTTGATAAAGTTAAGAGAAATAATAATAATACATGATATTCGGATGTTACACAAATAAGCCTTAAGGAGAATCAACTTGTGAACCTACAAAACAAGCACCAAATTGCAAAAAGAAGGAAAGGAGGGGAGAGGAGAAATCCTCGCAATTTTGGTAGCCATGAGGGAGGAGAAAACCATCAAAATAACAACCATTTCAACTAGCTAAGGGCTCTTTATATACATACCAATATGTACCCAAGTAAATGCTAGTAAATGAAAGGGTATGGTCTTTCTTATGACATGTAAGAGATTTAAGAAACAACACCACAAGTAAGCCTTTTCCTTCCTTTGAAAGCTACGATTTCAAGGCAAGAAATTCAAGAGTTTGGAGTGTGTTTCACTTAATCTAACTAGCTAGTTACATACCTAATTAAGTGGTTACTAAAAGTGTCCACTTGTTTATGTATGACATTTATATTCATATCTTATGAATATAACTAGTTTTTGTTCTCTTTTATTATCATTTCTTAGAAAGAGAAATTTCCCAATTAGTCGTTAAAATATTATTTTTATAAAATAATAAATCTTCAATTAAATACAAGTGTTGATTATATTTATTAATAATCAAATTATTCTAATAAATAATTAATAAGTAGTAACTTGTTATAAGGTGTGACCATATATGATCATATATCATTAACAAATATCATTCTATAATGATTATTGGACATAAAGATTTGAAAGAATTAGTTAGTGGACTAAGATATGATACCTTCCATTTTTTGCCATAGGCCTTACATCTAGGGGTGAGCATTTGGACCGAACTGGACCAGACCAAACCGGACCGGTTATGGAGAATATTATGGACCGTGGATCGGACCGGGTGAGTCGTGTCCGTGTCCAGGTCTGGGTCCAAGTCCGGGTTTTCCAGTTCTTGGACCGGTTTGGACCGATACAACTTTAATTGCATAGAGTACAAGTCGTTACTCATTAAAAAGAATATGTTGTTGGGTTTGATACGATACAACTTGTAAAAATGATTATGTTTTCATTTCATGCAGAACTAATCTACCTTGATGTTATAATATTATAACTTGCAAAATTAATTTTCCAAATAAAAGCAACAAATATATAAATCAAGTTCACCAATATCGCTTTCATATGATTTATCTGTCAAAGATACATAAAATTCCGAATTATAGTCTAAAATAATAGTTAAAAAGCTTAAATATTTCAGTTTTGATAGCTCAACTTTGAAGGATTGTAACTCACTGAATATAATACTAAAATCAAGAAAATTATAGTCTAAATTCATCTACAAACTATAAACTAAATGTTGGGAAAAAAAACTGCATGTCAATACGACTTAAAACGAATGAGTTATGGTTGCTTAAAAGTTTTCATAGATTACAAAATTTTAAAAATATTGCTGAAAAACTGAAAATTTTCAACTTTGATAGTTGAACTTTGAAAAACTGAAACTCATTGAATATAATACCAAAATAAAAAATATATATATAATCTAAATTTATCTACAAACTGTAAATTAAACGTTGAAAAAAACCGTGTGTCAATCCGATTTAGAACGAATGAGTTATTGTTGTTTAAAATTTTCACAGATTACAATTTTTTTTTTTAAATCGGGTCCAACCGGTTCTAAAACCAGTAAAAATCAGATTGGACCGGTTTTGATGGATTCCTAGAACCGAGAACCGGCCCGGGGTCCAAAAAAATGGTCCGGTCCAAACCAGTCCACCGGTCCAAATGCTCACCAAGTCACCCCTACTTATATCATTTAATTTTCATTTTCTTTCAACCAAACAAAATATAAAACTAAATTTTAATTTCATGTTCAACCAAACAAACTATAAAATTAGATCTGCATTCTAACTCTGTGACAGATTCCAATCCCTTATGAGAATCGAACTTCACTTTAAATTTTTTAAGCTTTTAAAAGCTTGTTGCAAACACATACTTTAAATTGTTCAAAAACATAAAATACACGATATGGGTTAAAAAGTACTTTGGAAAAAGTGAGAGTGGACCCTCTAGAAGGAAAATCTCTTTGTGGATCAAAATATATCAGAAAAGTAAAGTATTCCTGATTGTGTTTATCGTTTGTTTGTTAGATTAATAACTAAACCATTAAAGCGTTTACATATTTGTTTATTTGTACGTAAGACGGTAAGTGACATTTTTCGCTGTCTTAAACTTATGTTATTTAATTCAATTAAAGTTATATGAAATGATCATTATCAAATACATACGTGGGCGTTTTAAGGAAGCCAAGCAATATTTATGTAAATATCGCCTGATTAATTGGCAATGTATAGAAATAGTCATATTTCATAAAAGAAAATGACTCTTAAGGGTAATTAACTTTTACGTTTGTACTTATTTGGTCTCTTTTTTTTTTTGTATTCAATATACCATCAAACTTATTGTTTGCGCTCATCATAACCCTTTGACCGACTATCGAACTTGTTGTTTGCGTTCATCATAACCCTTTTGACCGGCTTTTGACCTGCGATAGTCGGTCAAAGGGTTATGATGAACACAAACAACAAGTTCGATGGTATATTGAGTAAAAAAGTGAAATAATTAAAAAGTCACTCCTTAAGGAATTTATAGGAAATAGTCTATTGTGTTTCACAAAGTTACAATAATGGTCCCTGTCTAATAGGAAGTTTATATAAATTGTGCCTCCATTTCATAGAATAATAGATATGGTCCATATGTTTCACAAAATTACAAAAAAGATCCATGTTTAATTAAAAAAAATACAAAAGAAGTCCCCATGTTTCATAAAATTACAAAAATGGTATACGCCTATTAGGGAATTTATAGAAATGGTCATTGTGTTTCTCAAATTTATAGAAAGTCTTGAATTTACATTTAAAATTACAAAATTGTTCCTGTCTAACTGTAAAATAACATAAATAGTCCATGTTGTTGACAAAAATACAAAAACGGTCATGTCTAATAGTGAATTTATCGATATGGTCTCGTGTTTCACAAAAATTATAGAAATAGACTATGTGTAATAGACTATTACAAAAATAGTGTAGAAAATAAGAGACCAATAAATATGCGGTAAAACATGTGTCATCCCACTAATTAGTATTATATCTCATTTTAGAGAAATTAAATATCCTCTTACTTTTCTTCCTACAAATTATTTTACCAAATTAAATAATGACATATGTCATATTAGTATATTAAAATTTCATTAAATGAGAATTAAATGTTACACATATCACTATTTAATTGGGTATGATGGTTTGTAGGAAAAAAAATAATAAAAGGATATTTAATTTCTCCTCATTTTATAACATAGATTTAAAGTCTTATTTTATGTGGTCTAGAGATTGGTTTTTCTAACCAAACAACGCTCATAACATTTTTTTTTCGGAACAGGAGAAAAATTATTGAAAAATAGTTAATAACTTGTAAGGGTAGCGAACTTTGTTCATATACACATTTAGTTAATAACATTCTTTTTTTTTGTACAAGTCAATAACATTCTTTCAGCGGAGAAAATATAGTGAAAGAATTTGAGAGAGATACGGACGTTCCACGCATATAGACACACCAATAGCCACTTATTTTCCATATAGTCTCATGACTTGTTTTGGTTGGCTGGTTATTTACTTTTTTCCATCCATTTCGTTTTTTGAACATAATTTTTTTTATTTGCAAAAATAATCTGGAAAAAACTAAAGTTCTTAAAATTTAATTATCTATAAAATGAGCATATTTATGAAAAAATGAAAAAAAAAATTATAATTTTTATAAACAAAAACCAAAAAAAAAAAAAAAAAAGTTCTCCAAACATTATAGAAATTGAAGGAATACTTCTATTCATTATAATATTGACTTTGTAAAAAGAATTTTTTGAAAATAAAGTTTTTGAAGTATTTATCTTAATTTTAAAATATATTTGTTTTTATACAACATAATGGATAATTTATTTTATCAAAATTCAAAAAAGCAAATGATATCATTATTCGTTATATGTTTATAGTGAGTTTGTAAAAAATAAAATTCAAAAAATATTATTATTCAGGATATATGAATGTTTTTTAAATGATTCTAACTTTATCTAAAAACAAGAGGTAAAAATTTTCATTTGCCAATGAAAAATTCTTTTTAAAGTTCATTGTATATCATATATTATGAACTTTTAAAAATAAATTTTAAAAAATAAAGTTGTTTTGATACCAAACTTTAATTTTAAAAGATTATAAGTTTTTTTAAAAAAATATTAAATATAATATGATCCAAAATGTGATGATTCAAAATATTTGTGATTCAAAAAAAACTATGATCCGATATGTTTATGATCATTAATTTGTTATGATCTAAAAATATTTTATGATCCTTAATTATTATATATTTTATTATTCAAAATTAAATAACTCAAAAAATATAATAATTGAAATATTGTATTGAACAAAAACTTTAATTAATTTAATATATTATGATTCAAAATCATATGATTAAAAAATGATAAGATCCAAAATTTTATGATCCAAAATTTTATGATCTAAAAATATACAATGCATGATATCTTTATAATTCGAAACTTTTTATAATTCTTAAACATCAAAAACTTGATTTAATATTTAATTCAAAAAAATCAAAAGGTGAAAAAAAATCAAAAAAATAAAAGCAAATAACACAAAAAAAATTCAAAGGGGTAGTAAAAACGTTAAATTTTAAAAAAACAATTAGAAAAACTGAAAAATAAATAAATAAATAAATAAATAAATAAAAACAAGTAATATATTCATCTAAAAGAGATTTTTATTGTTAAAAACAAATTTTTAAAAAAAAAAAAAGTAAAATAAAAAACAAAAACAAATATAAAAACGTCAAAACTGAGAATATACGCTTCTAAAAAAGTTTTTTTAATTAAAAAAAATAAAAAGAAAAAAAGAAGAGAATAACTCATTTAAATGGTGTTTCATGAACGTTGTTGCACGTGATTATTTCCTCGAAAATGTATTATGTTCCACAGACGTGTGTCGCGTCACATCCTAGTACTTGCGTTTGATGTTTGTCCCCTGGCAAAATGGGTTGTGGAGAATTGTGATTGCGGTTCTTACCATTTTTTGGGTTCTGTCGGATTCGGACCTTATATATATATATATATATATATTTGTGTGTATACAATATTTTTTATTACGTACTAATACCATAAAATTAAATGGTACTTCTAACACCCATAAAAAAACCTTAATTCTTCCATCATCATCATTCATTTGAAAATATCTTAACACAATCGTCATTTATAATTTTTCCCATGAAACAAGGAATACGACTCACTGTGAGGATCTGAATTTTCAAAAGAAGCAACAAGGGTAACAATAAGGTAAAAATTGTTGGAGATTCTTAGCATCAAGTACACATTACATAGGTAGCGGAAAAATAAAAATTTGATATACCTAAGTGCACATGCAACCTGTGATCTATGTTTTACTATTATAACATCCTACTTTGAAAAACTACATAAGTAAGTAATTACTAACCACTTGTGCCTGCTTAGTTGCAAGATGAAGGATCCAAAGGAGAACCCCTCTAATGGAACCAAAGCCACTCACCAAATAGCAAAATGAAGAACCTATAAATTAGGGTTTATGCAAAACTCAAGAACCCTAGGAAATAGGATAAGAACTCGGTTATGGTGAGGGAGAGACAGAGGTTGGACGAATTTGAAGAGAGGAACAATTAGCTCTAGGGTTTACCCTAGTAGTCTATTTATAGTTATCTATTAGAATCTTAGATGGTATATTCGTGAAACACCAGTAATATATAATAAGTAAATGGGAGAATATACATAAATGTCTATTTGTAGGTAGCTATTATCTGTGAAACACCAGTAAAATATAATGATTACTTTAGTAATTTGAAGCATTATATAATATGTAAATATGAGAATATACACAAATGTTACTGTATTTTGTCAATTTTTACGATGTCTAAGCTTGTAACTAAATTTTTATATTTTTGTAATTAAAATCAAAGTTCCTTTTGGGTTGTCTTCATAACCAAAAATATCTAGAAATGATATTAGGAGAGAGAAGGATAATTTCTTAGATTATTATATGATTAATAAACTAATTGAAAATTATAGGAACATGGTTTGTTAATATATTATATGATTAATATATAAATTAGAAATATATGATTGATTTGTTAATATATTATATGATTAATAAATTAATATGAGATCAATAGTTATATAATTGATTTGTTAGTTTATATGGTTAATAAATTAATATAAAATCAATAATAATTAATTATCTATTAGCCAGAATTAATCTAAAATTCATTTGAGATTATTAGAATTAATTTAACATGCAAATAATGAATTGTAATTATTCAAAAGTTGAACAAAATAAGCAATTCTAGAACCCTCCATGGTATGGACGGTTTTGGAGGGATTCCTTAGGTTTCTGGAAGCCTCCTGGTTGTAGATTATATCTATTGTTTAATCAATTTAAATATGGCTTTGTTTGTAAGTTACTTATGCTATAAATACGACCCCTTGGCTTATTATATCCGTGCACAACCTTTCTAAAACGCTTATGAACGAAAATTCCTTCTCTTCCCTCTCTCTTCTCTTCATTCTAGGGTTTTAGGTGTGAGCCATTATAGGCATCATACTTTTTGTGCTAGCTTTCGAAGATCAACTACAAAGGATTGAAGTGAATTGTTTACTTCAACAATTCAAAAGTATCTAACCCTAACTTATGAGTTTCATCTATATTAGGGTTCTTGTAAGCTTTGTTATTCATTGTATGTTACCTTCAAAATGTTATGATGTAGATCCTTATAGGTTGCATGTGCCCTTAAAATGTTAATTGTTTTCCACATGTACATGTACTTTATAACCTATTAAACCCATCAGTGGTATCAAAGCTTTGTTGCCTAACATTGATTGTACATGAGATAAATCGAACAAATTTTTTTTTGACATTCTTGTGACAACCAATAACATTTCCGTCACCATCCACCATTAGGAAGTAGCAGGGAAAGATTAATGTAATAGATTAGCATTATAATGTTTGATTTTATGAATAAATATAATCAATATGCTATTACATTTAGAATTAAATCGACATTTAGACTAAAAAATAGGCGTCCAAAAAGTTATAATGACTTTTAAAACGGTTAATATATATGGAAAGTACTCGTCAACGTGATCCCAAGGATATAAAATTTGTAAAAATTCGACTCCGGTTGAAGGAGTTATGATTTTTGTAAAATGTAAAATCAACCGCGTAAATAATTATTACGACGTCGAAACGGTACATAGAGATCGGTTAAGTATTGTCTAAATTTATAAAAAGGAGAATCGTAGTACTCCTCGAGATAAGAACGTTAGGAAAAAGAATGTCGAAAATGAGACCCGTAAGAGAGAGATATGATTTTTGTTAAATCATTTATTTTTACCCCTGTTAGGCAAAAAAGATGAAAGTAAAAACTAGCCAAAACAATCTAAAAGAAAGTTGCAGTACTAGTTTAGATCATCACAATATATAAAGAGGGTAAAGATCGGAGCTCGTACGTATAACATATAAAATTTTCAAAATCTTTTCCAAACGAGTGAGGTGTGCACCATTGCACGAAGTGAACATGATACTGGATTCGATCGGATTGCGAGTGGCGTGGCCCATAGAGAGAGTCACATGTGGTGACTCCGTGATAGAGCCATGGTGATTACACGCGACGCGCACAGATATTTGCGCCACGCGCACTCCAAAATCTCAACTATAAATAGCAGGATCTGTAGCCTCATTCTGCATCCCTCAAATCTCTCTCTCTCTCTCTCTATCACACACACACACACACACTTTATTTAAGTTGTTGCAATCTTGAGATGATCATGGAGTCTCGAGCCTGAGTCAACCCTACATCAGCAGTATCACGCATTAAGGGTGAGTTCACGACCCCAATTTATGGTTTTTAAAGATTTTATTTGTGGGGGGATACATGATTATCAAACTCCTTATCAAAATATATTTTTGTAAATATATCAGTAGTTTATGTGAAACATAAAACCATAGGCTAATATGCTGGTAGAAACTCTGCATAGTCTTAAGCAAAAATATTATGCCTAATCGTTATGCTACCCAATGTACTAGGAAAAGATTATACCTAGATATTTCATTTGCCGATTTCCTAGGATAGCTTACTACCTAGAAGTAATGTTGACAGAATTTAAGGATATGCATTGTACTTAGCTATTACTCTTCCATAATATACTATTATTAAAGTAACCATAAATATTGTATATATATGGTAAAAGAATATATATATATATATATATATATATATATATATATATATATATATATATATATATATATAGAGAGAGAGAGAGAGAGGTGGGTTCAACTTAAAACCGTTTTTATTCATACCATATGTAATATCCTAATTTGACTAAGTACATTACGAATAATGTATATTTATATATGTGTAATAATTATAAAGTATATGTGTTATTATGAACTTAATGGTTAAGAAGGGCATTTTGTTCATTTATAATAAATTCTAAATTGAATCCTTGTTGAAGGTATAAATTATGTATTTATGTTAAAAGATAGTGATATAAATTTAGGAGAAGGAGAAAGGACTCATAAGTGAGGCTTAAGAAGGTTGAGAGGGGGCTAAAAATAAGAAATTAGAATGAAACATCCTAAAAATACAGTCCAAAATTTTCATTTTAAATTATTAAGAAAACCATAGTTATCAAACATCATATGAAAATCATAATTCGTGTATCTCAAAATATCATAAACATATGTCAAATATATGAGAGTATAAACATCCCAGGCTAAATAAATAATGCATGCACTACAATCATCCCAAGCTCTTCCCCTTGCTACCTGAAGTATCTGAAACCAAAACCGAAAACTGTAAGCACGAAGCTTAGTGAGTCTCCCCAAACTACCACATACCATACACATAATCATACAATCACATAATAACATACATTAGGCCTTGCCCACTACATCAGGCCCTGTCTAGCATCGGACCGAAGTCCGATATACATATAAACATGTCAACAATGAATATAACATAAGCACATAACATAAACATATAAACATTCCTCAGGCCTTGCCCGACATTAGACCAAAATCCGAAAACATGTAACATATAAGCATTCCTCGGGCTTACCCGTCATCGGACCGAAGCCTGGATCATATAGGAAAGCACATGCAATAATCACGAAGACATCCATCATACAACATTCCTTGGGTTTCCTCGGCATCGGAACGAAGTCCGGAAACATATAAACCTACATCAGGCTATCCCCGACATCGGACCTAAGCCTGGAACATACTAGCATACATATACAGGCCGATATTGGTGCCTTCGACCTGTTCATATAGGAGGAAACTCACCTCAAATGTCGGGTGAAATAGTTGAAATGTCTTTGCTCCTACAACCGGCTCTACTCACCCCCTATACAGAAACAACCCCTTAGATACCATTCTATATTCAAAACCCCTTCACGGGTCAATCTTGGTCAAAATCAAGGTCAAGGTCAAAGTCAACGTCCAGTCAAAGTCAAAGTCAACTCGTCGAGTCATCCCTCTGACTCGCCGAGTTTCCATGCTCAGTAGAATCGTGATAAAACGAGTCAACTTGTCAAGTCCATCCTTAGACTCATCGAGTTTTACCCTTTACAGAATCGGGACAAATCATTGTAACTCGTCGAGTCCCTCTATGGACTCGTTGAGTTCTTTCAGTTTGTTGCTTCATCTTAATGGATAAAGCCCCTATTCTTCAGATCTGAGCTTCGTAATTCACATATGCATTAAAAATGTCCTTCTAAGGGTAAATTTTACAACTTTACCCGTTAATAGCCTTACATAATGGGTTTAGCTCAAACCCTAATTCTTTAAGATCTAGATCTTGATCCAAACGCGATCAATACTCTAAACCAAGGCATATAAACTGAGTTTTGGACCCTAGACACTACTTGGACACGTAAAGCTTCCATCTTTCTCTCCATGCGTGGTCTTTTGGAGCTTAAAAGGCCAAAATGATATCCTAATGCTTACATGGGGCTTCAGTGGCCATAAAATTTCCACCTTTATGCCATGAGATCCCTTCATGGTTCTAGATCTGAAGGTATACTCACTTGGGACGTCCATTTCCCAAATATTGTGCTTCTTGGACCAAAAACCCAATAAAATGATAATAAGGAGATCTAAGAAGTTACTAAGCAAGTTTGAGACTTGCTTATCAGGAAATGATGTGTAACACCCCGAAATATCAAGAGTAGAGTTGAAGGGCTAAAAGTGTAAATTTTGAAGGGCTAAAAGTGTAAATTTTGAAGGGCAACTCGGCGAGTCCATGGATGGACTCAGCGAGTAGGGTCGCAACTTTGGTCGCGTGTCAAGTGACCTACTCGGCGAGTCCAAAGATGGACTCGGCGAGTAGGTGCTGAGTGGAGAAAACCCTAATTCTCGGGGTTGAGCCCTATATAAAGAACTTAACATCCATTCCCCTAGCCTCTTTACTCATCCTCAAGTCCAGAAACCCTTATCAATCGTGTTTGAGTGGATCAAAGTGCATTTGGGAGCTTGAAGAGTATTTGTTGAAGGAATCTTGGGAGTTTGGAGGCTTGGAGCAAGGGGCTTTGCTTGGATTCGAGTTTCATTGTAGTTGGGGCGTTCTTGTGAGGTAATATCTTGTTCTTGGGCTATTACTCATATGGATTCATCATTTTGGGGTTTATGGGGAGCTTATCTTTGTATGTTTTGGAGTTTGGAGGTTAGATCTGAGGTTGCTACCTCAGATCTGGAATGGGGAAGGTCTACATAGCATTAAAGTCCCTGTGTTTGAGTGCTTAGTGAAGCCATCATGTCCCAAACCCTAGCTCTAAAGTGTATAAGGCCTAGATCTCTTTGGATTCACGTAAAGTTTGCCACTTTACATGATGGATGGGTTGTAGGAGGCTAGATCTATGTTTTGGATCAATTGCATGGCATGGAATGCTTCTGTATGGATTCAGACCGGTGGTACTCGGCGAGTCACATGGGTGGACTCGACGAGTTGCTTGAAGATGAGCTGGAACTCGACGAGTTAGATGAAAAACTCTGTGAGTAGGTTGAAGATAGCCTTAGACTCGGCGAGTCTTGTCGAAGAGTCCCAATATTTTCTGGATTGAGTCGAGAATCAGTGAGTCAAGGGACGACTCGGTGAGTTGGGTGCGAGTGGACTCAGAGTTGTTGGACTCGGCGAGTCTCGGGGTGACTCGGCGGGTTAGGTCACGGATTGAGGGAAGTTCTGAGCTTAGGGACTCGGTGAGTCATCGGGTTGACTCGGCGAGTAGAGTCAGTTAGGGGTTGAATTTGACCTTGTCCAAGGGTTGACCAGTTGTCTTCAAGGGGTATTTTGGTAATTAAGGGTATTTATTGTGTTGAGTGTTTTGGTGTTCAGTGGAGGAGTTCGTGTCGGAGTTTGGAGCAGCGGGATCTTATCCTTTCAGCCGACAATTTCGAGGTGAGTTATCCTCACTATATCAACGGGGTCTAAGGCACCAAGGCCGACCCTTTATCGGATTGAGATCCGGGTATCTGTAGTTATGTTATTGCTTGATATGTTGCATCTGAGTAGTTAGGATGGTATTTGGTAGAGACCTGGTTAAGGTCGGTATCCTGGTAGATAGGATGATGCTATGCTAGTGACCGGTTAGGTCGGTATCCTGCTTAGAGTATGGTATGCTATGTGATCTGCTAGATCGGTTTGATTGATTATGAACTGTTATATGATTGTATGTTTATGTGCACATGGTTGTTTGGACTGGAGTTGGGTTGAGGCGGGTCCTGCTTCGTGTTATAGGCCAAGATACCCAGGGAGGACCGGTTATTCCGAAGGCCCAACGAGCGGTCCGGATAGGCTGTAGGCCCCACGAGGGCGGACCAGACGTGCCGAGGCTTGAAGAGTGGACCAGGCCGACTGAAGGCCCGGGTGCGGGCGGACCAGTCATACTATAGACTCAGAGAGTGGACCAAATGGGTTAAAGGCCCGGTGCGGGCGGACCAACCACACTGCAGACTCGAAGGACATTATTGGACTCGGAGAGTGGACCAGGTGAGTTGAAGGCCTAGTGCGGGCGGACCAACCACACTGTAGACTCGAGGGACATGATTGGACTCGGAGGGTGGACCCGGTGGAATGAAGGCCCGACAAGGCGGACCAGTCCCACAGTAGACCCGATATGCATGGCTGTTCTGTGATTCGTTATGAGATAGCATGATAGGTGTATGGTATATGTGGTTGGTATTTTGGGGGTATCTCACTAAGCTTTCGGGCTTACAGTTGTGGTTTAATGTTTTTCAGGTTCTTTAGGAGACTGTGGCAAGGCGAAGGCGTGATCGTACCGCTCCTCATGATTTTGTAGTAATGTGATTCTGGGAATACTCTAAATGATTTGTATTGAAAACCTTTTTGTAATAATTTAATGAAATCGGGTTGTTTTTGAAAAATTTAAATTGGTTGGATTTTTCGGTCGTTACATGATGAGAATGAAATGGAGTCTCTGGATCTACTAGCTTCTTCTTGAATCCCCAAGTTTCTCCTTCCTTCATAAGCTTCAACACACATAAAACCTCACTCAAAAGTGGCTCACAAGCTCACAAATGTATTAGGGTTTCTGGATTTAGGGTTTAGGACTGGGAGGCTGGAAATGAGGCTAGTCTTTGGAGGTTAAGGTGTTTAAATAGGGTGCATACCCTGAAAACTAGGGTTTCATTCTGCGAGTTCTAATCGTAGAGTTGAGGCTCTCAACTCGCCGAGTAGGCTTTACAACCCGCGTCCAATTTTGATTCTTACTCGACGAGTTTGGGGCCTCCAACTCGTCAAGTTTCTATACAAAAATGCATAAATATTTAATTATATACATATCAGGAACTAGGCGTTACAATTCTCCCCCACTTGTCTTAGACTTCGTCCTCGAAGTTTGTTGTGTCGGGAAACAACTTCAGTTAATGCTCTCTCACCTCCTCCTCGGGCTCCTAAGTCCACTCCAGCCCTTGCGATGCTGCCACTGCACCTTCACCAGCTCCATTCTCTTGTTCCTCGGCTCCTTCATCTTCTTGTCGAGAGTAGCTACTGGTCTCTCGATGTAGTTTAGGCTGTCATCAACCTGTATATCCTCTAAAGGCATGACTGCAAAGTCATCCACTAAGCACTTTCGCAGCTAGGAGACATGAAAAGTGTTGTGGATCTAGCTGAGCTCTGCTAGAAGATCCAAACGGTAAGCAACCCAGCCCACCCAAGCCAAAACCCTGAATGGACCGATGTACCTGGGGCCCATATTTCCCCGCTTCCAAAACCATATTACACCTTTATAAGGTGACACCTTCAGGAGAACCATGTCGCCCACCTAAAACTCCAATTATGAATGTCGCTTGTTAGCGTAGTTTTTTTGCCGACTCTGAGCAGTCTGGAGCCTGCACCGGACCTGTTGGATCCTCTCAGTAGTCTTGAGTATTACCTCAGTACTCCCCATGACTCTCTGACTGACCTCGCGCCAACATATTGGGGTCCTATACTTCATCCCATAGAGAATCTTGAAGGAAGGTCGATCTATGCTAGAATGGTAGATGTTGTTATATGAAAATTCTGCTAATGGAAGATACGTATCCCAACTGCCTAAAAAATCCAATACACATGCACGCAACATGTCCTCTAAAGTCTAAATCGTCCTCTCACTCTGCCCGTCAGTCTGAGGGTGGAAAGCGGTACTAAAGTGAATACCAGTACCTAGGGCTGTAAACAAACTGAACGTTCGGTGAACCGTTCGTGAACTGTTCGGCGGGAAGTTCGTTTATGTTCGTTTATTTAATAAATGAATGAACACGAACAAAAGTTATCGTTCGTTAAGTTAAATGAACGAACATGAACAATGGTCTCGCTCGTTTATTTATGTTCGTGAATGTTCGTTTACGTTCGTTTATGTTCGTTTGTTTAAGTTTATTTATATTCATTTATATTTATTTTTTTTATAATATTGCTATATTATATGTTCGTTTATGTTCATATATGTTCAATTGTGTTTTTTTTTTATCTTTGTTCATTTATGTTTGTTCGTTTATGTTCGTTTAGCATGTTCACGAACATAAACGAACGAACATGAACAAGGTAATTTGATAAACGAACGAACATGAACAAGAATATCTCGTTCGTTTATCTGTTCGTGTTCGTTTGTTGTTCGGCTAACTTAAACGAACGAACATGAACAAGACCTTGTTCGTGTTCGTTTGGTTCGTTTACAGTCCTACCAGTACCCATCTCGTCGTGAAACCGCTTCTAAAATCTGGTAGTGAAACGAACATCTCGGTCTGACACAACCAAAATAGGCACTCCGTGCCGTGTTACTACCTCACGCATGTAGATCACGGCCAGCTTCTCAGCTAATATGCTCTCCTAGATCGGGATGAAATGAGCACTCTTGGTCAACCGACCCACAATGACCCATATCGAATCTACTCCACGTGCGGTCCTGGGAAGCTTCGTGATGAATTCCATAGAGATATCTTACCATTTCCACACGAGAATGTCTAACGGATACATCTTGTCGTGTGGCCGTTGGTGTTCGGCCTTGACTTTCCTGCAAGTCAAGCATCGCTCCACGTACCATGCTATGTCCTGCTTCATGCAGGACCACCAATAATCAAGGTGAAGATCCCGATCACAGATCAATCTTGGAGAAAGAAGATGCACCCTGAAGTTGGTCAAACTTGTCATCAATCCTCAGGAGGGGATAACGGTTCTTTCCCTGTTACCTTATTCAGCTCCTAGTAATCTATACACATCCAATGTGACCCGTCCTTCTTCTTCACAAACAGGATCGGGTCTCCCCATGGTGAACTGCTTAGCCTAATAAATCCCTTGTTTAACAACTCCTGCAGCTGTGTAGACAACTTCTACATCTCAAGAAGAGCCAGCCGATTTGGTGCTTTGCCTATCGGGGCCGCACCAGGGAGTAGGCCAATCCTGAACTCTACCTATCTCTCTCGAGGTATCCCAGGAAAATCCTCTGGGAACACGTCCGAGTACTCCCGCACGATTGGTACATCATCCATGGTTGCCTTACCCTTATCCTGGGTATCCATAACATATACGACATAAATTGCGCAACCCTGCTAAAGGTAGCGCCTCGCTCTCGCTGCTGAACATAAAGCTAGTCCACTTTGCGGCCTCTCGCCCTGAATCACTAAAGCTCCCTTACTTGGGGTCCGAACCCGCACAAGTTGCTGCTCGCAGTTGATGACTGCCCTTTGAGGCTCAACCACTCCATGTCCACTATAACCTTATTCCATCGTAGCGGAATAGGTACTAAGTCCATGAAAAATTGCTCATTAAACAATTGCGCTTTACATCCCCTATGAACCCTCGCAACCCGAACGGTCCTGTCGTCTGCTATCTCTACGTCTAGTGGATAGTCCAATTCCCCTGGAGCTCCCACAAACCACTTGATGAGCGCGAGTGACACAAAAGGTCAGGTAGCCCCCAAATCAAATAATACCAGAGTAGATATAACATTCACAAGGAACGGTCCTATAAGGAAACCCGTAAACATAAGCAACAATAAATATAAATAAAGAGATAAGGAGAAGATACATACTCGTCACCACATCAGGATCTTCGCCCTGATTATTGGTGGTCCTGCATGAAGCAGGATATAGCATGGTATGTAGAGCGGTGCTTGACTTACAGGAAAGTCGAGGCCAAGCACCAGTGACCTCACATCAAGATGCAACCGTTGGAGATTCCCATGTGGAAATGGGAAGACATCACTATGGATTTTATCACAAAGCTTCCCAGGACTGCACGTGGAGATGATTCGATTTGGGTCATCGTGGATCGGTTGACCAAGAGTGAATATTTCATCTTGATCCAGGAGAGTATATCGGATGAGAAGCTAGCCGAGATCTACGTACGTGAGGTGGTGGTACATCATGGAGTGCAGGTTTCGATTGTGTCAGACCAAGATGTTCACTTCACTTCCAGATTTTAGATGCGGTTTCATGATGAGATGGGTACTCATCTTCACTTTAGTACAAATTTTCAACCTCATACGGATAGGCAGAGTGAGAGGACGATTCAGACTCTGGAGGATATGCTACGCGCATGTGTATTGGATTTCGGTCGGAGTTAGGATATGTATCTTCCGTTAGTGGAATTTACGTATAACAACAACTATCATGCTAGCATAAAACGACCTCCCTTCGAGATGCTCTATGGGAGGAAATGTAGGACCCCAATATGTCGGGGCAAGGTCGGTCAGAGAGTCATGGGGAGTACTGACGTGGTACTCAAGACCACCAAGAAGATCCAACATGTTCGAAGTAGGCTCCAGACTGCTCAGAGTTGACAGAAGAGCTATGCCGATAAGTGTTGGTCGGACCTGGAGTTTCAGGTAGGGGATATGGTTATTATGAAGGTGTCACCTTGGAAAGGTGTCATCCGATTCAGGAAGCGGGGCAACCTACGGCCAAGGTACATTGGTCCGTTTAGGGTTTTGGCTCGGGTGGGTTGGGTTGCGTATCGATTGGATCTGTCATCCGAGCTTCATCAGATCCATAACACTTTCATGTATCCTAGTTGTAGAAGTTCTTACTCCGCAGTTGTGCCTTTAAATGATATTCAGGTGGACGGCTGCCTGAACTACATTGAGATATCAATAGCGGTTCTGGATCGGAAGACGATAACCTTGAGGAACAAGGTTGTACAATTGGTGAAGGTGCAGTGGATGCACTGCAAGGGGTCAGCGTGGACTTAGGAGCCAGATGAGGAGATGAGAGAGCATTACCCAGAATTATTTGAGACAACATACTTCGAGGACGAAGTCTGAGACAAGTGGGGGAGAATTATAGCACCTGGTTCCTAGTATGTATTAATTTATAATTTATTCAATTTTATAGAGCAACTCGACAAGTTGGGAGCCCCCAACTCGTCGAGTAGAGATCATAAGGGGTGCGCATATTAGGTAACCTACTCAACGAGTTGAGAGGCCTTAACTCGACGAGTAGGCTGGCAGATATGAAACCCTAATTTTCGGGGTTTGCACCATATTTAAACACCTTAACCCCAATGTGTTGGCCTCATTTCCAACATCTATTGTCTAAAACCCTAATCTCGAAACCCTAATGCTATTGTGAGTGTTTGTGAGCCATTTCAAGTGTTTTAGTGTGTGTATTGAAGCCATTGGAAGGAGGAAAAACTTGAGGACACAAGAAGGAGCTTATAGATCCAGAACCCTTGCCTCATCCACGACATTTTACTGGTATAAAGCTTGAGCCTTACCTTCTAGTTGTTTAGATCTTCTTTTAGGGTTATTTTGCTTGGTTTTGGTCTAAATATCATGGTCCTTGGGAGTTGGATATCTCAAATGGGTTAACACTTCAGATCTAATGTGTTGAGGGGTTTTCATGGCATAAAGGTGCCAACTTTATGGCCATGGAAGTCCCATGCAACCTTTAGACCATCCTTTTGGCCTTTTGGAGCTTCTAATGGCCATGGATGTAATGAAAGTTGGGACTTTACGTGATCATTTAGTCCCTAGAGTCCAGATCTATGACTTCATAATCTTGTAGTTTTGGTTGTTTTTGGATCAAGACCTTGGCCTTTTTGGGTTAGGGTTAGAGCTTATTTCTTCTATTGTGGGTTTTAATGGGTAAAGTTGGAAACTTTACCCTCCTAGATGTATTTTCAGCCCAAATCTGGAATATGGAACTTGGATTTGAAGATTAAGGGCTTAATTCATTAAGAAGGGTTAACAGACTGAAGAACACGGCGAGTTGAGGGAGGACTCGACGAGTTGATTCTAAAAGGCACAATTCTAAAATTTATGGGTACTCGGCAAGTTAAAGGATAACTCAATGAGTTGAGTCAACTCGGATCGTTTACTTAGACCTTGACTTTGACTTTGACCATAGTTGACCCTTAAAGGGTTATGAGTATGAAATGGTATCTAACGGGTTGTTTTGGTTCAGGGAGTGAGTAAAGCTGATTCTAGGGTAGAGACGTTTCAGCTATCATCCGACATTGGAGGTGAGTTTTCCTCCTATTTGAATGGGTCAAAGGCACCAATGTCGACCCGTATTTATGATTGTATGTATTTCAGACTAAGTTCCAATGTCGGGAAATGCCCGATGTATGTTTATATGTTTTCCGGATTACGATCCAATGTCAGAAAATGCCCGAGGAATGTTTGTATGCTTGATGTCTTCGTGATTCTTGCATTTGTCTGTATTTTTATATTTCTAGATTTCGGTCCGATGTCGGACGATACCCGAGGAATGTTTGTATGCTTTCCGGATTTCGGTTTGATGTCGGGCGAGGCCTGAGGATTGTTTATATGTTTATGTTAGGTGATTATTCTATGTGTATCGTTGATATTCTTATATGTATACCGAGCATTGCTCAATGTTGGGCGAGGCCCGATGCCCGACACTATCTGATGTCGGGCGGGGTCCAATCAATGGGTGGGGCCCAAGATATGTTTTATGTTATTTTGTGATTATGTGTATGGTGTGTGGTAGTTTGGGGAGACTCACTAAGTTTCGTGCTTACGGTTTTCAGTTTTGGTTTCAGGTACTTCGGGTAGCAAAGGGAAAAGCTCGGGATAACTGCATTGCACACACCATGATGTCTTAGCCTGCGATGCTTACTCTGATATATTTTCCATATGTTTTGATATGGATATACCATTTATGATGTTTTAAGATACTATGACTTATTTTTTGATGAAATGATTTTAATAGCTAAGGTTTATTTGTTACATAAAAATGAAATTTTTGGTCATGAATTTTGGGATGTTTCATAATAAATCCTCAAAGCCGAATTTTTAGGGATTGGTCCATATATAGCATCATTATCACCTCATTTCTCATTCCCTCATTAGTCTCCATCTGAAAAAACGTCCCTCTAGCAAACCCTAAGTGAGAAGAGTGCATCTTGAGCTCATTTGTGTGCTTTGGTGGTCTTCTTGAAGAAGAAGAAGAAGTTGGTGCAACAACTTGGGAGCTTGGGGGAATCTTGGATCTGGGATTCTCCACATGTTAGCAACCTCCAGGAGGTAAAAATCTCCTTGCTTGACCATCTTATCTTGTAGATCTAGCCATTTCTTCATTTAGGGCATTTTTGGTCCCAAACTTGGTGATTCTTGAGCATGGAATGCTTTTAATCGTATAAATTGTCCTTTCAGACCTAATGAAGGGTCTTGAGTCATAAAAATGTGGTCTTGATGCTTAGTTTTCCCCCATGCATGATCTAGAAGGTCTTAAGGCGTTAAGAAGTTGGTATTTTGTGTATTGAGCACTTATTGGGCATGCAAAGTCATAAAGTTGGAAACTTTATGACTCTTAGTGGTGTTTTAGCCTTGGATATGTATTTGGACGTATTAAATCGAAGTAATAAGCTCTTAATAAGTTAAGAAGGAGAATTGTTATCTACGTTGGGCGTACCAAATGGTATGCTACGCGTACGCATATTTGGCCTCGACGTCTGGGACCGCTAGTACAACCAACATACATCCGGAGTATGTCCCGCGTATGAACCCTGAGTTGACTTGGCTGGGTTAACTCAGTTAATTTTTTGATTTTGACCAATTTTGACCAAGGGTATCTTGGAAAAAATATGACTAATTTAATTAGGGAAATGATTTGATGTTTAGGAGTCGGGATGAGTCGGTTATCTGAGAAGGGATTTATTCAGACTACATTCACACTATAAGGTGAGTCTTCCTCACTATACCCGGGGGTCGAAGGCACCAATGTCTGCCCACTAGTTTATTTATCTTGGTTATCATAGTATTATGATAGTTGGTAGTTGATCAGTAGATATGTATGATTATCTGAAATTGTTGGTTCTATGTTATGTTTATCTATTTCATATGTCGACATATTGGGTTGGGTTGAGGTTATACTGCTTTGTGCTATAGCCAACAAGCCCATGCGCATTCTGATGGGTTTTACACAAAAGAATATTCCTATGTTCTCATACAAAACCCTAAAGCTTGGATCTAGGCTTCTCTATTGTACATTCAATTCATCCAAGACTTGAAAACTCTAATCTATACATTGAAATCGAAAACTACAATAAACTTGTTTAGATGATACCTTTCAATGTTTGCAAGAATCCTTTGATCTTCAAGAAGCTTAGTGTCACAAGTGTAACACCTCTAATGGCTCACAAACACCACAAGAAAGAGAATTATCTAGAAGAGAGAGGATGAAAGGAAAAAGTCGGCTCCAAGCTTCCAAGGGATCAAGTGGCCAATTTTTCTAGCCGTAGGGGTCCTTATATACTTGAGCTTATAGGGTTTCAGTCAAAACCCTAATTGGACGACTTAGGCCATAAGTAACTTGAGAATGTTCTGGAATAAGGCCTCTATGGCCGAAATTAAGATGGACTCGTCTTAATTTTTTCCATGCCCTAATCCATAAAGATTCTCAGTCCAATATCAATTATCACACAATTGACAGTTCTAGTCCCTTTTATTTAATTAATGTCTTTTAGCCACATACTTAATTCTTAATTAATTCTTGTCTAATATTAATTAAACTATATGATTTCTCTTTTAATATATTATTCATATTATATATTAATAAATCATAATAACCTCTCATTCTCCATAAATCATCTTATCAAGTTGCTTTGGTGAAGGTAACCCAAAAGGACCATACACAACCAGGCCAAGTACATACCAAATATAGTTACGGGCTTAGACACCAATCCAACAGTCTCCCACTTGGATAAGTCAACTATAATGTAAGTACAATCCGATTAGCAATCATAGCTCTCAAAGACGTCGTCTAACTCTGATCTTATCAGTAACCTGTCCTTTAGATTAGGGATCGTATAGTCCTCTGTTCTAGATATCGTGCGGACAATTACATGGAACATAGTCATACCTATTGTCTAGCAGTTTGTTTCTCGATCTATGATTCATCTTACATAGAACTTAATTGAACACATCAATTTAGTCCAGACCGGGCCCGACACATAATTCAAACCAAATCATCAAGGGTCCAGATATCGTTTTACCCTCTTAGGATAAAATGAACAGATAAACTTTGACTTATATGCATTTACCATTCACTCATCAAATCGTGCACGACAATGTGTTTTATAACATCAAGTTACTAATGCGTTTACGCATTATTAATGCACTACCAAATTGCAAATAATAAACCATATATCTAGGTTTTAAGACCATATGATATTATCATCTTGCGATCACTCGTGACAAATTCCATGAAGTGATGCCAGAAAGCGCGGGTTTAATCCAATACTCAAATCATATTCATAAGCACTCATGAACGTTGCAGCAAACCTTTTCTATGTCTAATACACTTTTGACAATCTACAAACCAATTCATGACAATATTCTTTCATACCTACTCCCAAAGTATGAGCGACTTTGGAACGTTCAAATAATCTTATTATTCATGAAGTCAAAACATGCAAAGTGAAACAATAGGTAAATAATCATCACAAGACAATAACTTTACTTATAAATAATACCCCTTTATTTAATCATTAAATGTCAATTACATTTATCTATTACACGTTTCGAAGCTATCTAATCTAAACTAATATCATCTTTCATCCTGATGCTCCTAGCGTGCTGCATGTGCTTAACCCTACTCAATTCCTTCGTAAGGCGATCTGATGGGTTGTCCTCTGATGATACCCTCTTCACTATGAGGAGTCCCTCTTCCACCCAATGTCAAATAAAATGATATTTCCTGTCGATATGTCAAGATCTGCCATGATCCCTTGGTCAAGGAAACTTCTCCTTCATTATCACAGAAAATTTCCATGGGCTCCTTTGTGGCTGGCACAACTCCAAGGTCTCTGATGAAGTTCTTCAACCATATCGCCTCCTTTGACGCTTCGCTCGCCGCTATATACTTTGATTCGCACGTTGAATCGGCTATGGTTTTCTGCTTGGAACTTTTCCAATTCACTGCTCCTCCATTTAGGGTAAAGACCCAGCCCGACTCCGAACGATAGTTGTCCCTGTCGGTCTGAAAATTGGCATCACTATACCCTCGCACCTTTAAGTCATCACTCCCACAGAGGACTAGAAACCATTCCTTGGTCGTCCGAAGGTACTTAAGAATATTCTTGACTGCGGTCTAATGTGCTTTGCCAGGGTTCCCTTGATATCTGTTGACCATGCTTAAAGAGAAAGCCACATCAGGGCGAGTACAAGTCATCACATACATGATCGAGCCAAATGCGGAAGCGTAAGGTACTCGGATTATCTCTGCTATCTCGACTTCGGTACTCAGGCTTTGAGTCTTACTCAACTTGGCATTACTTTGGATTGGTAACTCCATTTTCTTGGAATTCTCCATACTAAAATGTGTTAGTACCTTGTCCAAGTAAGTATTCTGACTAAGTCCTATCAGCCTTTTATTAATGTTTCTCACTATCCTTATTCCCAGAATATAGGTAGACTCTCCGAGGTCCTTCATAGTGAAATACTTCCCAAGCTAGGACTTGACTTCCTGCAGCGTTGGGACGTCGTTTCCTATGAGTAGTATGTCATCGACATACAATACAAGGAAGTTAACTATACTCCCACTGGGTTTGACATATACACATAATTCATCCTCGCTTCGCAAGAAGCCAAACTCTTTGACTTTCTCATCAAAAAAAATTTCCATCAGCAAGATGCTTGTTTCAAATCCATAAATGGACTTCTCAAGCTTACACACTCTATTTTGGTGCTTTGCATCGACAAAACCCTCTGGCTGACTCATGTAAACACCCTCATCCAGCTTGCTGTTAAGGAAAGCGGTTTTAACATCCATCTGCCATATCTCATAGTCATGAAATGCAGCAATAGCTAGCATCACCCTAATAGACTTTATCTTTGCAACTAGTGAGAAGGTGTCAGCATAGTCAACTCTGGGAGTTTAAGTAAAGCCCTTCGCAACCAATCACGCCTTATAGGTGTGTACCTTCCCATCCATGTCGGTCTTTTATTTGAAGATCCACTTGCACCCGACCGTCTTACGACCTAACACATTGTCAACCAAATTCCAAACTTGTTTGTCATACATGGATTGAATCTCGTTGTCCATAACCTCTTTCCATTTCGTAGACTCTGGGCCAGCCATGGATTCCTTGTGGCTATTAGGTTCATCCAAATTTATTAGTGTAATATCACTAATTAACATATCACCCTTACTTGTTATATGAAAAGCATACAACACAGGCGGAACACTAACTCTACTGGAACGTCTAAGAGGTAAGGATTCGTCAATCGGTTCAACCGGAGTTCCTCCTTGGGTTGAGCGCCAGTGTTAGAGGTTCCTTCATCGCTCAACTCTTGAAGCTCTTCAAGATCGATTTGCCTCCCACTGTCCCCTTGGCTTATGAGTCTTTTAGCTTATGAAATCCTTGCAACCTTAAACCTTCATATGTGCCAACGAGGGAGCTTTCCTTGCCCACATCTCGTGAGGTGTTTTGGCAATCTTCTTCCTAGGGACTAAGTTAAGGATATGGGCGGCAATCTCTAAGGCATACCCCTGAATGAGATAGGCAGCAAAGCACGACTCATCATGGAATGAACCATGTCTAGCAGGGTTCGATTACGCCTCTCAACCACACCATTCAACTGCGGTGTCCTAGGTGGCGTCAATTGCAAAATGATTCCGCATTCCTTGAGGTAGTCTTGGAATTAAAGACTTAGGTACTCTCCTCCTCGATCGGATTGAAGCATCTTGATTTTCCTGCCCAACTGATTCTCCACTTCTTGTTCAAACTCTTTGAACTTTTCAAAGCTTTCTAACTTATGCTTGATTAAGTAGATATACCCATATCTTCTATAACCATTAGTGAAAGTCACATAGAAGCGGCTCGCATCCCTTGTGGTGGATCTAAAGGGCCCACACACATCGGTGTGTATGAGATCCAATAAACCCTCACCCCTTTCATAAGTACCAGTGAAGGGTGACTTAGTCATCTTTCCAAGTAAACAAGACTCACACACGTCATCATCCCTAAGGTCGAATGACTCCAACACTCCATCCTTTTGGAGTTGTGATATGCGTTTCTTGTTTACATGTCCAAGACAATAATGCCACAACCATGCTTTATCCAACTGGAAGAATCGGCACACAACACATCATTTCCTAAATTGTCTACAACCATCACAGTTTTATATATTCCATTACAAGGCAATGCTTCAAAATAGAAAACACCATTAAGATAAGCATTAATAGAACCCTTTTCATTATCAAATGAATATCTAAATCCTTGTCTCTACAAACCATAAAAAGAAATGATGTTTCTTGCCATATCTGACAAATAGCAACAATTATTTAAATCTAGTTCTAATCCATTACTAAGCACTAAAGAGTAAACTCTAAACTTGATGACAGGCAATGATCTTTTGTTCCCCATGATCAAGTTTATCTTCCCATGCTCCACATCCCTATTTCTTCTTAGGCCCTGCAAATTAGAACAAATGTTGTGACATCCCCAAAATCTCGGCCAGAAAAGACCGATTTCATTTATGCTTTTTAAAATAATTTTCAGAGTAAATCCTTTTGATTTTAAAAGAGATGCGGAATTTGTTCCCAAAAACAAAACATGATAAAATAGATATTTATCAAAACATTTCATAAAGAAATATGATTTCATTTCATAATCAAAAGTCGGGATGTCATGTTCCGATACAGATCATAAAGCATAAACGATAGCATTACAAGTCATTCAACAAATATATACATATACAGACTTGTAAACAAAACAACTTGATGTTCGCCCATCTTAAGCTCTTGCGCCACTTCCTGTAAAATAAATCAACTGAGTGGGTCAGGCTTGGGAGCCTGGTGAGCATATATGGTTTTCAACCCACAATAATTATATTTAATTTCAACAATCAACAATAAACCCGATTACCCATTCCCGTTATCCTCACCTTACGTTCCTAAAAATAACGTCTATTATAAGGAACCTATTTCAGGATTTTTCATCGGGATGGACATTACTGCAGAGGGGCTTCCTCAACAATAAGTATCCTAAAGGCAACCATGTGGGGGATAGAGTACACCGGTGAACACGTCGTTCACAACACCTACAGGTAATGAGCCTGCTAATGTTCCACAGGACAGTCTAGAATAGTCCGTGGTCGTCATCCATACTCTGCTGAATGACTAGAATAACACCAATAACACCGAGGCCTCTCATCTGTTTATTACACACCAATTATCTACCCATGTTCTACCCAACATATTAGTAGATAAAAATATACATTTTAATACATAGTTTAAAAACCTGTATAACATGCTTTAAGCAATACATATTCCACATAACAGATGAGGCATACACACATAATACGTATTTCATAGAGAATACATCAGATCTATAAGATAGAAGAGAGTGAATATACACTCACACGTATAACAACCAAATATATACACATAACACGTATTTTATATGAAATACTTCATAATATTGTGTTGGAAAGAAAATAACTACACACTCACTTGATCAGAAGATGATCGGGCAGCACTACGGCTTGCAGAAGAGGTGTTTCTCCGTAGATCTGGAAGATCTTCACAAAACCGGGCTCCTCGCGGGCAGCGTTTCGGCTCGAGAATAACGCTCTTCGGGATCCTCGGGGCTTCGGATCTTGCTTCGGGGCTCGAGAATGATACCGGGGCTTTGGGGCATAAACAACACGCAAAACGAGGCAAAACTTAGAGAGAGGGAAGAGTTTGAACAAGAGAAAATGGCTGAATTCGAGTTCTATTTATAGGCTGCTGGGTCTGGGATTACGCGGGGCGTAATCTCAAATTACGCAGGGCGTACTCAGTACGCGGGGCGTACTCGCATTACGTGGGGAGTACTTTGACGTCACTGCATGCGTCGACTGGTGGCACTCGAGTATCGGTCAGACAAGTTGCATCCGACTGAGTACGCGGGGCGTACTCAAATTACGCGGGGCGTAATTGACTTGTCAAACTTCTAAATTGCGTATCTTTCACATACGAGCTCCGTTTTTGACGTTCTTTATATCCACGTGAAGGTCAGACCATACTCTACAACTTTCATTTAGACTCCGTCGGCTAATTTTGAATTTTATTTTTATTATTTATTTTTAGAAGGTCGGGACAGAAAAACTTCGTTATAAATTCATAACTTCTTCGTCTAACGTCCGTCCTCGCCTAACTTGTCATCGTTTCGCTACTAACAACGAGATATTCGTTTCTCATTTAGATTGTTTCGGCTAAAAACCGTTCGATCTCAAATCGAGTATTCGGGCTGCATACTGCTAAGTCGAAACTTAGAAAAATCATAACTTCCTCATACGAAGTCAGATTTGGGCGTTCCTTTTATGCACGCTCTCGGTTTAACAAAATCTACGACTTTCGTTTAGATCGCTAAGGATAAATATTGCTCTATCTTAAATTCATATTTTACGTCACTCGGCGTCGTGCCGTTCTGTCTCGAAACTTCGACAGGTCATAACTTCTTCGTTATAACTCGGATTTTGGCATTCCTTATATCTCCGGAATCCTTGTTTCAAGCACTACAACTTTATGCAAAGATGTCGGGCTTATCTCACACTTTAATTTTGAAGCTTATTTTATTCTTAATTCATTAAATTATAAAAATCAAGAAAATAAACACATAATTCACATAATTCACAAATAATACATTTTTATTATTTCAAATTTAGCCACAAAGGTTAACCTAGACTATTACATTGCTAAAAATGGCAAGCCCAGAAACACGGGCGTTACAAATGTGAAACCCACATCCTGTATCAAGAACCCAAGAAATATCATGTGATGAATCATTAGATTTAATAGTGTAAATACATGCGAAAGACGGTTTGATCTTTCCATCCTTGATATCTTGCAGATACTTTGGACAGCTTCGTTTCCAATGCCCTATTTCGTGCCAGTGATGACACTCTGCATCCATGGGGATGGAGTTGGGTTTAGCAGAGCCAACCTTGGTTCCACTAAAAGAGGTGCCATCATGGGACTTTCCCTTATGGTGGATCTTTGAGGGAGCCTTCCTATTCTTACCTTTCCTTGCCTAATAGCCAAGATTAGGGCAGTATTAGGAGTGGGATTATGTGCAACGGACTTGTCATTAAGGTTACTCTCGGCAGTCCTCAACAGACCTTGCAGCTTGTTCAATGTGGCCTCCTCTCTGTTCATGTGGTAGGTGTGCAAAACTGGTCGAAGCAGGGTGGCAGCGAATGAAGGATGATGTCAATCGTCGGCCCTTCATCGAAGTCAACATTTAACTTTAGCAAGCGGTTAACATACCTCTGCATCTTTTGCAGATGAGCAGTGACAAACTCTCCATCTCTCATCTTGGTCGTGATCATCGAAGTGAAGATATCATACCTCTCCTACCTCGCACTTTGGTGATACCTTTCAACCAAGTCCTGATGCATTTTGTAGGGATAGAAGTTGTCGTAGGACTTTTGCAGTTCAGCAGTCATTGTCGCTAGCATGATGCAATGGACTTTCGTGGCATCATGCTCATGGGCTTCGAAGGCAGCGATCTCTTTAGGAGTGGCAGTGTTCCTGTCCGCTTCTTTCAGCTCCTTCTCGAATACATATTCATTGTCCTCGTTGCAGGTGATCATTCTTATGTTACGGATCCAGTCATTAAAATTGTTCCCGTCAAAGATCACCCTCCCACACAAATTCATGAGTGAGAATTAGCCGGAGGCGTTTGATCCAGAAGCTTTGTTGCTCAAGTTTGACATCTGAAAAGGAAAAGAGACAAAGTTTGATTAGATAAGAATCTCCAATTAAACACCCAAATGAAAAATTAGGGCTAGGATCCAACAACATTATTTTCAATTTAGAAAAGGGATGTCGTAATCTAAACAACAAATAATTTGAAGGTAAGTGAATGACGATTCACTAATTTCCACCATGAAAAACAAATTAAAATTAAGTTGTAAATGTATCTAAAACTCCTAGATCTTTTGAGATTAATTGAACTTTTCAATGACATGTTTAAATCTCGATACGCCCCTCAAGTTTGTGACTGGGATACTGAAAATCACAAACCAGGTGTTAATAACCATGTAAATATACATGGTGACCCCAATGTTACAGTCACCTAATCGACGTGCCGGTTAATCACACACGCTCATCGATCTATGACAAACATCGAGTCACCTTTTGCCACCTTTGCTTAGAACCAATTAGTGTGCTGGTTAACCACACACGCTCCACTAACATCTTAGCAAAGTACAAAGTGTAGTTTCATGGAATTGCATCAAATTCACTTTTTCCTAAAGTAACTAAGATTTGGAATTTTGTAAAAACATTTAGTTACTTTATAAATTCCTTATACTTTTAATAAGGAAAGGTTTGCCCTATCCTACCCATTCGGCTAATGACCCTCCACCGATCAAGAAAGCGGTGGGTGAGAGTGGACCCCATTAAATGACCATTTTATAGGCCATAACCTTATACCCCCTTATAGATCGGCTTCGTGAATGAGGCCTACTAACGGTAAGACTAGCATTTAAGTTATACATATATAATAATTATTCTTATAATATTATAATAGTATAGGGTGAATTTTAAACTTGTAAAATTCTAGGGTTTGGAATTTAATAATTTTAAAATTAAACTTTTAATTCAAAAATGAAATTCAAAAACTAGAGGGCAAATTTTAAAACATTTCAAAACTAACTAGATCAAAATTCAAATAAATAATTAAACAATTAATTATGGTGATTATCTAATTTTGACCTAATCTAATTTTATGCAAGATAATGATCAAATAAATTTAAATAATTAACATTTATCATATAAGTAAATAATTATTCAATTAATTTGAAAATTTCTTTTATTTTGGCAAGGATAATCGCCCAATATTAATAAAATTCGTATTTTATCAATTAAAAACGATTTGGTAATTATCCCACAACAAAATAGGCATAAAATCCCAAAAATCCATATGTCTGACAGGTCGACTCGCCGAGTCCCTTATGGACTCGTCGAGTTCATCCTACTCATCGAGCCCATGTTGGGACTCGTCGAGTCTGTCAGGCAGAAGACCAGAAAATCAATTTTCAACCATGAATGAAACACAAAGAATCAAATACAACATAAGCCAATCAATGCTCTACTAATGGGTTTTACACAAAGGAGCATTCTTATGTGCTCATACAAAACCCTAAAGCTTGGATCTAGGCTTCTCTATTGTACATGAAATTCATCCAAGACTTGAAAACCCTAATCTAGCATATATTGAAATCAAAACTACAATAAACTAGTTTAGATGATACCTTTCAATGTTTACAAGAATCCTTTGATCTTCAAGAAGCTTAGTATCACAAGTGTAACACCTCTAATGGCTCACTAACACCACAAAAAAGAGAATGATGTAGAGGAGAGAGGATGAGAGGCAAAAGTCGACTTCAAGCTTCCAAGGGGTCAAGTGGTCGATTTTGCTAACCCTAGGGGTCCTTATACACTTGAGCTTCTAGGGTTTCAGTCAAAACCCTAATTGGACGACTTAGGCTGTAAGTAACCTGAGAACCAACTGGTATAAGGCCTCTATGGCCGACACTAAGATGGACTCCTCTTAATTTTGTCCATGCCCTAATCCATAAGGATTCTCAGCCCAATATCAATTATCACACAATTAACAGTTCTAGTCCCCTTTATTTATTTAATATCATTTAGCCACATAAATAATTCTTAATTAATTATTGTATAATATTAATTAAACTATATGATTTCTCTTTTAATATACTATTCATATAATGTATTAATACATCATAATAACCTCTCTTTCTCCATAAATCATCCTATCAAGTTACTTTGGTGAAGGCAACCCAAAAGGACCATGCACAACTCGGTCAAGTACATACCAAATATAGTTACAGGCTTAGACACCAATCCAACAGTCTCCCACTTGGATAAGTCTAGTAACTATAGTGTAAGTACAATCCAATTAGCAATCGTAGCTCTCAAAAACATTGTAGAACTCTGATTTTATCAACAACATGTCCTTTAGATAAGGGATCGTATAGTCCTCCGTTCTAGATATTGTACAGACAATTACATGGAACATAGTCATACCTATTGTCCAGCAGTTTGTTTCTCAATCTCTGATTCGTCTGATATAGAATTTAATTGAACACATCAATTCAGTCATGACCGGGTCCGACACATAATTCAAACCAAATCATCGAGGGGCCCAGATATCACTTTTACCCTCTTAGGATAAAATGAACAGATAAACTTCGACTTATATGCATTTACTATTCACTCATAATATCATGCACAACAATGTGTTTTATAACATCAAGTTACTGATGCGTTTACGCATTATCAATGCACAACCAACTTACAAATAATAAACCATATATCTAGGTTTTAAGACCATATGATATTATCGTCTTGCGATCACTCGTGATAAATTCCATGAAATGATGTCAGCAAGCGCGGGTTTAATCCAATACTCAAATCATATTCATAAGCACTCATCAACGTTCAAACTCCATAGGGAGTCTTCTATCATCAGGAATGTTGAGATCCAGCGATTGAAAGACTAGGAATTATTTGGAGTTGGGAGAAATTGGAATGTCCCAATAGCCATCTGATGGAGGTTCTGCTTATGAGAGATGAGGAGTGTAATCAACATCAAGAAGTCTACGGGCAGGGCCGATCCAATACATGGGTGACTTTGGCTCAGGCCCAGGGCATCAAATTTTCAGGGGCATCAAAAAAAGGCCAGTTTATAGTATATACTAAAATTGCCCAAGAACGTCGCCCATATCTGTTATCTATTTACGACGTGGGAAAGAAAGATGGGTGAAAGCAAGCGATAAACAATCATTAATCGCGCATAGAGAAACCAAACGCCGGCTAATCCTGCCTCCAAAAGACCCGTTGGTGTTGGTGTCGATGGGAGAAATCAATTCCTACATAGAATACATCTCTCTTAAATAAAAAGTAAGAACAAATTTCTCTATGTTTCACCTTCAATCCATAAATCGATAATACATAGCTCTCAATGCTCAAATATCAATTTCTTATCGGTTGACACTTCACACTTGAATCTTGAGTCTTGTCGGTGACGATATAGCAGAGATTTCTTTTATTTGGTCCGATTTAAAGGTTTGATTTTTAAAATCTGATACAACAAAGCTGATTCTGAATTTCTGATTTATTGATTAGGGTGCGATTCATTTTTCGCTGTTTTAGAAATCGATTTTGGATTAGTTCATAAGCTCAATTTCAAAATCTGTTTATTCAGGTTTGTTGGAAATTTGATTTCTTCTCTATTTCTTCTTTACCAATTCACTAATTTAGGTGTGATTTATTTTTGTTTTCTGATTCATAAATCATATTGGGATCGATTCATTAGTTCAATTTCGAAATCTGTATATTAAGGTTTGTTGGAAATTTGAATTCATCTATGTTTCTTCTTTAGCGATTTACTGATTTGGGTGTGATTCGTTTTTGTTGGATGTTTCAAAAATTCTTTTTCTCCTCTATTTATGGTCGATACCTACTTCAAAAATCAGGAGTAGGTGAGTTCAATTTTGAAATCCATTCATTAGGTTTGTTTCAAAATTTTGCTTTATTTCTTATCTATTTGGTTATAGTAAAAAAGAATCAAAAGTCAAGGTATCTAATTTTTTTATCTGATTAGTGCTCGTTATCTGTTGTGAAGTAAGAGTCAAACTTTTCACTTTATTTTATTTTGAATATCTCAAATATGAACTTGAATTTCCTAAAAAACATATTTATAATACAAAAACAATTTGATGAAATGTAATATTTTTAATTTATTTTTGGTTTTTTGTTTGATGGTTCCAAATAAATTTGATTAATTGATAAGGAATTAAAAAATGTTGTTTGAATATTGAGTCTAATTTGACAAACAGTGAAAAAATATGATGTTTATGTAATTAGTTTATTTATTGAGTTGCCAACTTTACAGAAAATGTTGTCGGATGAAAACATATGAAGGTCAGAGTCCTTGGATATCTACTCAAATAATGAAGTATGCAAAAAGAATGAATATGTTCCCTAATGTGTTCATTGCATATAGGATATTGTTGAGGGTCCTGGTTACTATTGATTCCATAAAAAAGTTTTTCAAAATTTGAAGCTCTTGAAATCCTATCTCCTATCTCCGAAGAACAATGTCTCAAGAAAAATTGAATGGATTAGTAATTTGAAGTATCGAAAGTGATTTTTTTATAAAATATAGAATATTGTAGAATAAGAGATGTTTTCTCATCAAAAAAAATGCACAAATTTTAGGGGATTTTTATAGGTTTTTTTTTATTGTATTATTTGTTTGATTCTAACATTTATTGCATTTTTGTTTTATAAATCTTTTATGCATACGTCTTCTGTATCGTATCGTACATATATAAGGGCATAAAATTTTTATCTTGCCCTGGGTAGTAAAAAACAATGGATCGGCCCTGTCTATGGGTTGGGTTTACCCATGAATTAATCAGGGTTTCGTCAAACCCTTGTTCCTTCCAAATTTCATTTGCAAACTTGGCAGCTCTCCATTCTCGTTTTCGTTGGGTTGTGGCAGGAGAGTCATCAGTATGATCAGATGACATTTCTTCTTGTTAAGGTGAACCCTGGGGAGTTGGAATTTGAGGAGATAACCGAGGAGTTGGTTCTTTGTTGACTTCTTTGATGACCTCTGCAGTTGGAGGTTAGTTTTATGGAGGATTTTGTTCTCTGTAGTGCACTTGAGAAGATGGATCCTGAGAAGGAGTGATAGAGTGATTATCTGACTGATTTTGATTACCTTTTTCACTTCCCCCTTTTGAGGAACCAGACTCCATCTGCTCCTCAAACCAGTGTTTCAATTCATAAATCTTTTGGATTGTGGCATCAAAATGAAATTTCATTTGAGCACACACTTGTTGGTTGTTGGGGATTGCAGGACTAAAAAGATGTTGATAAATCTCCTTTGTGAGGCGGAGAATTTCATCAACGGTTTGTTTTGCAGTGAGTAACCTTTTTAATCATTTGATTGTGTCTTGGAGTACCGCAAACCCTGTTTCGTATGCAGTATGAGTTTCATCCACAAGTTGCATGGAGTTTCTTGCTTGGGTTTGTAGGATTTGTTAGAGATCATTCTTCAATTGTTGTACTTCCTTGATGAAGTCTTCAGCCTTGGTCATGAATTCTTTGTGATCTGCGGTTCTACGATTGTCAAGATCCTTGATACCCATTTCAACCCATAGAACAATCCTCTCTACAATCATTCGTTCTCTTGTCTCCAAAATCTCTACATGATCAACGAGGGATTGTGTTGAAGTTTTATTGTTTTGCGGTGACTTAGAGGAGACTACGGCCAAGATTTGATCTACTTTGGCTTGAAGGTTGAGAAATTCTTTCCTTGAAACTGCTATCTTCTTCTTCCTTTGCTTAGGATTTGAAGTGGACTGTTGAGATCCACTCGATTCTTCATTATCAATAACCATAATGAAATCGTCTGAGGGAGGAGGCTGTAGAATGTCATCAAGATTGTCATCATCAAGACCGAACATTGGTGCTGAGCTGATCTCGATTGAGGTTCCATTAGGGATGAGCAAAACGACCGAACCGGCCGGAACCGGCCCGAACCGGACCGGAACCGGGAACCGGCTTCGGCCAAAATCAAGAACCGAACCGGCCCGGCGGTTCTATCGGTCCGGTTCTACCGGTTCCCGGTTCCTACCGATTCTTGTCGTGTCTTCAAATGTTGGAACCGGTCCTTGAAAAATAGCATCATACGGTTCCGGTTTTTGCCGGTTCTACCGGTTTTTGCCGGTTCCGGTTATATCGGTTCCGGTTCCTACCGGTTCCCGGTTCCAAAAATCAACAAAAATAACGTCCCGGTCCCGGCCCGACCGGTTCCATCGGGCTCCGGTTCCGGTGCCGGTTCCGGTTCCGGTACCGGTTCCGGCCGGTTCCCCGGTCCATTTGCTCATCCCTAGGTTCCATCATCATTTGAATCATGAGCTTCTTCATTGGGAGGAGGCTTAGAGGTACAAACAACATTCTCCATTTCATGAACCTTTTGGACATTATCTTCCATGGTTGACATCTATTGTTCAATCGAAAGGATATCATGAACTGTTTTGGCGTTGTTGATCATGGTGGCCTCATATTTTGGAACCAGGAGAAGATATTCCTCCTTTAATTGTTGTTGTTGAACCTATTGAGTTTTCCTCGCCTACAGAACCCTTTTAAAGGTTTCAAATTCATGATCCCAGACTCATTCATTGATCGATATCGAGACCATGAGTCGTCTGATGCATAGCTGTCAAATCCTTTGTTCATTGAGGTGTCCTCGGGTTCATGGATCCCTGCACATTTGTGCTCACCATGCCTAAACCACTTGTAAGTAATGGAGGCGGTACAAGATTTGCAAAGCTTCCTTGGTCTCCTTGATCTAAAATAAAATTTGTCCTTGGCTTTATTCTAGAAAGGGCTGAGAAAGAAGTGCCTTGCGGTGCAACTAGTGTTTGTTTTGTTTGTGTGACACAGAAGAAAATGGAGTGATACTCATCAGGAGTAAAAACGTGCAATCGTGAAGCCCTGGAGACCTTAGGGAAACTATTCACATCTGGATCCACTTGGGCTCCAAATGGGGGTCTATCTTCATTATGAGATGAAACGTATACACTGTTTGTATTTGATTGGTGAGTTGGGGTTCTTGCTGTTGAGTCTATGGTGACTCTAATGGATACGGGAGTCTTTTGAGAGACTCCAGCATTTGGTTTGCATATGGATGTGACTTGGGGTGAGCTTCAACTTCTTCTTTCTAAAGATGTATGTGGCTTCTGAAGGCTCATCTTGTGTGTCATCAACAACATTAACATGAGAATCGTGAGCCTTGCAAGGAGAAGTTTGAGCTTTGGGAGTAGGCTCTACGGTCTTAGCCTTTCTTTTCTTTGAGGGAAAAAGTCCCTTCTTAACAACATTCACAGGAGTTTTTCTTGAGAATCGTGAGCCTTAGAAGGAGAATTTTGAGCTTTGGGAGTAGGCTCTGTGGTCTTAACAAGTTATGGTTGATGCCCTTTGAAACTAAAAAGCTATACAAGAGCTAATTAGTAAATTCAGTGTCATTATCACTCCTTATCCTTCTGACTGGTCGTTTGATCTAGAGCTTTATTTCCTTGATGAAATTGATCATGATTTGCGGTGTGTTTGATTTGAGTCTCAAGAAGAAGACCCAAGTGAAGTGAGTAAAGTCATCAACTATGACCATAACATATTTCTTGTGGTGAAGACTGGCTACGATTGATGGACCATGGAGATCAATGTAAAGTAGCTCTAAAGGTTCAACAATTGAATAATCAACTATCAGAGGATGGATACCCTTACTTTGTTGACTACATTCACTGGTTGTGCATAACGTATCGTTGTTGTACTTTAAGATTAGTAGTCTACGGACTAACTCTTCAGTTACCAGGTTGTTGATGTGTTTGAAGTTGAGGTGAACAAGTTTGCGGTGCCATAACCAACTCACTTCAGACACTGCCTTGGATAAAAAGCACAACTGTAGTTTGCCAGTGATCAGAGAGACATCCAATGGATACATTATGCCTTTGGCTTTAGATTTTATCAAACAAGTGCTCCTATCATTCTTCATGATGTAGCACTATTCATTATCAAACTCAACATGAGGACCAGCTTTGCATAATTTACCCACACTAATCAAATTATGTTTTAGACCTTCCATGTAAGCAACTCGTTAAATATAGAAGCTCCCCGTAGTCAATACTCCATAACCGCTGTTGATCTCGTTTGCATTGTTTCCAAAGATGACGTTTCCACCACTACTGATTGGCCTAAAATCTCAAAGGTATTCCAACCTTCTAGTCATGTGAAAGGAGTAGACACTGTATATTAACCATTCTTCTTGTTGTTGCATCTTGCACATTTCCTGCAAAATCAGTTGGTTAGTTTGGGCACCTAAACAAGTTTGGAGCATGTGGTAACGTAGGAAACTTTCTTAACATATGCATGTACGTGGGACTCATGAACAGATTTCTTGTTTGGTTTTAATCTTAGTCCAAGATGTTTTAATCTTATTGAAATGTTACGTGTTGGGATTGGACCTGACTCTCCTAGTGGGTAGAAACCAAAGGCAAGGGTCTTCTAATTTATCGAGAGACCATATTTTGTCAAAGGTCTGGAGGGTGTATCTTTTTTGTTGTGATCGGTCCTTGCATTGTGTTTTACTGGAGTGTCCTTGGGACTTGAAAAAGGCTTGTCACGTGCCCTAGACTTAGGTTTTTACTTTGTGACTGACTGATGTGATTTTGAAAGATTTGGAGTTGGCAAAATACCCTTTAATTTTGGATTTGTTAAGGAATTTTGTGGAAGTGACTTGACTTCTTTTTGAAATTTTGCAAAAGTGTTTGAATTAAATGATTTTCTCAATGTACGTTATTTTTTTTCATGATCCATTAACTGCACTGTTTTTTTGAAAAGCTTTTGCAGTGATGGATTTTTCGAAATTCCTTTTGTTTGAAAACTTGACATGTTTTTTAAAAGTTTTGTTCTTGAAATTAGTTTCGTGCTTTTCACGTCGGGATCTAATCTCTTTTTCTAAAGCTAATTGCTTCCTTCTTTGGTGTGACAACATCAAAAACATTTAGTGGAGGTTTCTTAGAATTTTTTCTTTGAGGTAAAAATTGAGGACTGGAGTCATCAGAACTAGAAAGTTCATGACTCTGAGAACATTGTCAAAATTCAAAATTATCAATGGGTAGTTCACGCAAAATGGGTTGAAAAGTAGTTGTGCTTTTGACTGGGGTCTGCGGTAGAGAAGACTGGACTACCGCAGAGTAAGTCTTTGGTGATTCTTGGTTGGGACATGTCTTGGAAGGCAAGGATGGGCAATCTACAACTACTTCAGGTCCTTCCAAAACAATTCCGTCGTCCACATCTAAACTGGAATGAGAGCCGGGACAAATTGTGCCAATCATGGGTAAGAGATCATCTAGATTACCCAAGGATCCTGGAAGAATTTCCTCATTAACACAATTGTTACTAAGTTCATGAAGTCTACCGAAGTAACATCTTATGTCTTTGGGAATTTTTTTGTCATTCACTGGATAATGAAAAGTCCTGTCTGGTGGGACATAGGGACGATCAACATAAAACCGAGGAGGAGAGTTCTCATTGGTAGAGTACCCATTGGATCATCCATAATTATAAGTGTTGTCTACGGTCCCATTGTTCACTAAATTCTCAATTTCTTTAGTTCCATTAAACAAATTTTCTATTAGACGATTCAAATGTATAATCTCTTTTTGTGCAAGATCCCTTTGATTCAAAGCAATATCTAATTGAGTTTCACTTAACATTCTAGCATCCTTTTCTAACAACAGGTATTTTTCTAACATATTGATCTTAAGATTTTTGAGCTCTAGTCTTCCTCTCACATGATACAGCTTTTGGTTCGCTATGTTATTTTCATCTAGGGCTCTGTTGTAGTCTATAAGGACGACAACAAAAGTGTCATTAAGTCTTTCTAAGTAAGGTTCGCAATCATGCATGAAGAATGAATTATAATTTTTACCTGCTCGACAATGCTGAGATTTCTATCTTTTTCCATGTAGCAGTAATTCCTCTACAGGTTTGTTGATCCGTCTTCCTCACTAGTTGCTACCATGCATATTTTCCCTTTCTGCTGGTTGTTGTCAAGCTCTTCAGATTCATCACTCGAGGACCACACTTGATGATTCCTTCTTACTTGAGCAACATAAGCTCTTACCTTTTCTTGTTACTCCATTTCTTAAGCCATTTTAAGGTAGAATTTCTAGTCTTTTACCAAATTTGCTTTGCAGTCTTTGGCAAAGTGGCTTTCTTGGTGACACTTATGGCAAACAATGACTTCGTCTTTGTCTTCGGTAGTGGCACCAGAATCTTAAGGTTTGTTGGTAGTCGTTTCTCTTTTGAAGAAGCATTATGCGGTTGTGAAGGATGATGAGGATTTATAGGATATCTTGGATGGTTACTCTGCGGGTTGAAATTGCGATTGAAAGGTGGTTTGGTGAACTGTTGGTTTTTACGAAAGGATGGTGGTAGGATTCTATTGAACTGTTGGCTGACCAGGGCAATGACATTCTGAAACTCTTCTTCATCATCAAGTTCTGCATCAGCTTCATAGGACTGCGGTGAACTGTCATGTGAGTGTTGGTATGATGATTCTGTGGAATATGGGTATGGAGAAGTTTTGAACTGTGGAGTTGGAGCCATCAAAGCAAGTGGTCCACCAAGGTCTGCACATTCCTTTAACATTGTTTATTCTTGTGCTTGAATTTCACCATATAGCTTGAACAGTGAGAGATTTTGGATCTTTTTATCTCCTTGGACTATCATCTTAGTCATAGTCCAATGTCTACCGAGATCATTTAGAAAGTGCAGGTTTGTTTCGTGGTTGCTTTTTACAGCGTCAACGTTTGAAATTTTGGTGATGATGATGTTGAATCTCTTGAAGGAGTTATCAAGGCTTTCACCAAGTAAGGCTTTAAAGCTAGTGAACTCATTGAGAGTTTTTGTAAGCTTCTTGTCTTGAGCCTGGTCAGATCCTTGATAGAGATTTTTTAGAACATCCCAGATCTCTCTAGCAGATTCATAGTTGATGATGATGCCGAAGTTGTCAAGAGCAACACCACACAAGATTTTGTAGAAGGCTATTGCATATTTCTCCATTTTCTCTAGGTCATCGTTGGTAGGTCTGTTCATGGCTGCTTCACCTCCACCAAGTCTTTCTTGAGCACCGTCTGATGCAATAGGAGTGAGAATATGGACATGAGCTCCTTCTTCCACAGATCTCCACACATCTCTACTGAGCCTCTTTAGATATCTTTCCATTCATTGGGACCAATGATGATATTCACTTGCAACAAGTATTAGGTCTCTATTAGAACCACCAACACTATTTGAAATGTTTATAGAATAAGCTTGTGGTATTTTCCTTGTTTTTTACAATTTTCTTACGAGCTTTAGTGGTATAGAAGGCCTTTTAAATCAGATTTTTGAGAACAAAAGCTTCAATTTTGAAAGAAATTAAAAGGCAACCACTTTGGCTCTGATACCAATTGTTGAGAGAAAAACTTGAACAAACATTAGTACAAGAAAATAAGTTGTGGAATAAAATTTAATCTCAATGGATCTTGTTAGCTCAACAATAATAATAGTTAGCTTGCGCAAATGTAGGAATATAACTAGCAACAAGTTTATATCAATAAGAATTGAATCGTAACAAGGTTTACATGCAAACACAAGTTAGTATAATATGAAAAACACAAGTGAAGAGGGACTCAGTTAAGTATCAATTAATATAACTTAAGTTAAAGAGATGAATAATATGATATTATAAACATTCATGGTCGATAGATTGATAAAGTGATGAATTGGTAAATTGGTAAGGATTACATGAAGTGGGAAGCTGTATTTATAGAGTCCCAAAAGTTACATCAAAATAGTAAAATAATCTAAAGTAACTGACTACGGTGACCATGAATGGTTCACCGGACAATACATGGAATACAAGCAATGTCAGTTAAAGTAACTTAAACAGTATTTATGCAAAACATCACTCTGTGGTTCATCAATAACTATGTGGTTCATCAACGTTCACAACCAGTCTCTGGTAGTAGCTTCTGTACGGTATCACCACGTGCAAAAGTATGTGATTCCTTATAGCTGAAGAGGGTCACTTTTTGTTTCAACAGCTGAGGACCTTGCAGGGGTATTCCAAACATCGCTTAAAGACCCAATATATGTTGTGTGTTTGGTACTTTGTGGGAACTCACTAAGCTTTGGCTTATAGTTTTTAGTTTATGGTTTCAAGTAATTCAAAGGATCGTGGGAGGGCAAAGGCGTGATCGTACATAACTTCCTGTTTTGTCACTGGATCTTAGGGAAAACTCTGAATTGGAAATAATTCTTTTGAAACAATGACTATTATTGTAAACAATGATGATGAATGGTTGATTTTGAAAATTTTAAAATTATTGTGATTTTTGAGTGTTACAAGTTGGTATCAGAACCTTGGTTTGAGAGAATTAGATGAGCATTCGTGTGAATCCAACCTCAAACTAGGAAACTACAAAAGTTTTAAATATGGTTTTTCAAAAAAATGTTTTCAAAGTAAATAAGGAAGGATGCGATGTGTATGATCAGCCGAAGTAAGAAAGTATACCCCAAACTAGCCACATTGTTATTGGTTATTATGTTTTTGATAGATCAACATGCTAGTAATAGGACAGGGATCTTCAGGAATTACATGATAGAATTGCTTGATAATTGATGCATGATAGCCTAGGGTTTCATTCTTGTATGGAATTAACATCATTACTGTAGTTGCTTAGTGTATGTTGATGAGTTTTGAGCACTACAACAATCATATGTTGCACATACAACCCTAATGCTTTGGATCTAAATTTTCTCAAGTTATACATGCAATTTTCATATTATCCAAAACATGAACCCTAACTAGCATACAATTTTAAGATTTACAACATAAAACAAGTTAGATGAATACCTCTTGGTTGTAGCTTGTAGAACTTTGCCTTTCAAGAGCTTAGTACCTCTAATGTGATACCTCAAATAAGTCACAAACACCAAGAACAATGGAGGATTATGAGAGAGAGGCTAGGTGGCACCAAAAATCGGCTAGGGTTTCTTCTTGGAAGTCTTTTTTTTTTTTCGATTTTAGGAGTGTTGGCATTACATTTATAGTGTGGAATTCCTAGGGTTTCAACTTGTAAACCCTAATTCATTCATTTAGGCCTTTAATCTAATAACTCATTTACTCTTCATGTACTCTCACATAGATTTAGTCCATCACTAATCAACATGGATCATTAGCCCATACTATATGTATCACTGATTTACATAATCACTCACCATTAATTTAATCAGTCTCTTTTGATCACTAAATTAATTCCAAATTAATATGATTTCACAATTAATATATTATTCTTATAATATATTGATAAATTACAAATAAGCTATTTCTCAAATATCCATCCTATCAAATTGCTCCGGTGAAGGCAACCCAAAAGGACCATGCTACTATCGGGTCAAGTACATACCAATTATAGTTATGGGCTTATAAACCTAATCCAAAAGTCTCCCACTTGGATAAGTCTAATATCTATAATTGTCAATGTAACTTCAAAATCCGATTAACAATCGTAGCTCTCAAAAGCCGTTCTCGAACTCTAACCTAGTCAATAATGCATCCTTTAGATAAGGGATCATATATTCCTCCATTCTACAAGATATCATATGGATTGAGACATGGATTATAATCATTATCTCTGTCCATGTGTTGTTTCCTGATTTCCGACTTATGACGACTGGCAATCAGACTACAATTGAACACATCAACTTTGTCCAGGCTTGGCCAATCGCTTAGGGTGTCATCACTAAATCATTAAGGTTCCCACATATACCGCTTTTATCTCACATTGGGTAAAAGGAATGGATAAACGTCAACTTATATGCTTTCTCAATTTACTCATCAAATCACACACAACAATACGTTTTATAACACCAAGTTACTGGTGTGTTTACGTATCATCAATGTGCAACCGACTTGTAAACTACAATCCATATGTCTCTGTTTTAAGAATATATGATATTATCGTTTCAAAATCACTCGTGATAAAATCCATGAAGTGATTCAAATGAGCATGGGTTTAATCCAATACTTAAATCCTATTTCAGGAGCACTCATGAACACTGCAACAAACTTTTGCTATGTCTAAACACTTAGACAATTTACAGTCGGATTCATGATAGTCTTGCCTCATTACTTACTTCCAAAGTATGATTGACTATGGATATTTGAATAATCTTATTATTCAGAAAGTAAAACATGCAAAGTGAAACACAAGAATAATCTAATCTGATATGGTCTCAACAATTTTGAATATAAATAAAACACTTATTATTGAATTACCATATTGATTACACATTATTCATTGTATAATGTTTTGACTAACTAACTTAATACTTGAATTAAAACAATAGTTATCCCATTCTCTAAGCATGCACACTATGTTTATATATGGTCATTTCTTTGTGAAATAGATCAATTGAACACATTTCCAATGATTCTCATTTCACAATACCAAATCCCTATCATAAGTGTAAGAATAGCAAATTGTTGCCACTATTAGAATGTGTTAGATTCTAAACTATCATGCAACGATCATTTTGTAATGTTACGGCACCAAAGTCACAGAGACTTTGCCAATTACAAAACTTTCCATTGGAGATTGATAACTAAACAATTCCATGGATGCGAAGTCTCAAATTCAAAGTACGTTCCTTTGAACATCCTTCTTGCATAAAAGTTTCTAACCTACACATATATTCTTAATATCCAACTCCCATTATGGAAACATTTCCATATTTTCCATATGACAGTTCATTCTTACTAGAATCCTATCTATTCATAATAACGTCAATATGCTCCATTCATTACTATAGTTCCAACTGCCTACAAGCGACGAATCCTCAGCGAACCTCAAATCATCCTTGATAGTTGTTTAATAACTTTAGTCATATCTGGTCCTGGTTTTTTTTCCTCTTAATTCCCTAGGCATTTGGAAAATGAGAACACATGAACATTATAGCATATGCAATCGATCCTATACCCAAAACATGTGGACACGATTCATAAAGACATGATACTTTACCAGTCTCTCACTATAATATTTCCATATACAAAATTTCCAATGTTGAAACATTTCAACTTATTATTCATATATGCTCATGGCTAAGTCTGATTAACACTTCAATCTAAAATTTTAGATTCGAAATAAAGTATAGGTATCCTCTCCCTTAAATTTTATTATAGCGAAACAACTTTTAAAACTCTGCAACTTTGCAAATTAAAACCTTATTTCCTGTAATTAGTATTGCTAACTTGCAACACTTAACGTAATAATTCTGCTCCCACTAGCATAATAATTACATTCTTTCTAGCATAACACTTATGCTCCTACTAGCTTTGACGTGTACCCAAAAAATAGCTAGACTTCGAGAACTCAATACTTATTGACTTTTTTTCCAAGGTTCAGATTTCTGATACGAGATGCTTCGATAAGTCCTAGTCTAAGCTCATACACAGTTTATTAGAAAGCTCATATGTGTGTCTAAACTATTTTAGAATTTAGAACAATAAATTATGAATGTTCAAACTATTTTCCGTTTCTCACAATCCAAACTATGAAAAAGGATGTCGTATTCATATTCGAATTTGAGAACGCAATTAACACAACCGCTATCTCCTCAAAATCTACTTAGTGAAAGCGTTTCCTCACATTTATTTTCATGAAGTAAAGAGAAACCTCTCCTACTTAGATTTTATGGTGTATGTGCTCCTACCCATGTGAATTTGTCATAACCATAATTACAAGACAAAGTTTGTGACAAATCTGAACTCATATGGACTGAACTTGTTCAATCTTAATTTCTTGCCATTTGGTAGCACAAGGTCCTACCATTGCTTCTAAGTTATTGAGTAGCTCACCCACACATATTAATGTACTTTCATTGATCAATGTGCTTTACCTTATGCGATCAAATGAGGACTCAAAGAACTCACATGCGTAGTCAACTTAACTGGAATGGCACAGAATATAGAATGTGTCAACACGAAAAGTTACGAACCTCAAGTCGTGTGCTAGTGATAAACAATAGGCTTATTTTTGATTAGTTCTTGAAACTATTCAATATTATTAATACTCCCACTGACCTCTTAACATATAAGATTCTCTAGTCAAGAAACATTCCTTGACAAACAAATATTCAAGAGCCAGTGTGGGTTCTTATCAAGAAAAATACTTCATTTAATTGGTCTTAGTTGGTATTTGTTTTAGCCAAACATCACAACTACCAATTCCAAATGTGCAAGAGTAAGAAACATTTCTACTCCACATTTCATGAGGTGTAATAAACCTACTTAGAAGATGTTAATCAAAGTATAACTTGGAGTAACTAGAGTATAACTCTAAGAACCGATTTTGGAACAAAGTATGACTCATCCTTTTGATTTTAACCATTTCAACAATTCTTGACTCATTTCCTTAGTCATATAAATGCGATAAGGTGTTCTTAGAGGATCAATTATGACATGGTTCCATAATCATAAGGATGATCATAAAACATGATAATAAAGTACTCTTCTTTCCTTTCAGATTGGAGAAACTTTCATCTTTCTGCCTAATTGATTCTTTTTATTCGTTCTGCTTATACTTTGAAACTTTTCAAGGTATTAGACTTATACTTAAACTTGTAAGCATAACAATATTTTCTGAACCATTAGTAAATCATGACAAATAGTCTTTATCACTCTTGTGGTGGATCTTACCAGTACACATCAATGTGCACTTGATCCATAAGTCTTTCACTTGATTCACATACATATGTGAATAAGGAATTCTCATTCATCGCACAATACAAGTCGCATGATTCCAAGTCTCTATTCAATTAAAACTTGGGTGATGAGAATCCTTCCTTATTTAGTAAACTATGACACTTACCACAAACGATATAACTAAGAATCAAATCCATTTCCAATATTGCTTAATAATATATAAACACCAATTTTCACAAATGCCATTAAAAGGAAATATAAAATAAGACAAAATCAATTTTTTTTCTTTATTTATAAAAATACGAAAAACTTGTCCTTACAACACAAGTACAAATGAAAAACTATGTTACTAAATATTCCTAAGCAATCTATCATAACTCCTAAGCAGTAGCTCAAAAAACCGATCATCGAACCATGCGATCGAAATCCATCTCTTCACGACCAGACCCAACTCACCCTTCCTTTAAGCTTCCTTTATTTTCTTTGATCCGACAAAACATAAAAATGCAATCTTATCACATCATGTATTAAGCATTTATAAATAGGAACTTAATAGAGTTGAATAGTGGATTTACCTGAAGTAGAGTCACACATTTTGACTTTACCATCCTTGCGATCCTTCAGGTAGATACGGAAGCTTCACATCCAATGCCCCTTCTCTTGGCAATAGAAACAAACAAATTCTTTCGGAATGGTGCATGGGATTATATCAGACTCAGCCTTTCTCTTATGATCAAACTTTTCGATCATGGCCGATTTCTCTCCCTTAGGAGAAGAAACCATTTCTGGACTATCACCTTTTCCATTGTTAGGGTCCATGGAAATTTTGTATGTAGATCTTCCAATCAAATTTGCTTGACCGGTGCGCCAAATCATTGTTGATTCAACAATAATTAGCAAATGTGTAAGATCAATAAGGTTCACATCGTGATATGTCATATAGTAGTCTTTAACAAACTGACCATACGACTTGGGAAGTGATTGAAGAACCAAGTCAACAGTCAACTTCCTCAGGAAAACGACACCTAACATTCACAGCCTGTCAATATGCAACTTCATCTCCAAGACGTGAGCACATACAGACTTTCCATCTTCATGTTTTCTTGCCAATAGGGCTTGAGTGACCTTGAACTTTTCAAATCGATAAACACGTGGGCCAGGGAGAATAATTGTATGGGGGTGGAGGAAGAGAAGTTCCACCAAAGCATGAAAACGGGATTGATCTTTCACCTCGATCATCATGCAGAATATCATCTTCATAAGGAAAGCTTTTTCCAGTAGGATAAGGAAGACCATAGTTGTCAAAACTAAACATCTACAAGGGAGAAATTCAAGTCAGTTGATTTAGTCCTTAATATAACACCCAAATGAAATATTAAGGCTAGGACCCAACACAATAATTCACAATTCGGAAGAGGGATGTCATAATCAAATAATAAGTTATTTGTCGGTAGGTAAGTTGACGATTTACTAGTTCCACCATGAAATGAAATTTTAAACGAATTAGGTTTTAAATGAAACTCCTAGATCCTTTTGAGATTCATTGAACTTTTCAATGGCATGTTTAATCTTGATTACGCCCTTCAAGTTTGTAACTGGGACAAGTAGGATCACAAACAAGGTATGAATAACCATGAAAATTAGCTTGGTACTCTCGAAGTCATTTATCACCTAATCAATGTGTCGATTAACCACACATGATCCATTGATCTATGAAAACCTATGAGCTACCCATTGCCATCCTTCATTAGTCACATATTAGTGTGGCGGTTCACCACACACGCTCCACTATTGACCAATAAGGTGCAATGTGCAATTTCATGGGTTAGCATCAAATTCACATTTTTCCTAAAGTAACTAAGATTAGGATTTTAGAAAAACACTTAGTTACTTTTTATAATTATTATTATACTTTTTAATGAGAATTGATGTCTTATCCTACTTGTTCGGCTAATGACCCTCCACTAGTCAAGGAAGCGGTGGGTGAGAGTGGACACCCATTCAATCGCCATTTTATAGGCAATTTCCTTATAGACCACTATTCACCCTATCAGTTGTGATGTCCTGGACCTCAGTTCTTCAAGAATCCACCCCTCTCTTGCTTCCTATTGGCTAGATCTCCTCTTCCCTTGCTAAACAATAACTCCAAGATCAACAATAGCTCCTTCCCTCACTTGAATCACTCAAATACCCTAGGATCTCACTCTGGGGACTGATGAGCGCAAATGATGGCCATAAGGCCCTTTAAATAGGCCTCAAACCCGAGAAATTAGGGTTTTTCATTAAATAGCGCAGACTCGCCGAGTCCGGGCATCAAACCGGGTGAGAAATCGTGTCCCAACTCGGCGAGTCTACGCACCAACTCGCCGAGTTCTTCCACAAAACTCAAAAATAAAAGAATATTTAATATACCTGAAATCCCGGATGTTACAAAGTCCTAGGTACACCGGGCCATTTGAAATCCTTGACCGGATTGGTCTAGTAGCATATCGGCTCAGGTTACCCCAATAGCTCAATAACATGCATGACATCTTCCATGTGTCCAATCTTAAGAAGTGTCTCTCCGAAGATACACTTGTCATTCCACTTGACGAAATCCAAATCAAACCTGAACTGAACTTCGTCGAGGAACCAGTTAAAATTATGGAAAAAGATGTTAAACGACTCAAAGAGAGTTGGATTCCCGTAGTCAAGGTACGATAGAACTCTAAGCGAGGACCTAAGTATATATGGGAACGAGAAGACCAAATGAAAAACAAGTAATGTCACTTGTTCGAAGAATCTTGACGATAAGATAAAATTTCGGGACGAAATTTCTAAAACAAGGGGAGAATATGACAACCAAAAAAATTTCCATCACCAACCACCGTTAGGAAATAGCAGGGAAAGATAAATGTAATATCTTAGCATTATAATATTTGATTTTATGAATAAATATAATCAAATATGCTATTACATTTGGAATTAGATCGACATTTAGAATAAAAAATAAGCGTCCAAAAAGTTGTATCGTCTTTTAAAACGGTTAACATATTTAGAAAGTACTCGTCAACGTGATCCCAAGGATATAAAATTTGTAAAATTTTGACTTCGATTGAAGGAGGTATGATTTTTGTAAAAAGTAAAATCAACTGCGTAAATAATTATTACGAGGTCGAAACGATACATAGAGATCGGTTAAGTATTGTCTAAAGTTATAAAAGGAGAATCATAGTACTCCTCAAGATAAGAACTTTAGGAAAAAGAATGTAGAACACGGGATCTGTAAGAAAGAGATATGATTTTTGTAAAATCATTTATTTTTACCCTCGTTAGGCAAAAGGATGAAAGTCAAAACTAGTCAAAACAACCTAAAGGAAAGTTGTAGTACTAGTTTAGATCATCACATAGATATAGAGAGGGTAAATATCGGAGCTCGTACACATAAGATATAGATTTTTCAAAATCTTTTATGTGTGCGCGTGGTGCACGCTATTACGTGGCGTACACCTGACACCGGATTCGATCGGATTGCGATTGACATGGCCCATAGAGAGTGACACATGGAAACTCCTTGATTATTATTATTATTATTATTATTATTATTATTATAACAATAATAATAATAATAATAATAATAATAATAATAACAACAACAACAACAACAATAATAATCAAGGTAAGGGTAAATCCAAACATTTTTGAAAAACTTAAGGGTAAATCCGAACATTTTTAAAAATTTAAGGGCTTTACTGGCATTAGGTAATCGGTAGGTTACCTAGAAACCGGATACAAGTGTAAAAATGAAAAAATTAAAAAAAAAAATAGGCTTTACTGGACATAAAACACGTCCAAGGGTAAAACCAACATTTTTGTGAAAACTTAAGGGCTTTTATGTCATTTCCCCCGGAAAGACATATAAACACAGCACATGCAAGAGTCACGAAGACAACTAGCATACTAACAACACAATGTAAACATAGGCTAGCCTTGGTGCCTTCGACCCACTAAACCCGGTAAGGAAACTCACATCGAATGCTGAAAGATAAATGATAAATCCTCGATCCGAGAAACAGCTCTACTCAACCCCTAAACAGAAACAATTCCTTAGATATCGATCCATACTTCAAAACCTATAAATGGTCAAACTTGGCCAAAGTCAAAGTCAAAGTCAATGCTCCGAGTTGCCTCAACTCGTCGAGTTTCCATCAAGCATAGAATCGCGATATTTCGAATCAACTTGTCGAGTTTCCCTTAAACTCGTTGAGTTCCTCCTTATTCAACAAAATCGGGACAATCCCAACCCAACTCGTCGAGTTCCCTTATGAAATCATCGAGTTCATCAGTCTGCCTACCCACTTAATGCATTAAGCCACTAATCTTCAAACCAAAGCTCTATCTTCCAAATCTAGACTGATAATGTGTCTAGAAGGGTAAAGTTTCCAACTTTACCCATGAAGAACCACTCCAAAGGCATTAAGCTTAAACCTTGATCTTAAAAGGCTTATGTCTTATTCCAGAAACCACCATATCTTCAAGATAGAGCTCATGAGCACAGATCTAGACCTTAAAGGCTAAAAGGTCACGTAAAGTATTCAACTTTACTCACATGCATGGCCAAAAGAAGCTTAATAGGCCAAAAAAAGTGCTTAGACGTTGCATGGATCTCTTAGGGCCATAAAGTTGGCACCTTTATGCCATGAAAGCTCCTCAAGACCCTAGATCTGAAAGGGTTTGTGCATATGGGACATCCAACTCCCAATGACCACTTCTTTTTGACAAAAACAAGCAAAAGAACACTAAGATGAGGATCTAAGTAACTACAAGGCAAGATTGAGACTTTTTACCATAAGGATGTTGAAAATGAAGCAAGGATTTTCGATCTAGCAGCTCCTTCTTGTATCTCCAAGTTCTCCTTTCTTCCAATGGCTCCAAACATACACAACACACTCAAGACTGGCTCATAATTTTTCAAAGATGCCCTAGGGTTTCGAGGTTAGGGTTTAGGACAATGTAGGCTGGAAATGAAGCCAACTTATGGGGCTAAAGTTGTTTTAATAGGGTACAAAACTCCGAAATTAGGGTTTCATTTCTTCCAGACAACTCGTCAAGTGAAGGTCTCCTAACTCGTCGAGTTGACCACTTAAAAACATGCGGTCCATAACATTTCTACACGACGAGTTGGGGCTACCAACTCGTCAAGTTTCTCTACAAAAATGAATACTTTAGAAGTTAAATACATACCAATAACCATGCGTTACATGTTGCAATCCTAAGTCGATCCTAGAGTCCCAGGCCCGAATCAACCCTACATCAGCGATATCAGGCATCGATGGTGATTTCACGACCTCACTTTTACGGGTTTTAAAGATTTGACAGTGGGAATACATGCTTATCAAACTACTTTATCAAAATATATTTTTGTAAATATATAGTAGTTTATGTAAAACATGAAACGATAGGATAATATGTCAATAGAAACTCTACCTAGTCTTAAGCAATGATATTATGCCTAATTGTTATTTACCCGATATACTAGGAAAAGGTTACACATAAATGTTATGTTGGCCGATTTCCTATGATAAACTTTGTACCTAGAAGTAATGTTGGCCGAATTTAAGGATATGCATTGTATTTAGTTGTTACTCTGCCCTAATATCGTGTTGTATGTCAAAATTTAGATGTTTGGTCAAAAATGTTTTGGAGTTGAAGCAGTGGTCTAAAACTTTCATTTTGTTATAGTTTGGTACATTTTGTTTTGAATTTTTTTTAAATGATGAATTTTCCCTTTAATTTAGTTTTTAAATTTTCTTTTTTTATTACAAAAATTACAAAAAAAAAATACTACCCTACCCCTAATCCACCCTCCCCCCCCCTCTCATACCATAATTGGTAAATCCTATCACTACTACCACCATCCTCGGTCGTCGCCGCCAATACCGTCGTCGATCACCGCCACCACCACCACCCCCGTCGGTCACTGTCGCCAACATCGGTCACCACTGCAACGCAAATTTTCCATATCTGAATAACAAAACACTAAGATAATTTTAAATCTACAATTTCAAATTAAAACTCATAGATTCGAACACTTTTTTCTAGATCTGAAAAATAAAACATTCTATTTTTTCTTGATTTGCAACCTTAAAATCAAGAACAAATAGAAGGTCTGGGCAAGTTCAAACCCTAACGAAATCAGATGGTATGGGCGAGTTTGAAATTGGATCTGGAAAGACGAAAAAGAGTGGGCTGAGCTCCAACAACGAACATATGTGTAGCTCCAAGAACAAACATATGGTACGGGCCCTTTGACGGTTCTGAAAACATTTCTTCGAAGCTGCTAGTGATAGCAAACCCTTCGTTTTATCAAATCGTAACATCACCGCAACCATCTTCAGATTTGGAAAGGCGAAGGATATGGCAAAGTAGGAAAACCCTAAACGAGCGACGACGCTAGGGTTTCGGTATCTCGTAGCTCATATTCGTTGTTAGAGAATGGTAGATTTAAAGAGAGAAGAAAATGAAGTTAGGGTTTCTAAAAATGCGATATCTTGAGCTAGGGTTTCTTATATGTGGTCGTGGCGATGAAGTGGGCGACACCGGAATATGCGTTGAATGACGACAATAACGGTGGCGAGTTTCAAACATACTCCGTCATTAGACCTCCACTGTCACCAACCGAACCCTTCTTCATCTTTCCAGATCTAACGAGAAGGTGTTACATTTGAAAACAAATGATGGCAAGATGGTAATGCTCCGTTAAATCTTTCGGCTGCAAGTGGTTGTACCGATCGGTGGTGATTGTGGCGTTCATAACTCGAGTTGGTGGTGGTGATGGTGATATTTTCTATTTGTGAAAATCAAATGAAGATATATATATATATATATATATATATATATATATATATATATATATATATATATATATATATATATATAGAGAGAGAGAGAGAGGGAGGGGGTTGTTTTATTTTGTATTTTTTAAACTTTTTCCGTAATCAAAAAATTAAAAAAACATAATAGAAAAATGATAAAATAATTTTAAAAAAAAATACCAAGCACAAACCTATCATTGAAAAAAGGTTTTGAAAATCAACTTCAAAACATTTTATACCAAATATCTAAATTTTAACATACACTTTATACCAAATAGCTAAATTTTAACATACACAGGACAAAACTTGTAATTTTGTTAATCATTACCATCTGTAAAAAAACGAACGGTAAAGATTCGATCTCTAAATCCCCTGAACGACAGCTGTTCCTGTTTTTCTCCTTTTACGTACCGTCGATGGCGGATTAGCCGAAGGTTTATCACTTTATCTAACCATCCGACGTCGTTTCCTTCTGCTTATTTATATGCCTTTTTCTATTATTTGGGTCTTCTGTAAGAACTTGTCTAGTCAAATTTCAGTTCTTGTTGCGAGTTGTCTCGTACGGAACGGGCCTTTCCTCTGTCTTCAAATCCCTAGGTTCGTACCATCCATCATTTTCCCTGCGTCTTCCTGTTTTTCATAGATTTTCTTTTTGATGTTCTTCAGTTCATATATCTGAATCAACTTAAAGGTTTTTTTTCTTCTTCTTCTTCTTTTGATTGAGATCGTTGCTCACGTCGTTTAGTTTTAATTTCTGGTAAGGGACACCAATTTATAAAAATTGAACTCATAGACTTCGATTTTTAACTTTTATCTCGACGTTGTTGTGGTTAATCGCCGAATTGTGCTGCTTAGATGACGAGGGTTGACATTAGTCAATGGATTGTAGCTTGTTAGCAATTTCGGTCCATCGCGAAAGAAATGTAGCTTTATGTTTGTCCATTGAAGTCGCTAAAAATTGGGGGAAAAACCTATAAAAAGACTAAAAAAGGTTATCGTTTTGTTCTATTCGTCAAATGAAATCATATATCGAGAATCAATCTTTTGATTTTTTGAATTTGAATTGTGCTACATAGATTTTAAATAGAAACATTTTACACCTTTTTTTGTCTGATTTATAGAGCCATTTGCACTTGAAATGTGAAAAGAACCTTAATGATAGGATTTTTTTACGATTATTCATAGATTACCTTTGATGATGTGACATTCCATAGGGTGGATGCCCTAGCTTGCTTATCATTAGTTAATTTTGTATGATTTAGAGGAACTTATGCTGCATGTTTTTAACTAGTTTCTTTTTTGCCATGTACACTACAAATCAAAACCACAATACTCAGTATACTATACGTATCCGGTTGGCATCATAAGTTATTTATAAATTTCATTTCCATATTCCATTCGTTTGTATTAACAAATTTCTGTTCATAATCTTACAGGTTTGTGGTATCAGTTTTCAATTCCTGGTGCTTTGAAATATAAGTCCCAATCAGTTACTAAAACTTATACACTGTAGATGCAATCAGCCTGCATTTTATCCTGTGTAAGCTACTATCAGCTCACATTGCAAGGCTATTCAACTACTGCAGTAAGCTTGAACATAAGTGACTTTCATAAACAAAACCTGATGAAGTAAATGGAGTGATGAAGTTGTATATGATAGAATAACAACGTTACCATGTCGGAAGGACTTTAACATTAATGAGATGTACACCATGTATGTTTAGGTATCTTTTCGTAAAAAAAATATATATATCATATTTAGTTATTTAGGAAAAAAAAAAAAACCTTTTATTTAGTCATTTAGGAAAGTTATGGAAGTGCCAAAAAAGAAGTTTCCCCTTGATGCAAAGGATTACAAGCTATATGAGGAAGTTGGTGAAGGAGTCAGTGCTTCAGTGTATAGGGCACTTTGTGTTCCATTGAATGAGATAGTCGCGATAAAGGTTCTTGATTTGGAAAAATGTAATAATGACCTGGTATGTTCTTTTTTTTTTTTTTTTTTTTAATTAATATTTTACCATTTAGTTATGCACACTTTGAAAGTATGAAATGACAAAAGTGTCCTTGTTGGTTTGAATTAGGATGGAATCCGACGCGAAGTACAGACAATGAGCTTGATCAATCATCCGAATTTATTAAGGGCATATTGCTCTTTCACAACAGGCCATAGTCTGTGGGTTGTTATGCCATATATGGCTGGGGGATCGTGTCTTCACATAATGAAATCATCTTTTGCAGAAGGTTTTGAAGAGCCTGTTATTGCTACATTGTTGAGAGAGGTTCTTAAAGCTTTGATTTATCTTCATGCTCATGGCCATATTCATAGGGATGTGAAAGCAGGGAACATATTAGTTGATTATAATGGTTCCATTAAGTTAGCAGATTTTGGAGTTTCTGCATGCATGTTTGATGCTGGTGATCGACAACGTTCAAGAAATACATTTGTGGGAACTCCTTGTTGGTATATTTTTTTTTGTCTTTTTTTTTTGTATTAAATGAAGTTGTTTTATACTTGTATTGTTTTTTTTTTAAGTATTTATTACGTATTTTCATAGGATGGCACCTGAAGTTATGCAGCAATTGCATGGATACGACTTCAAGTAAGTCGCGATTCATTTGTTCATTTATTATCACACCATCTTTTTTATTATATAATGAATTAAAAAAGTATATTTCATGTTAACAGAGCAGACATCTGGTCATTTGGAATCACAGCACTAGAGCTAGCTCATGGACATGCACCCTTTTCCAAGTATCCACCAATGAAAGTAATTACATTAAATATCTCTTTAGAAATCATTATTTTCATTTACCAAATTACAAATTTTTAACTTGATTTCGCCAATTAGGTTTTGCTTATGACTCTGCAAAATGCACCACCGGGTCTCGATTATGAAAGGGACAAGAAATTTTCAAAGGTTTGTGTCATCTTAAATTTTAAGTCCACTATTGTATTAATGCTAAAACTAGTAATGTTTTGCAGTCTTTTAAAGAAATGGTGGCTGCTTGTTTAGTGAAAGACCCAAAGAAACGTCCCTCTTCTGAGAAGCTATTGAAGCATCCTTTCTTTAAACATGCAAAAACAGCTGATTATTTGGAACGTACTATTCTTGATGGACTTTCTCCCTTAGGTGATCGGTTTAGGATGCTAAAGGTAATGTCAAACTTTGACTTTTATAATTCATGAGTCGTGTTTCTACTTTCTAGTTATTTATTTGTTTTCTTTTTTAGGCCAAAGAAGCCGATCTTATTGTACAGAACAAGGATTTATATGGAGATAAGGAACAGTTATCACAGGTGAAATTGCTATGTTTACAGAGTATCTAATCCTGTTTACAATTTATTGTTCTGATTTCTTACATCATGCAGCAAGAGTATATACGAGGAATTAGCGCGTGGAACTTTAACTTGGAGGATTTAAAGAATCAGGCTGCACTTGTATGTGTTCAAATATATAAGACAAGACAAGAAATATCAGATTTGATCATGAAATGCTTGTTTTTTTTTACGTTATTACCCTTTATGGCAGATCAATGACTTGGATGAAATTTCAAATGTAGAAGACCCGAAAACTACAGAGCAACAAAATGGAGTCAATGGTGTTACATTACCACCAGAAGAGTTGCCCCCTGAGATAGATAATAATAATAATAATCATTCAGATGCTAAAACAGGTGATGAGATTCCTATTTTGGAGAATTCATTAGCATCATTTCCAATAGAGCCTCTTCAAGCACTCGAGTAAGATCCATATGTATTTAATTACCCAAATTTCACATTTTTCATTACATGATGTGAAGTTTAGAAACGTGTTACATGAATTCAGGGGATGTTTTGATGTCTGTGAGGATGACGTGGCGACTGTTAGCCCAACTGGACAAGATGAGAATCCATTAAGCCCTGTAAAGCTGCCATTAAAAACTAAGGACCAAGAAACCGAAACAAGCGAAAATGTTGTAGTAAAAAAGTCTTTACAGAGAATTACTATCACTGGGTCGAAAAAATTTATGAGTGGTTCATTACTACCTGACAATGTTCTTTCTCCTAATAAGTTAGTTGCCAATGGTGAAAGGTATTAATATTAATTAATTTATACACTGGTAATAAGATCATTCATTTTATTTATATTAATTCTAAACTATTTTATAAATAAATGAAGGGATCATCTCCAACCGAGATTCCGAGTTGAGCGAAATTACAGTGGTCCATTACAGCATCTTCATAAGAACAATATGAGTAAGATATCTTTAAATGACTAAATTGCCCTTTGTTTGTCTTTCCTAATATTAACTTTAGCTTCTTTGTTGTCTGGTGCAGTAGAAGATGTACCAGGAGCTGTGGTTCAACTTAAGGGACGTTTTAAAGTCACTGAAGCAGATTTTACCCCAAAGGTATATATAATTAATTATTTACTATTTACTGATCCACAATTGGACTGTATTTTTTTTTTAATATTCAATGAATTTGTAAACATTGAGTTTCAGGCGCCAGGTGGCATGCCTAGTCCTCCAACTTCAACTGTACCAGTTGCCTCTCTTCTTCCATCCTTACAAAGCATGTTGCAGCATAACACATCACAAAGGGTAAATCATGTTTGACTCTATCATCCCAAATTACAAATTTACCCTCTAGCTAGATTGTGCTTATTTTACTTGTTTCTGTTTTCAGGAAGAAATACTCGGATTAATCAAGTCTGTGGAGCAAGCTTCTGGTTCTTCAGGCAATCAGACAGAGCACGTGGAGACAGGAAACGGGGATATTTCACAAGTAATGGAGCCCTAAACCTATTAACAATAATTTAATTTTTTTTGTGAAAATATATTTATCAAGGATTGAATTATGACATGCAGACCCCTCCTACTTTAAGGGAGAGAGAACTGCATTCTCAGGTGATCCAGTTACAACAAAGGTATGTTGCCGATGAAGATGCATTAGCCATTATTTTATTTGTGGTGCATGTGAGACATTTTTATTTAAAGAAACGGTTTGTTTATTTGCAGCATAGAGAGTCTGGTTGAGCAATTGCAAAGACAGAAGATGAGAAATGCTCAGGTTTGTTTACATTCTAACAATAATTTTTTATTAAACATTAATTTAGATATCTGATAGACAGTGGAAGCCTGTAAGGAGTAATGTGATAAGTTATCATTTGTTGTGTCTTTTGTAGTTGGAAAAGAAAGTGAGTGAATTGGTGAAGAAAAATAGCATTAAGGAAGTATGATGATGATGATGAAGAGTTGGTGATGCAATTGTAAGGAACATGTAACATATTGAATTTTTTGTGAATATAAGGCCAGGGGAACTATGGTAGATTAAATGAATTCCCCCAAAACATGTTGAAAGTTATGCAGAAAGCTGGGGTTGGGTTGGGTCTCGTCCTCTACAAGAGAAGAGTGACTGTTGACCAACAAGACTTTTTGTCTTTGGTTTTTAGACTTTAGATCCTATCTTCATGCAGATTTGGTAACTGGTTGAAATAAGTATTCCAGACTAAAGGTTTGTTTGGAACAATGGAATGAAATCAAAAGGGTTAAAATTAATAAAATGAGATAGGTAATGGAATGCCTCATGTCATGGCATCCTATTATCTGGTTTTGATTGAATGAACTGACTCCGACATATTGTTTATTATGGATAATAAGAAACCTAAAAAAAATAAACTTGATAAATAAGCAAAATGTTATTATTTTTTATAAAAAAACTTTGATCAATAAGAATATTCGGTTGAATAAATCATATTTACATATGTATACTATTGTTTGAAATCTAAACTATGTACATGTGAAATACTTAAAAAAAGTTTATTGACTACTTAAAGAATTGTCTATAAAAATAAATAATTTGAAAGGTAATAATAATAAAAAATATACGTTGTTAGTTTTGGAAAAAAAAAATCAATTGAAAATTTGCAAATATTAAAGATCGTTATTGTTGATATAAGTAATTGAGAATTGAAGTGAATATCTTCTATATTGATACAACTTCTTATATAGGTATTTATACACACAGCAAATACAAAGGAATACCTAATTCCTAATACATAGGCATATGAACAATAGTGCTTCTACAGAATACGTGTGTGTACTTTAATAGCCCGTTATAAGTTAATAATAAATATCTAAATTAAAACAGTCATAATATATCAATCCATTACATTGAGGAATGAAAAAAAAAAAAAAAATTCATTCCTCACCTATGAAATGAAATTCCATTTTCATGTGGTAAATAACCATAATGTTCTTTTTTCGATATTACTGCATACCAAACAATGACCTAACAGTTTCTAAATCCCATATCCAATTACACAAAATCCCAAGTAAGAACTAAAACTGAATCAAGAACGCCCAGATTGCTACTATTTCATCAAACATATATCCAGTAAGTGTGGATGTCTATCTTGTGTTTACAGAAGCATCCAGCAAGTATCATTACCACAATCTGTTCTCAATCACAGCCGAAACAATTCCTTTAAGAGTCTCCTGAAACATGAAACAACATATTATAATCCCTAACTAATGTTGAAGATTCTCTGGTAAAACCAATCAAATTCAGAAGCTACCATGGAATGGTCCTTAAGACCAAGTGAAAGCGTCAACGGTTTTGAAGAGCCAGAATTACTGAAAAATATAACACATCATAAGACAAACCTCAAAAGATTAAGGGCTAAAGTCAGAATTGGGCACTAAACTATTGAATTTATGCTAAGAGATTAATCACTATAACGGATTTTACATTTTAAAATGGTACTGAAAGTTAAAACAGACCTTATATGTTCAATAAGCTGGCGTGCACATGCCACTAGCATAGGCTGTGCAGGTTAAACAAAAACATTTCAGTGATCAAGTCAATATGATGAATAGGAATAGTGGTATCCACTTCATAAATCATAAGGCACCTAACCTCATCTCGTTTACCAAATATCACAGATACATTGAACGTAGGATTATTCAGCATCCCTTCTTCCTTCCTATTAAACAAGAAAGATGAAGTAAGTACACAAATACCAGTCAGTTTAGAACCCATTATAGTTCCAAATATCACAGATACATTGAAGGTAGGATTATTACCTTGCATGCATTATAGTTCCCATAGTCCCAATTTGAGTAGCGATAACCTGGCAGTGTTAACAAAAGTGTAAATGCACATTTTGGAAGAAAAGAAAAAAGAGAAAAGGTAATACAAGCAATAACTCACCAAAATATGATCATCGTGGCTACAAATGACTATATCGATCTTACTTTCCTGTGAACAAAATTGAAAGACGCAATAAAACAAACAGGTGGTGGGTGCGAGCAAAATTGTCTTCTTTCATGAAATGCGCATAGTAATGAACGATCATACGACCTTTGTCCTTCAGATAGTATTAGCAAAAGATAAAAAAACACAAAGGATAAATCAATTTTGATGATTTTTCAGTGGAAATCTCCAAACTTCAGTAGATAATAGTACAGTCAATCAAAAAAGAGGGGCGTCTAAGTAATAGGGGAAACGTAAATTGATAAGATAAAGAAATAATTGTATGAATTTGACAAAGAGTAGCAACCTTGATATCGATCGAGAATTCCTTGTGGCGAACAGGGAAAGAAGGACTTGAAGCATCATCCATAGCAGCAACTAACCAAAGGAAACGGCAAGAGCTTGATCACTTGATATTGCTCCTTTTGATTCGAGTTGGTGTCTTGTAAAAGAAGAGAGTAAACTACAGTTTTAGTCCCTGAATTATTCAAATCTTCAGATTTAGTCTGTAATAAAAATTTATCTACACGGATCGACCCTAAGAGTAAGAGGTTTTGCACCATTTTTGTCTTGGGCAAATGTCATATTAGCCCATAAAACTTATCGGGTTTATTTTGAAAGGTCACAAAACTATTTTTTTTTGGCACATTAAAGGAATGAACTTACATTTCTCTGTTTTAAAGTACCCTTATGTAACTTGATACCGGGTTCAAAGGTAATATACATGTCACGAAGGAAAATATCGATTCCAGGTCATTTAATGAAATGATCACGTGTATTACATTTATCTTAATTTGTTTTAAATAAACCTATTGCCTTCTACAATCCCCTCATCCTCATTAAAGAAACCCCTCCTCCCACCGTAGTAACCGTAGATCGATGGTTATATTCTTCTCAATCAAAATTCATTTCCAAGGTGTGTTCATCAACAAACCTTTTTGCTATTCTGATGGTGTTCATTATGTGTTCGAGCATATCGATTTTGCTGGTAGGTCTAATAATGAATTTGTGGGTTTTCTTGAACGATTCACATAAGAGAAGTGTGAGAAACTTTATTATTGTTAACTTGATTTAGAAATCCTAGAAGGTTTAACCTTGATTTCTAATGAACTTCAATATCAATAATTTATAGACATTGCTTATCGGTGTGGAGTACAACTACTTGTTTACGTGGACCATTTTGGTACTACTATGCACGTAACTAAGGAAAATGAAAATGAAGATAATTGTTATGTTAAGTCAAACATGTCAATCGAATAGGAAAAATGTATTGACCTAACCGACTTCATGAGTCCACAACAGAGCAACATGGAAGGAGTAACCTATGAAGGAGTAAGTCAGGCAAATGGAAATGAGGATACCACAGAAGGTGATCCAAAAGATGATGAAAATGACAATGTTCTAGACGTTGAAGATTAGAATGTCCCAGATGTTGAAGATGAAAATGTCCCAGATGTGAAAGGAAAACCGATGTTTAATGAAGACATATCTTGGAAGAAGCAATTGCCAATTCTAGGTATGAGGTTCACCAACCCAAAACAATTAAAATCCATGCTTTGTAATTATGTTGTAGCCAATGGGTATCAACTGACTATGAAAAAAATGACAGCAAAAGGTTATTGGTTAAGTGTTGTGATGGTGAATGCACATCTAGGCTCTGGGCGTCATGGATGAGTGAAGAGCACTCATTCCAAATCAAGTCCCTTATCAACGAGCATAAGTGTGAAAGAAATTTTAAGTTAAGGTCAATTAATAATTATAGATGGATCGGTAGTCATTTCACCAGGGATGTTCTTGAGAATCAGAAATTCAATGTTAGGATGCTAAAAGAGGAAGTAAAGACTAAATTTAGCATAGATGTTAGTATGGGACAATGTAGGAGAGCTAAGCAACATGCAGTGTCTCTTGTTGAAGGTACCATAGTGGAAAATTATGCAAAGTTGTGGTCCTATGGTGAGGAGATAAGAAGGTCTAATCCAGGGTCAATAGTCAAGTTGTATGTAAACTCTATGCTAGATGGGAAAACTTACTTTAGCAGGATATATATATATATATATATATATATATATATATATATATATATATATATATATGTTTTCATGCACTAAAGCAGGGCTGGAGAAGTTAGAGGGATTATAAACTTGGACGGGTGTTTTTCAAAAGGAATTGAATGTGTACTGGTAAGTTATAATGTGTTGTTAGTAGGGATGCAAACAATCATATATACCCAATAGTTTGGGTTGTGGTTTGTGCTGAAAATAAAGACAACTGGAAATGGTTCTTAGAAAACTTGCAAGAATATCTGCATCTTGAAGGTGGGTATGGTAAGACATTGATGTTAGATCAACATAAGGTATGTTTATGTTCATTATGCCATGCTTTATGTGTTTCAAGTATGATTTAGTTCTAAATTTTCTTATGATGTAAATACAGGGGATAATTGAAGCGGTGAAGGATTTATGCCTAGAGATAGAAAATAGGCAATGTATCAGGCATGTTTTGTCTAACTTTAAGAAGAAATTCCATGGGGCTCAATAAGAGAAATTATTTTGGAAGGCTTGTAAGGCATCAACTGAACTTATTTTCAATTCTGCAATGAAAGAGATTCAAATGTTTAGCCTTGTTGCTTATGTACATCTTATGGGAAGAAATCCAAAGTCATGGTCAAGATCATTTTTTTCAAATAGGAAGGGGGTGTGATGCTGTTGAGAATAGGTTGTATGAAAGCTTTAACAATGTTATATTAGATGCTAAGAAGAAGTCAATTATTACTATGTTGGAGGATATTAGACTATATGTGATGCAGAGGAAGTGTAGTTTGAGACAGAAAGGAAGTAGATGGGGACATTTTGATGTATGTCCAACCATAAGGCTTGCCATAAATAAATTGAAGATCCAACAAAGGTACTTTGTTCTTCTCTGTCACTCTTTTTCACTATATTAGCTCTTATTAAATGTGTTTATTTATAGGTACTGGCAAGTGCTTCCTAGTAGTCTGAATACCTTTGAAACAAGAAACTTAGGAGAGTCTTATGGTGTTGATTTGGAAAAGAAAACATGTACTTGTAGGATTTGGCAACTGAATGGGTATGGTTATGTACATTCTGTGGTAGCCATTTCTTATGTAAACAGAGATGTAGAGGCGTTTGTTGATCATTTATATCGTGCTTGCATATATATATATATATATATATATATATATATATATATATATATATATATATATATATATATATATATATATACTAGCCGTCTACCCGCGCCAAGCGTCGGGTGCGGTTTTTTTTTTTCCAGAATTTATTTTGTATAAAGTATTAGTGTGTTTGCGCAAATAGTTTACTACACTAACAATTATCAATAAGAAATAGAATAATAGCAATGAAATTAGAAAGAATTAAAAATGAACGTTGAGATTCTTTAAAAATAATATGAACACATGATTGGCTTGATCATTATGTGACTTTATTTGTAAAATTATAAACGATAAAACAGAATATGCAATGCATTCAAAATCCAAAGGAGAGCGATCTGACTATTGTATAAGGTATGTATACTTACTTTTTTCTCAAGGGTTCATTTTTTTTCTTCTATAAGACTTATTTTGATTCTTTAATGAAACCTATAAGGCATGTTTCTTCTATAAAAATTATTTGTTTTTTTTTATCGAAAAGGAAACAAAATGTTTTTTGTTATAAAACTTTAAAAAATTTATCAGTTTTTTATTAAAATGTGTTTATGTTATAAATTTATAAATATGATTTTGTTATAAAATTCAATAAATATGTTTTTGCTATAAAAAAAGAATTTCTATCATTATATTAAATGTTAACATATTTTATTGGAGCTGTGATTCATTTGAGAAAGAAATATCATAATGCTTAAAATTGAGAAGAAGCAAGAAAAAATTTTAATTATGACAAATGCATATCTATGAAAAATCAAAAAATGAAAATGAAATCAAAGAAAGTGCTTATGCTTATCAAGATGAACAAAATGGAATTTCAGTTATAACAAGGAATGGCATTGCTATACCCGATATACTTTTAATAGTAATAAAACAGAAGTGGAATGCTATAATAAATGACTTGGTAGAATTACATTGCTATTTGTTGCACTTTTAACATGAACATCCATTATCACCAAGTTGCCATATCTAAAAGATTTTACTTTGTAAACTGTTTAGCACCTAATCAATTGAATAAGCATGATATTAAGTGAGTCATGCTGTCATGATCCCCTTAAACAATCTTGAAATATTCAACCAAATTGTGACTACTAAATGAAGAATGAAATGAAAGTCACATAATATTTTGAAAAAGATTGTTAACAAAAACGTTAAATGTATAATCAAAGCACTAAAGGAAAAAACAGCAGCTTACTTTCTTTTATTTGTTTATTAAACCATGTTACTTTAATTTCTTTCTATTACAATGCCTTAAGAAAAAAATAGAAATAAAATGTTGCAATAAAAGGAAATGGAAGCAGAATGCTATAAATAACACACAATTAAATGTTTAGTTAGAACTAATAGCTCAACTTAATTGTGTCATTGATAAAATGTTGCAGCATGTACGCAAACTTGTTGTGACATTCTGCTTTTAGGTTTTCTGCAAATAAAAAAAGGCTGAAATTTAGAAAAATAATAATAAAATAAAATAATGAGTGCATAAAAGCATTAATGACATAGAGCAATTAGCGTTAAAAGGAAATCCATTACCATCAAGAAATAATAAAAGAAATCCCAGCAAACATTGTCAGATGCCGATCCAACAAACCAAAAATGGCAGACATAAGAATTCCACTACATACTTCGTATGAACTTTGCTATGTAGTTCTTTGAGAAAGATATTTAAACTTCTAATATATCTTTACCTCCCTAAGTAAACTGTAATAACAAAAAAAAATCTACAACATAATTTTTTCATTTATCTCTTAATTATGGTTTATATATAGACAAAAAGAAAATAAAAGTACATTACTACATTTGACACAAAAAAAGGCTAAATGCAAGATTCGAAAGTGAACAATGGTGACCACCATTATATTGTAATTTATTTGTTTTCTTTATTTATAACATATATTTTAACAGAAATGTTTTTTGGATAAATAAAAATCTTCGTAGTGAACAAAACATGTTTAGCATATTTATACATATTGAGGCTACTTAATAACTCTTTGAACTTTATTCACTTTAAATTATAAAATATTATGTCACACTCACCAAACATGTGTTTTTTATTTTGACAAATTATGAATTTCCCCATTTATATAAACTAAACCATAAACATGATCTTTCTATTAAAAAAAATCACAAAAAAATGTTGCATACTTGCATAAATAAAATAACACAAGGTAACTATGACACTTTAAAAAAGTTTGATTTAGAAAAAAAAGATTCATTGTGAAAAAGTAAGGAATCTTACTTGTTAACTTAACTAAGAAAGGATTGCAAATGGACTAAAGGAGTCATCAAGAACTCCTTTGCGACACCTGTGTCAACATTGCTCACAAACAAAATAGTTTTGATCAATAGTTAAAAGACAATCCCTTGTTTATTCCCTTTCTTAATCAAATAAGCAATGTAAACAAAGAACAAACAACCATGAATATTAGAACTAAAGCTAAGTAGGATCTTCAAATAAATGAAACTTAAAAGAGATGCATGTAGCCCAGGCGCCATCTATGATATCAGGTGCATTTGCCAAGGCAACATGAACCCTAATAAAAAGAACCTTAAGCAACTATTACCGTATTTTTTTTGGTTTCACCACGAATCAATAGCAACATAAAAGGGCTTGTAAAAGGGAAAAAATATACTTCTAACTCCAAAATACTCGAAGATAGTGGGTTACCTGGACAGATAGATAAAAATCATAGATAGTTAGATTAGTCAGTTTGTTCATTGATCAACATATTGAAGGGGACAGAAATTAGATCAACATATGATAAGCCGAAAGGGAGAAAGATTGATAGAAAGAGAGATAGATAGTAGAATCCAATACACAGACGACAGAGATTCTTTACAGTTCACATTTCCAATAGATAAATGCTTGTATAGGACTCACAATTCACAATTGTAAGGTGACAATGGATATTGTTTCATCATTTTTTCTTCCTCACTTGGACCTGACAGAAGTTGGCAGCAAAACAACAATGAGGCAATATACAAAAATATATCAGTGTGAAAAATATAGAACATGTTATCAGTTAAATGAAAAAAGAAAATACAGAGCACGAATACTAACACATATAATTGAAATTGGCTTCTAATGTACGACTAATAGGTATATCATCAACTTGTATTAAAAATGGTTGAATAACATCCTATATCTGTTGTGCATCTTTGTTATGTCTCGTCTTCTTTAAAGACTATGGAAAACCAATTGGCACAAAATTCAATGATTTCAGGAGTATGTGCTTAGTATAAATAAAACACCAAATCACCATGTGGACTTTGATTGTCATGCACTTGTTAAGAAATAATCTAAGCGTTTCCTTGTAGATTTGTTGTTGTTTATCCCTTTGATGAATTGCTCAGACAAACAAACTGTATGCAACCAGAAAAAACATTAGAAATTATTTTTTTAAGGATTTAATAAACATATGCCACCAAATACTACACACAAATGCAACTACACTCAATTTAAAGATTATTATAACCTCCAAATCTGAAACTGCAACTCAACTATCACACCCAATTTAATCAATCAATCCAAAAAAATTACAGGTTTAGGGCACAACAAAATCATTAAATCATGAAATCAGAATAAAACTCTGTAAAAAGCGGGTATTATCATATTACCTAAAAACTTGTTGTCATTGTTTGTGGCGCCTTCATCACCTGCTCCGGGATTCATATTTTGTTCATTCTCAGTGAATGGAACCATTTTAAAAATTCAAGTAATGAGGTTCATACAATAAAGAGGAATACAAACAGGTTAACAAATCTTTTACTTTTTTCCGATGTAAATTCGATTAATAATACGGATTTGGAAATGATTCTCCAATAAAGAATAGGATTCTGAAGAGATGATAATGGAGATGGCATATTATGAACTCACCTTTTCTTGACAAATCATTGGGGATAAATTTAACCTCACGGTGGCTAGGGTTAGAGAGAGAGAGAGAGAGAGAGAGAAAGAGTGTGTGTGTGTGTGTGTGTGTGTGTGTGTGGGGGGGGGGGGGGGGGGGGGGGGGGGGGGTTGAGGAAGGAGGTGGGCAACGATGATAGATGAGTATACACACAGCTCGAGGTATGGGTCCAGAAAATTGATCAATCGATTAAAATCAAACTCGTTAGAATATTTACCTCCTGGTTTGAGATAGATTTCTTTTAAACCTTTTGAAACTATTATTCGTGAAATAGATTCCTCTTGCTTCTTGATCAATTGCTCGATACACATGTGTTCGTCAGTTGTATACAGATAAATGCAGAGAAGGTCGAAGGCAGGCACAAACAAATACATATAAAATTAGACTTAGAGTTCGTTCTTCCCATGTTTCAACAAAAAAAAACATAAAAAACCCACAAATCAAGAAATCCAAATGGTTAAGCAAAAGATAGGGTCGATAATCATTATGTTCTTACCTACATTTGGGCGGATAAACAGAGAGGGTCGAGAACTCTACTTGAGAAATGATCATAACTTTGTGGATCATAAAGTTGAAGAAAAATGTTGAAAAATAGCAATGCACCTCATATCTCTATGAATCAAATCAGAGCCTCAACCAAAAAGAACGAAGAAACATACATACGGTGAACAATAGCAATGCACCTCACAGCACGATCGACGATGCTAGAAAAGAGAAGGAGGTAAAATATTATCCGACACCACTCCCTTCTTTTCTCTTATACCTAGCATACCTTTAAATCAACTCTAACAGATGATGGTGAACATCGAATAAATAGATGAAAACAAATAAACACACACAAAGACAGGGGAAAAAGAACGAAGAAACATACATACGGTAATGGTAGAAGCTATGATTTTGAAGAGATTATGTCGATGGTGGACCCTCAAATGTGCGATGGTGGTGTTGATAGTGTCGATAAGAAATTCACTTTAGGGTTAGGGTTTGCGGTGTGCGATGGTGGCGTTGATTATGACAGCGAGATAGAGTTAGGGTTTCTCATCTCGACATAAGGTAGAAGCGGGCGGTAGATGCCAGTGAAGGAAACGACAACGTCAAGAGGTTGGTGGCTACCGAGGCTACAGGAGATTGAAGAGAGTAAGGAGGGAAACGGAAGAGATCTGGGAGAAATGACGGCGGATGGGAAGATATTAGGGTTTTCCAGTGTGTATACGCTTACATTGTAAGCTTAATAGGATTGTACATACTGTTATAAAAATTATACCTCTTAATTTTCAAGAAATAGGCAATATGTTTAATAATATAGTAAAGATATATATACAAACACTCAATGTGAAGCATGAATGGGAGTGCAATGTGGCCCTCAACAGACTACATAGTACCATTGCCACCATTGGAAAGGAAGATGCCAGGGAGACCCACTATAAAGAGAAAGAGGGACAGTATAGAGGTTAATGGATCATACAGATTATCTGATTTGGGGAAAAAGATTATATGTGGTGTTTGTAAAAAGGCAGGACATAATAAGTTAACATGTGATGCAGTATCAAAGCCCTAAAAAAGTCAGGTAAAAAAGAGGAAGGCAGAAGGAGAATGTGAAAGTGTAAGTGCATTGAAGAAAGGGAAGGGTCAAGCTAGTGCATTGAAGAAAAGGAAGGGTCGATTACAAAGGGAATATGGTGTAAAAAAGGAAAGGGTGAAGGTGAAGGTGGAAGTAGACGACAAGGTGAATATGGGTCAAAAAAGTTTTATGAATAAGAAGAATGGTCAACAACACTGTACAATCAAGTTAAGGAAAAAGTCAGAAAGGATAATAAAGAAAAAGTTGGCAAAAGGGGTTGAGGACAAAAATGGTGAAGGAAATACATCATCCAAACCAATGGACTTGGATTAAAGGTCTTTTGTTTATGGAGTATGTTTGTTAGGGCTAGATGTATTTCTTTAATGTTTGTTATGGTCTTGTTAAGTTTGTTAGTGTGTCCTTAAAACACCAAGTAATGACATTAATGAATGCATGAATGTTTGTTTTTCGTTGTAACACAAACATAGCAACGTACTTTGACATAACATGAATATTTGTTTGTGATTGTAATATGAATGTTTGTTTGTCGTTGTAACACAAATATAGTAACATACTTTGACATAACATGAATGTTTGTTTGTGATTGTAACATGAATGTTTGTTTGTGATTGTAAAACATATATGAGAAGGTACTTTGACATAACAAGGTACTTTCACATAACAAGCATGTTTCTTAGTGATTGTAACAGTTGGTACGAGAAAATTACTAAATATTAAATGACATAATATAAAAACATTGGTTAACAGGAACTAGATTTCATTTCATTCATCGAAGTGGCCATACATTACAAATGAGGTTATCGTGTTACCAAAAACCCCCCAAAAAGATGGTTCTAAAAACCCTAGCATTGTCAACATGCACCACTAATCAAAATAACCAACAAACATCATACCCTAATACAAATAATCACCAACAACAAAACATACTCTAATGCGTACATATTATACTAGCACATGACAAAGTTAGACAAAAACAAACAACCTTCAACAACCCCAAAAAAACCAAAAAACGCTAAAATCGCCAGCGTGCTACCTACTGACATAACTATACCCACCAAAATCCCAACCCAGAGCATTAAGACCTCAAGTCCAACTCTCAGATCTGACTCTAAGGAATGTCTAAAGTCATAAAGTTCCTGAATTTATGACTTTGCATGGCTAGGGAAAGCCCAAAACCAAACCTTAGTTCCAAACCTTCACAAAATGACCAACAATCCATGCATGGAATGAATATAACCATCAAGAACCGATTTTTATGCCATAAGAACCTGAGAAACATCAAGAAATGATAAACCTAAGCTTTGGAGTAGCTTTTACTCGCAATAACCAAGACATGGGACCAAAAGCATGCAATTTTCTGAGCTAACCAAGATCTAAGAAAAAGAATCATAAAGGTTCAAGATTTATACCTCCTGAAGCTTGAGAAGGTGGTAAAAGTTCTGGATCTTCAAGCTTCAAGCTCACCAAGGCTTCTCTAATGGATTCCTTATTCACAAGAATACACAAAAACCACACTAAGGCCTTAAACTCTCACAAATAGGGTTAGGGTTTCGAGTTGATAGAATGAGGGAGTGAAGGATAAAGGTAAGGGAGGCCTCAAGGACTTTAGGTCCTTTAAATACGGGTCAAACCCTAAAAATTAGGGTTTTGGGTCATCTCGAGTACGCCCTGCGTACTCCATGAAGCTTGCGTCCAATTTAATGATGTACGCCCTACCTACTACCAACTCTCATGTCCATCTTAACTTCAAATAGCAATAACTTCTTTGTTTCAACTTCGTTTTCGACATTCTTTATATGCACCGAAAGGTATTAAAGATCCCTACAATTATATCTAGATACTTTCAACTTACCAATAACTGAACTAAAACCAAAATCCTCGCAAGAAGCCTGATCCAACTTTTCCCTTTCTACCCTTTTGTCTAGCACACAAATCAAAGGGTTTTGGCCTCACAAGAAATATTATTAACCTTTAATAAGGCCTAAACTTCCTTTCCTTAAATCCCAAAACCCATTTCGTGATCGAACTTCAGATCCCGACCCCGAATTCAAAAACGACCTGAAACAGGATGTTACAACTCTCCCCGACTTAAATGAGATTTCGTCCTCAAAATCATTCATTACTACTTCTTCTGCCACACTAGCCGGTCTGGATAGAACATCCTAAAATCCAACTAAGGTTATGATGTTGCCTCATACTGACAACTGCCCTTTAATATTGCAATCAAAACCCCAGCCTTAGCAGAAATCATATACTATGACAAAGAAATGAGCCTTTCCAAACCACTTTAACCAATGAAGAGTAATCATTATTACTATGCCCAAAATCCGATAACCCAAAATCATGTCTGACTTCTGGACAGACAGAACAATTCTGAAACACAACCAAAAATGACTTCAGCCCTCATCCTGGACCAACAACCTCTCCGTCCTTGAATTATCTCAATGGTTTCAGGGGAACTGGATCCTCAAATATTCACTAATGTTGATAACCCTAAATCTGAAAACAAAGGTGACTCATAACACGAGTCTCAATCATTGGTGCCAAACCAACACATAATCATATCCTGCTAACCAAACATTCATATTTTCAATTTACCCGAGATCCCTTGAGTTCAGAACTAATCTACCAATTATCTGAAGCATCGAAACCTTAACCAGTTGTTGAGGCTGACAACCTCTCACACGAACGTACCACAAGACTTTGACTTAGGGTCTGTTTGGAAAAGCTATCCTAGCTTGCTTTCCAATATGGTTCTAACAACCTTTATGATCCAACCAGGAATAACATAACCAACCATCACACGAATGTAAGATAGTTCACTTTGCTCTAACTCAATGTTACCCGCCCAGTTGTAGTCTAACCTAGAATAAACATAACCACACATCACAACCGATGCCAATCGGCCTACAACCTCCCTCAATCCCACGAATGATGTGGCCCTCCCATAGTCTCACAACCCATCATGCCATGGTTTAATCATACTTCAAGAAAACTACGAGCCTAATTGTAGATTCATAACATCCTCACAACTGCTCATTGCTGTTTATGCTCGAGTTGGTACCACCGAGATGAAGAAGAGAAGGCTTGGCCTTTGGCTAGTCAACAAGTAAAAGGGTGAAGGCACAGGAGGGTGTTGGGTTTTTTTGTTCCATCAGTTATGAAGAAGAAGAAGAAGAAGAAGAAGAAGAAGAGAGAGAGAGAGAGAGAGAGAGAGAGAGAGAGAGATGGTGGGACCCTTTTAAATTTCATTTTTTCTTCTTTTTTTTTTTCAAAAAAAAAAAAAATAGAAAACCTCATAAATGGTCCCTGGTATTGAAATGACGAAAATATCCCTCACTTAACGGTAGAAAACTGACGGTGTTAGACCGAAGGACTAAACATTAAAAGTTTTGAAACCACAGGGGCCATCTGTGAGGTTTTTTGAACTTAGAAACTAAACTAGATATTTTTGAAAACCACAGGAACCATTTTTGAAGTTTTGTTCATTTTATATATTAAGAATAATTAATCTGTGTTATCCGTATTATTCGTGTTTATCATAACCTACAAAAGTCATACAAAATACAATATTTATAATCACATTGTAAATGTTATTTGGGTTATTTTATATATTAAGAATAGTTAATTTGTGTAAACAGTTTTAAAATTTTATAAAAAATTTGTAAAAAAGTGAAAATTGTGAAAAAAAAAATTATAAAAGTTTGTCCAAAAGGTCTTTTAAAAAGTTGTAAAAAATAATAATTTTGTTACAATCCTGTAAAATAAAATAAAAAAGTTTGGACCACATTTCTAAGTTTTAAATTTGAGATATATATATATATATATATATATATATATATATATATATATATATATATATATATATATATACTATCTTATAAAAGAAATCTAACTATTTCTAAAAATAGATTGATTATAATAATAATATTTTTTTAAGACGTCCAAACGATGAAGCTGATAGTACAAGTAATCATTAATAAAATAATATTAAATTTTAACCATATTTTGAATTCAAATATTTATCATCAAATCTCCTTATATTTCTCAACAATTTGATATGGTTTCCTCAAATCTCGGATTCATTCAAATTTTGAACCCTTTTAGATATCCTTAAATTTAGCATGTTGATTCAAATATCCCTCCAATCGCATATACCTCTTTGCTCCCTCCTCTACTATAAAGTCCACCGTCCAGGAACAAAAAATGACTTCATTTCCCAAATAACACCATAGTTTGATTATTTTGTCTTCGACGTGTACTTTCTTTTGTAACATAACATTTTTGTAGAGGAAACATATCACTGAAAGAATTTACACGTCACGCCGCTTTGCGCGGGTGCACTGCTAGTATATATATATATATATATATATATATATATATATATATATATATATATATATATATATAACCTCGTAAACCTATAGTGCCATATCAAAATACATAAATCTAAGCTTGTTACCTTTTATTAGATATATGCGGTTCTTTGTCAATTTGAATACAAATTGAATAGTTTGTGTCAAAAAATCATTGATACTTTTAATTATACAACTGAAATTCAAACACAAAAGGCAAAATAGTCATTTTCTACAGGAGAGGAACTAGAATCATTAAGAAACTCTAAAATAGAGACCAAAATTGATAAAAGTTTCTTTTTTGGGCCTCGACCATGTAAGATCGCAATTGAATAAACTAAATTTGTAATTTCTAAGTATTTTTCCAAACACACTTTGACAACACACAACAAAGCCCCGGTGGATTTCGACAATTTGTAATTTTTACGTAATTTTATAGAATCTAAACACACTTTGACGACACACAACAAAGCTATGTTGGATTTTGACCATGTCAAAAAAGACTAATAGTTGACTATGAAGGTAACTGTATTCACTTTTCAATCCTTATTATTTTTGGGATTTAATTTCCACCAATTTAATACAAATTTTGATTGCACCTATCGCAAAATCATGAAAAATGAAGTTAGATCCAATGACCAATGATGGCGTTGTAATATTTTCTGATGTTTTACATCAATAATTAATGGTCATTGGCTTTTGAAGATGCAAGGAAATGTGCATGTTTTTATCTGTAGTCATTGTGATAGTGCTTATCTCAATGGACCATGTAGGTTTCATATTTCTTATTATAATTAATTAAGTTACTATGTTCAAATATTTCCTTTATCCATATGTAATAATTAACACTATACATTTTCTGTTTTGGAATATCCATTTGCTTTACAATCTCCAACAATTATCTCTTCATATAGGTTTTATTACACCTTGAAGGTCAAGATGTTATTTGCATAAACTCAATTGTGGCTATGTAGTCGCGCATCCACAATTCCAATAAGAACAATATACTTCGAGAGGCCTTCACCTTTCCCTAAAATCAATTCATTCACTTACTCCAACTATATTATGCATTGCAATTGGACATCTACTTACCCTTCCTCATTTCTTATTTATGCCAAAAACTATAAAACTAACAAAAAGGTTTATTTTCTTATTATTAGCATCCTACTTACATTTCTTCTACATCATTATACTTCCAAAGAGTTTCTTAGTAAGGCATTATACTTATTTCTATTTGGACTAAAATACATTGTTTTAATGGGAAGAAATGAAAATGCTATAATAAACATATCAATGAAAGTGTAATGCTATATCTTGCATTTAACCCATAAAGGAATGGCAGCAAATGGCAAAAGGCACCTTCATGTAATTGGTTGTTGTAGATTGGTTACAATATGATGAGCATGAGGATGATCTTGTCTGACTGTATTGGAAAAATCATTCATGTTTAAACTTTCAAAGCATTAAAACTTTCAATTTTTTATTAGAGCACCATACTTTGAAAAATCTATCTGATTTTACTAAGTTTTTGGATGACCTTGCTATATTTGGGTAGAATTTCCAAAGTAATAACAAGAAATGAATGTAGGATGCTATAGTAAACAACTTAACAAAATTTCATTGCTATTTTTTTTTCGTTTAATAATTTCTAAGATCCCCATTTCACAACCCCTATTATATTAAAAAGTACAAACACCACAAAAGCTTTTATTATTGTATAGTTGATCAGTAAGTAATTTTTTTTTATGGATTTCATAAAGGTTAAAAGACGAATATAGACAATTTCTCTAATGGTATGCCAAATATTTCACATAACCCCCAAAGTAGTAACCGATTTCGCAATGACTTATTGTAAACTACTAATGCACTTTTTGAATGGTCTGCCCAAAAAAAATTAGTATTTCGAAATTTACGTTTATTAGTATGAAATTGTTTTTTGTACTGCAAAATTGTTTATAGTTTTATGAAAATCATGATTTTTTTATCAAGAAACAATTCTTTTTGAAGTTCTTTCAGGTTGAGATTTTCAAAAGCTATTTTACCAGCAAACTAGAGTTTCATATTCCAAAGACTACATTGAGAGAGATTTTACAAAAAAAAAATGCAAAAATGAGTAAAATAATAAAAATTAAAAAAAAAGTCTTAAAAATGTGATGAATGGCAATTTTGAAATCTTAGAGTTGAGAGCTTTTATTTTTCTCATTTGTTGCGAAAATGGTTTTTGAAGATTCATATCATAAGAAAACTTCAAAAAAGATGTTTACTTGATACAAAAACATAAAAGAACTTGAAAAACAATGTTTTTTTTTATATACAAAATCATGAACAATTTCAGTATTACACAGTAAAGTAAATCTCATATATATATATATATATATATATATATATATATATATATATATATATATATATATATATATATATATATATATTTTCTAGAGACCATACAGAAAGTACATTCTATAATGATTAGTGCACTTCTAAATAAGCTATTATTATGCTTTTCTCTATGTCTTTACTCTTTCTATTGTTTTTTAAAACACGTTATAACTGAAAGAGACCGAAGCGTGTGGCACAAAAACAATGTGTGGAGGGGAGGTCATGGGGAAGACGACCAAAAATGTTAAGTAACAGATTTATTTAATTAATTATCAATATATCCTTCTGGCAAGATAACCCTTTTTAAATCAATATAATACTTTTTTAATTATTTGAAAATTTCATACATCTCCTCCATTATTGCATTCCAAGATTCATTTTAACATTAAGAAATCAGACATTTTTTTTAGAAGCAGAAGAAATCAGACATATTAAATATCCATTTCAACTCTTCTCTCAGTGTCTATCTTCCTCGACAAATGAGAAATACAACACAGTGATCATCTCCTCGACTCAAAACTCAAAAGCCAGACCCATTTAATTGAAGGGGGCAGGCATTTGTGATTCGCAAATTGCTAACATGTTGCAGATTTGATTTGGATGGTGATCTTGATCTTTAAGGTAATATTATTTCAGTGTTCTTCCCCCAAATTATCTTAAATTTTATGTGATTTGTTTGATATCTATATCCTGAATCGATCAAACTCTCCATCACCTTTTTTTCGGTTGTTAAACAATCATTCGCCTAGTTTGTTAATTGTTATTTTCACTTCAGGTTTTAGCTAATCGTAATGACTATAGTGTAGTTGCTCGCGCGAAAATGAAATGTTTGAAGGGTATGAATCTACGCCACTTCCATATGAACCAGAAATGTATTTGCTTGTTAAAACTCTACATAGTCCACTACAAAATATCGTATACAAAAAGTTCGAAATATAATAACTAATTTTGTAGTAAATGTATTTGGTTTTGTCAATCTTATGATTCTTACGACATTAATCTTAATATTTAAAAAAATATCGTGCAAATGTAGCAAATATTGAAGAGGTTGCATTTTGCGAACTCCTTTTTGCCGATAAAAGCGTGTTTCGAAATTTCAATTTGATACTAAAATTTGAACTTCAAAAAACTTTTCAAACTTTTAATGTTTACGTTAAATAATTAGAAGTTGTTAACGTATTGTCCATACTAGGGGTGTGTCCGGTTCCATAACCGGACCGGAATTGGAATAACCGAAAACCGAAAAGTGACGATTCCTGGAATCGAATACAAGGGACTTGTTAGTGCATAAAATGTGTAAAGGGGGTTGTTTGGTACTTTGATTTAAATGCAAGGGTTGTTTTGGCTAAGGTTAACATCTAACTTTGGATATATATTACAAATAATATTATTTTGAAAATAATTTATCTTGAGATTTAGTTGAAAATAAAATGTTAGTTAAATATAACTATTTGATTATTATTGGTGTATGCAACGACACATTTCATGAAACGGAAAGGGGTCGACCTGCTCTTGGTTTTGTGAGTATTTAAAACTTTAAATGTAAATATATCTTCATGCATAAAACACACCATCACACGAATTGAAAGCTACTTAAACATATCCCACATCAATCATGGATAAAACTTAACCAACTATCATCTTTTATATAAGCTCAACCATCCTCTTGCTTCATATTAACTAGACCTTTGAGGCTTTGAATCCAACATAAGTTGGGAGATCAAAATTGCACTTAAATTCATGTGTATGAAAGTGGTTAGTTGAGATGCATTAAAAAATAGTTTGGGGTGTGTCTCCCTGAAAATCAATCACATAATGTACATCAAAACACCATCATACGTATGAATGTGTTTCGGAGGGATTTGACATTAGAGTCATAAAATCTGAAAAATAAAATTATGCCGCTAAATGTGGTGATAAAGAGTGTACTTGGCAGATCTAGACTACATGAGATAAAATGTTAATTTGTTCCAATTTCAAATATTCTGACGAACACACATGTATAAAAAACCAAATACATTCCAACCCTTGTCAAGTGAGGAAAAGAAAAGTTTTGGACCATTTATTAGAAGAGTTAAGGGTATATAAACGATATATGTTGAAATATCAGTTTTCAATACAAAATAAGCATTTTCTACCCTCAATAAACCTTTTGAAGGTGACACTAGAAAACTCAATTGCCCGACTTCTTATGTATTGTCCCAATCCGAAGAAGGTGAATGAAGACGCCATAACACACATCAATATTGGCGAGCATTTCCTGCAGTCGATTATGAAGTAAGAATTAGCTTCATAAGGCCACCGGGTATGGAAGCTTTTTTGATGCGTAAAGGGTGACGTGGAGGGGGGTATTTACGCGTGAACACCACCTCCCTCCCTGGTGAATGTGACGCGAAGTGACATGGTTCACGGGTGGTTACAACCAATAGAATTTCATTTACCCATATTTCTCTCTATCTCTCTCTTGCTTTTCTCTTTCTCTCTTTGTTCACTAGTAAACACCACCCCCATTATTAGTAAACATGTAGTGAAGTAGTTAATGGGATGATGTGGCAGCCCTTAAACAGGTAACCGCCATACCTCATGGCCCAAAGCTATATGTTTATCATATTAAAGTTTTTTAATACATCCACTTAATAACTTTGGATGTTTACGACAAGCTTATAATGATTAGTCTTCGTACATGTTTTCCATTTTATTTAAAAAGAAATGTTTGGGAACCATGTTTCTTGCAGTAGTCATAAAGAGACAAATCAAATATTGCCCCTACCTATGGAATGGGCAAGTCAAAAGTGGTGATACATGGACATGTTTTTTTTTTTTTTTTTTTTATCAAAGCTCTACGAATCCACTAGTGATTTACTAGACTTAACCATCATATATGATATTTCTATATCCATTTCCATTGGACGTGTATTCACAAACGCATATCATGAACTTTTTTATCATAATTTTATAATGAACATGTGTTCGAAATGCGGAAAAAGTAAGACAAATGAAATAATATACCAGTATATGCGTACAAAGCATTTTGAATGTCAAACTTTGAAGAACATATGACTATCCTCTATTGTGCTTTCCCTACTACATGTAACTGGCTTGACTGTATTGGTCATGATAAATAGGCAAGAGTGTGCTTCCTTGGGGCGATATGATGTAATGATTTCCAATACTGCATAGCCAATCAATGTGTTGTGTACTTCAAAACAAAAATTGTCCATAACAAGCATTAATAAAATTTCCCGCTCCACAGTTCAATAAGGCTAAAGTGAGTCGTTCACTAAGCATGCTCATCGCCATGTCGTTAAGCTCGCTGCACACTATCCCTAGCTATCGCCAGGGGCCTCGCTAAGATACACTCGCTACCATCTTAACGAGAGAGAGAGAGAGAGAGAGAGAGAGAGAGAGAGAGAGAGAGAGAGAGAGAGAGAGAGAGAGAGAGAGAGAGAGAGAGAGAGAGAGAGAGAGAGAGAGAGAGAGAGAGAGAGCTCTGCTTTGATTTGCTACACTTTTAACCACAAAAACTATTGGCTTTGCTATTTTCTTTTTTTCTTTTTCAAAATAAAACCTATTTAAAATCACACACTATCACTCCCCACAAAGTGTTATCAAGTTTATTGCTATATGAGACGATGAATCCTTTAACACCCTTTTGATTAAGAATATCCTGACATGATATTGGTCGTTATGCAACTGTTGATAGATAAACGACAAGTTGGGCTACCTAAAGAGCATGCTTGCAGACCATCCCAAGAAGACGATCACATATTAAAATGATCAACTAGATGTAAAAAGGAGGATAGTCTCTTTAACTGTCCAACTTTGTTATCAACATATACGTCAAAGTTGAGATCCTAAAGTAGGGATAGGCCTTTGGATAACAATTAAGATATTCAAGCCTATGGTCATACGTTTGATTTGAACAAATTAATAAAACTCGAACGCTTAGTTACATGTTGGATTGTCCTTTGCATTGGATCAAATAGTATGTTGGCTAACATTAATTAACTCAAAAATCTATTAATCAAAATAAAATTACATACATATATATATATATATATATATATATATATATATATATATATATATATATATATATATATATATATATATATATATATATATATATATATATATATATATATATATATATATATATAAGTTTCCCAACATATTTTTTAAACATTTACCACTTTGAACAACCATCTAGGAAAGGAATTCTACTTCTTGGTTTATAGCTACTCATGTGCGTATTAGTCTCTAACATAGTTTCCTCTTATTTGCTACCAAAACCAAACAAAATAGAAAGAGGACCAAGAGACAGGTTGATATACCCACCCCTAGATTTGAAGGAGGTGTAAAAAATAAATTTGTATTTATAAAAAGTAAATCGCTAATCGGAAGGAATCTAAATCGCTAATCGGAAGGAATCTAGTCACTGGATCGAATTTGCAAAAAAATAATAATAATAATAATAATAATACGTATCTAGTCACTTATATTAGCCAAGTTTAAACTAGTTGGCACTCGCTTCAATAAAATGTTCCAAAATAAATATTGATTTTTTTCGGGACAAACTAATTTCATCTAGTAGAATAAGATACTACTACATACCATGATATAACGTTTACTAGGAAATATATAACAATTGATCATAGATTACATAAAAATGCTAAAAAGGGATTATCGAATGTGGTTAGAAGTAAAGTTGCACAACTTGTACATTAGCCGATGTTCCAAACTAGTTTTTGAGAGTAAGTGAAGAACAAGATACCACTAAAGACAATATTTATGAAACATATAACATGTATTAACAAACCGTACAACATAAACTACATATGGAGATATTCCAATATGTTATTCAAATGCGTATTTTCGAAGATTGTTCTTCTTCCACTTCATATGTAGATCTTCAAAGTTGTTCGTATTCTTCATATCCACATTTGTGAAGTTGTTCTTCATATACATAAATCTTCAAAATTGATAAAATAACACTTCAAATAGGATAACCACATCAATTGGGTTTGAAACTCCATATGAAATTAACTAAATTTGGAATCGGTTGTGTGTGTGTGTTTTTTTCCTGATATCCGTTTATGAAATACGGGCATTTTGGTTATCATAATACAACTTTCAATGCTTTGTTTTTCTAGTTTACGTAAAATGATAACATATTTTACATCTTATTATTATAAGCCAAAGACATATTACCATAAATCAGTAAAAGAATACATTATCTAAATTCTAAAATGAATAAAAGTACAAACAAAACCAAAAGTAAAAGTGAAAGAATATGCCAAAGTTTGAAAAGCAACAAAAAGGGGTGAAAAGACTTTGGGAATGATGGTTGGGGGAAGAAGGAAGCTGAAATAAGATGGTACAAATGAAGTTGTGATTTCGTGACACCACCAACCATGCTTTCCTTTCACTAACTCGGCTTCTATGCTTACCTGCCTGTCTATCTTTTCCTCTTCCCACGTGCGGAGGTCCCACATATTCTATTATTTTCATCCTACTTTAGTCTTTCAATTCAATTATGGTATTTGAATTTGAATGCTTAATTTCCAAAATATAAACTTTGTTATGGTTCGTGTCTATACTATTAGAAAGGTACATCATCAGCCATTATATTTGTTACTAATATCTTTTTGGTGTACAACCTACGAACTGTCTAAAACTACTTCAACCCAAAACCATTTTTGTAAAAGATCTATGTAAAACTCCAACCCAGTATCATTTTATGTATTAATTTTGGTGTTATATTATACATTAACATCAATTTAATGTTTAACAGTTCAAATGTCATTTTGTTATCTTTCAAATTTGAGTTTAAAGTCTGAGTTTTATCTATAGTTTGAATTAGTTTAATTATATAGTTATAGTATTAGTTAGGGCTGTCAAATTGGGCAGTCGTATCGTGTTTTTGTCTGACACGACACGACATGACAAGCTTTTGTATAACACGAACACGACACGACACGATGTCGTGTTTTTTTTCATTAACATGAAAACGAACCAATTAAAACACGACAACACGACACGACACGAAAAATATAATATTACATAAGTATTAGTGTATTTCGTTCATACTTAAAGATATATAACACGACAAAAATGACAAACACGAAAAAGACGACAACCACATGCTTAATCGTGTCAATTTCGTGTTGATTTATGAACACGAACACGACACGACATGAAATCGTGTTTTTTAATATTGACACGAAAATGACACGAACACGAATTCGAATTTTGATTTCGTCCCGATTTCGTTTCGTTTCGTGTATTTTTATCGTGTCGTGTCACAAATTGACACCCCTAGTATTAGTGCACTATTTGTTTGATAATATAATTTCTAAAGTTATTGAAACATAAAATATGTAAGACAGATATATAAAAAACTAATAGATAGAAAGGGTATTGTTGAAAATCTAAATAAGCTAAACAAAGAATATATTTGAAATATTGTTTTTGGTATACAAACAATGTTACGGTTGGGGATAAATTTATTATTTGCACCATTTTAACACAATTTTAGCTGCAAAAAATGGTGTTAGGATAAAGATGGTCTAAGCCTTAACATATTATTTTGAAAGTCATGATATCTTTAGTGTGCTTACAATGATCCATGGAAGAGATTTCAAATGTTAGGATGTCTTGGGGTCAAAACTTAAATTCTCTTAATCGTTGGTGTTCTATAACTTACTGATCATGATCGATGCGCGTGAGAGACTGTTAGAGATACGCTTTCCCCTTTATACAAAAATGTATGGCTACTTATGTCATTCAACAAGAATTATCAAATACATGTGATGATAGTCCAACTTTTGTCAAATAAATAGTCAAAATATGTAAAGAAAGGGATGTAAAAAAAATAGTAATATTCGAAAAAGAATAGATGTAAAATATGTACGTATATTGTAAGAACTTTTTTTCTTTTGACATATGTTATTTAAAGAAAAAAATGGCAAAGAAAGTGATTTCTATGTGAACATTGTTGGGCTATTTTCATCATAAGTTGTCAAGTCCTATTCGCGATACCCTTTTTATATTAGAATCACAATATATCTATATTGGTATATAGGGGTGTCAATTTATGACACGACACGACAAAAATAAACGAAATGAAACGAAATTGGGACGAAATCAAAATTCGAATTCGTGTTCGTGTCGTTTTCGTGTCAAGATTAAAAAACACGATGTCGTGTCGTGTCGTGTTCGTGTTCATAAATCAACACGAAATTGACACGATTAAGCATATGGTTGTCGTGTTTTTCGTGTTTGTCGTTTTTGTCGTGTTATATATCTTTAAGTATGAATGAAATACACTAATAGTTATATAATATTATCTTTGTCGTGTCGTGTCGTGTTTGTCGTGTTTTAATTGGTTCGTTTTCGTGTTAATGAAAAAAAACACGACATTGTGTCGTGTCGTGTTCGTGTCATCCAAAACCTTGTCGTGTCGTGTCGTGTCAGACAAAAACACGACACGACTGCCCGATTTGACAGCCCTATTGGTATACCTATAAAAATACAGCATTAACTTTACATATAAGTTGCGTTAAAAATAATGACTGTAAAATATTTATAACATTAGTCTTAATCTACCACTTTATTATATTTATCATTATTATTAAGGGAACTAACAGTAATATTTTTATTAAAATTATATTTATCTTAAAAACGAAAGATTACTTAAAAAGAATGCTCTTGTTATTTATATTTTACCTTTTTCAGATCATCCAACCTTTACAAAATCACGACCTTTTATAAAATTCAGTGAGGAAGAAAACATACAACAAATAGAGTTTTGGGAAATTGTGACCGTTTTCAATTAATTTAAAGTTGTTGTAACTCGCCTTAAAATAATAAATAATCGCTCAAAAGTTTGTGCCAATTTATTTGTCTTATGTACAAGTTTTTGTTTTTTTTGTTTGCTAAAAATATTTTATCTTGAAATAAGATTAAAAAGAAAACAACAACAACAACAAATGTTTAAATACGATACTCCAGTCAATCCATTACACATTTAAGATCGTGTTTTTTAGTGTATATCAGTATATGGCACAAATGTTTTCCCTCCGGAAGAAACAACTTGAGATAGGCTTTTTTTCAGGAAAAATATATATAAACAAACTCGTAGATTACAGAGTATGATGATAATAAACATTTACATATAAATTATATAGATTTATTTAATTGTAACCATACCATCTAGAGTAAATAGTCAATTAAAATGGTAATTTTTCTTTCCCGATAAATTCTGACTTTGCTTTATTTTATTTTTTTTCATGATGCTTTAAAGTTTAATTCCACCAGTGATATATGTTACCTACATTGGTATAATATTAATGCAAAACTATAAATATATGGTCTATTTTTATCTTGTGACTTCGCCTTTTTTTCCCTAATATAGGTTACCATAACCTGTTAGTCTTTTATTTCCCGTTCGAAAAGAAATATAATAGCCAATTTTACAAGAACATAATAATAACTTTAGATATTATTTAACCCTTTTAGAATTTAATAACTTTTAACTTTTAATATATCAACTAAATTTAATTTATTACCTATAATAAATCAAGGATAATGCTTATAATATGACCATTATGGACAATCATTCCTCTCTTTACACTCATAAAAATATGACAAATAATGCTACTTAATTTATTTAAAGTTAGAAACTAATATAATTATGAAAAAATAAATACGTTTTTGTTTTAGTGTATTTGAAACTATATTATAATATAAAAACCAATAAAATTATGTATTTCGTATCATAATTTGCAAAGGGTATCTTAAATGGACCCTTGAGACTAGAGAGAATGGGACACACATGTCTTATGGGTTTATTTACCCACACTAACATTAAAAAGGATTTTTTTTTTTAATTTTAAAAATATGTATATCAAACATTTAATTAAAAAAAAGGCAATTCTTTTTTTACATAGAATTTACCCGTGCAAAAAAATGTATATATAACGAAAAAAAAAAAAAAAAAAAGAGCGTTATAGTGACGTGCGCGTGCTGATGAGTCCTTTTCTTCCATTTCAGGTATATACTTTAAGTCCCACATCATTAAATTACATGGACTTCACTACCCCTTTGGAAAATCCAAGAATCAAGATTTGCATTTGCATTTGCATGCCCCAAACCAAAACTTCCCTTACAAAAATCATCTAAAAAACTTCGCATAAAACCCTCTTCCCCATATCCCAATTCCCAATTCCCAAACACAACCACACCGATGATAATGCGATCTTTTTTAGCTTGAAACAGCACCAAGAATTCAAGATTTCTGATGGGTCGTGAATCAGAAACCTACCCATCAGAAACTACCACCGGAATCAGCAAAAGAAACAGCCGGAACCAGCTGGACGACGGCGGAGGAGTGGAGTGGTCCGGGAAGTCTTGCCGATCTTGCACAGGGAGGGTGATCGCCGACTGCGTCGCGGTGTGTTGCTGCCCATGCGCCGTCGTCAACTTTTTCACACTCACATTTCTCAAGCTTCCATGGATGATGGGGAAGAAATGTTTAGGTAATATGAGTAAGAAGAAAGAGAAGAAGAAGTTGAAAGATGAGGAGAAAGATGGAATTTCAAGAAAAGAGAAGGGAGAGAAGGTAGCATCGGGAAAAGTGAACGCCATTGGAGAAGATGATGAACAAGGAGGAAGCCGTAAGTACAGTGCAAGGTTTGAGGCTGAGAGGGTTTGGTTGGAATTGTATAGAGTTGATAATTTGGGTTTTGGTAGGGTGTCCTTCAATGGAATCCAATCACTTGAGTAATGGTAGTGGTAGCGGTAGGGGTATTTTGGTCAATACAATGATTAAGTCTTCGATTGATAACGATCTTAACGTGCCTTGTTTATATTGAAACGATATAAATGCACGTTTAAACTAGATTCAGAAAAGTTTATATTGCATTGTCTTGTTGTACATGATGCTCTATCTGAATAATGGATGATCGATTGGGTTTCAAATTTGTAAAGATCATTATTGTGACTTTTTTCTGAAAATGTTTAATAGAAGTTATTAAACAGGGACTTGTTCGTTACTTTGGTTTTTTTTTTTTAAAAGAAAAATACAACTCTTGCTTAGATCTACTTGCTTCATAAAAAAACACCTACTATTCCATATGAATCTTGTGACTCATGAGTCATGCCAATCATAATTCATATTTCGTAATATCTATTCATTGTGTACACGTCGTTTACATAACATTTTTGTGGTTATAGTTGACCAATAAATCATTTTTAGATTTAACAAATCTTTTGTGAATTTGTAGCACTTTGAATTTAGATTTAACAAATCTTTTGTAAATTTGTAAATTCAAATTAAACAAATCTTTTGTAAATTTGTAGCATAAGGGCCACTAAAAAAACAAAATAGTTCATTGAATAAATTTTGATAAAATTGTGTTACTTATTTTGAATGCACTTTGAACTACAAAATTAAAAGATATTATATTTGTCCAAATCATTTTTAAAACAATTTTTAATCATTTTTAATCTTCATAAATTTACTGTTATATCCTTTTTATAACTCTAAATTTAAAATATCATCTATCAAAATATCATATTTATCTATATTATTATTTTTAACAAAAAAAAGTGAGATAATATACTTCAAATGCAACAAAGACTACATGTTGGATCAAACATTGCAATTTCTACAGAAACAAAATAAAGTTTGAGGGTGATACAAAACCTGATTGAGAGCTTGAACACTATTTTTGGGATCTGCAATTTCAGCTACGAGTTCTGGGTAGCTTTATAGTTTGTAGTGTTTTGTAAAACGCTACATAAAATAGTATTTGTATTTGGAGCATTTTGTTTAAATTAAACGTTAGAAGCTTGTAGTGTCAAACGAGATTTTTTGTTAAAAACGAAGTGTTTTGTAAAACGCTAAAAGTTAAAAGCTTTCAAACGTTTCGTGCCGAACACATCCTTCATCATTTATTAGCAACCTATAAAAATCAAACTTTCCCTTCAATTTATATGAAAATAACAAATACAAACTAAATAAAAAGATTAAACTAAATCTACTAACCTCATTGTAAGTGGTTCTTCCCTCTTTCCACTTTTTTCACGTACTAAGTTAAAACAAAATCACAAAGCATAGGGCGTGTTTGGTACGGAGCTTTTGGAAGCGTTTGGGAGCTTCTAGCTTTTAGCTTTTGACAAAACGCTCTAGTTTAAACAAAAAGCTTCGTTTGGCAGTACGAGCGTTTAGCTTTTAGTTTTAACAAAACGCTCCGATTCTAAAAGCTACTTCATGTAGCTTTTAACAAAACGCTCCGGAGCTTTTGAAATCAATTTCCATAATTACCCTTAAAAATATATTTATATATATATTTATATATTTTTTTATTTTTAATAAAATTGTCCTTTTATGTAATTTTATATATTTCAAAAGCTTCCAGCTACTTTTGCCAAACATTCATATAACAAATAAAAGATACAGCTTCCCGCTACCAGCTACCAGCTACCCGCTACCAGCTAATCGCTACCCGCTTCCAACTAACAGCTACTTTTACCAAACACGCCCATAAACTTGCATTGTAGAGTATATCCTTAGTTCCCTACATATTAATTTGGCCAAGTCCTCTTCCAACTTTATCCTCCATGTTGACATCGTTTTTTCATCGAAGTGTTTGTGTAATGATATTGGGGGATTTTTCAATTTTTAAACTAACGCTATTATGGTCAATATTGGTTTCATTAATAATTAAAATGTTTTCAAATAACAAAAACTGATTAAAAAAATATTTAAAAAGGGCTAAAATAAGTTTTTTTTGGACAAATATGATATTTTATGTGTTTATTTAGGGTATATATATATATATATATATATATATATATATATATATATATATATATATATATATATATATATATATATATAATTCTCCCATAAAATAGAGAATAAAATACCACTTTATATTATATTTTAAGTCCATTTTAACATTATTCAATGATAGTATGATATATACATAATTTTGTTTATAAATCTAAAGCAGTTAAAATTCCCATCAAAAGAAAATGTTTGAAAGTTAATATTTTTTATTACATTAACTAACAAAACTAGTAATTCAAGAGCTGTTAGGCTTTTTGTTTATTAATTCCAAAAAATATCATCAATACCATCCATGGTATTTATACAAGTGGCTAAACAAGGATAACTATAGCAGGGCCGTACTAAACATATTTTGGATCAAGGGCGGAGAAAAAATAATCTTTTAAAATACATAAATGTCATCAAGTTTTTTTTTATATAATATCTCGTTAATTGAAAGAAAATTACTTGTACAATCTTTTAAATATAACAATTTTCATATAAAAAAAATTGCCCCTTTGAAAAATGGGTCCTGAACGGTCACTCCTATCGTCCGCCCTCTGGGACGGACGTGAACTTTAGGATAACTACTAGAAGATAAACATACGAAAAGCTAAACATATGGAAATTCAAAATCCTACACTCCCCCTCAAGGTGGACCGTGAAGATCACGAACGCCCAACTTGTCAAGTAAGAAATGAAACTGTGCCACGCCAAGAGGTTTGGTAAACTGTGTGGCTATAACATGGATAAATATGCTTGGATTCGACTCGCTCACGCACAAAATAACAATCCATATCAACATGCTTTGTGCATTCATGGAAAACCGGGTTATTTGCAATATGTCTAGCGGCCTGATTGTCACAATAAAGCGGTGTAGCTCCTAATTGAGGAGCTTTCAGATCATGTAAGAGCCGACTTAGCCATAAGATCTCACTAACAGTTGTAGCCATGGTTCGATACACAGTCTCTGCCGACGACCTGGAAACCACATATTGCTTCTTAGTTTTCCAGGAAATGGGAGCACCTCCCAATGTAATGAAGTAACCAGTTTTAGAGCGTCTAGTGAGAGGACATCCAAGCGAGTCCGAGTCACAATAGGCCTGTAAACGAAGATCACCATTGGAAGGAAAAAAGATTCCTTGGCCTGGTGTAGCTTTTAAATAACGAAGTATATATGCGGTGTGCAACATCAAGATGAAATTGGCAAGGTGATGCGACAAATTCTCAAGGTATTTACTGCAAGGGTGATGTCGGGACGAGTGACTTGGAGGTATAAAAGTCAACCAATAATTTGTCGGTATTGCCCTGCATCAATGAGAGGACTATCATTTGCATCATCAAGACAAATGTTTTGTTCCATAGGAAAGGAGCTGGGACGGTAGCCTTGAAGTCCACTACGAGTAAGAATATCTGGTGTATATTTTCTTTGACTTAGGACCATCCCGTCGAACGTTCGGGTAACCTCAATACCAAGAAAATATTTCATGTCCCCAAATCTTTGATACTGAATTTTCTATCCAAATAAGTCTTTATTGTGGCAATTCGATCGGTGCCATTACAAAGTAGTATAACATCGTCAACGTATAAAAAAGCAGCAACAAAGATGGTACCTTTCTCGAGAATAAAAAGAGAATGGTCCGCCTTAGAGTTCCTAAAACCAATAGCCAACAATGCCTTTGTGAATTTGTTATGCCAATTACGAGACACTTGACGCGAACCATACAAAGACTTGGGAAGCTTGTATACTCTTTTGACTCCGGCCTTAGCAAATCCTTTAGGTATCTTCATATATACTTCTTCCACGAGATCCACATGCAAAAATGTGTTGTTTACGTCTAATTGATAAATAGACCACTTTCTTTGAACCACTACGGCTAGAATAGTTCTTATGGTAACAAGTTTTGCAACCGGTGCAAACATTTCGTGGAAATGAAAACCTTTCACTTGAGTGAATTCTTTGCCACAGTGCTTTATAGCGTTCAACTTCTCCGGAAGGCCTATATTTGATCATGTAAACCCACTTCAAGTCAATAGCCTTCTTACCAGTGGTAGCGTTGTTAATGTCCAAGTATGATTTTGTTCAAGATCAGTGATCTCATTTTGCATTGCCTTTCTCCAATTCGGATTTTTAATGACCTGTGAAAAGGTTTAGGCTCATCTTATGCAAAGATAGCCACTAAAAAAGCTTTATGTGCATTAGTAAAATTTTGATATGTAACAAAATGAGAGAGAGGATGTACCATCGAGGTCGTTGAAGTGGCGTTGGGAAGAGAATGGTCGATGGAAGGAGGCAAGTTGATTTCGTAATCACTGAACCTTTGTGGTTTTGTTCTAATTTGATCAGGTATATGTTGTTGAATAGCTTCACTGTTAATAGAAGGATCTTGATCATGTGCCTGTGTGAAAATTAGGCTGCTTGTTGGATCAGTTTGTGGCCCATCCAAGGTTGGAGAACTCACTACTCTGTACCTGCTCGGCCGACTACCGAGTAGCGAGTACTTGGGAGTGTTTGGGAGTATTCGGGAAGTACTCAGATTCGGTAATTCATGTAGAAAATATTTTTAGGAAAATTATATATGTCAAAATCATAAGTTAAAATCATAATTTGATTGAAATATATAACAAAATTAGATATATATGAATACATAAAAGCTGAAATACACACAACTGTTTCACTTTGTGAATAATTACTGAAAATTTAAGATATATATGTAGTAATAATCACATGTTTGTGTTAAATAATAATTCATTAAATGTATTATACATATTAATCTTGAAATTCTTGATTTTTTTATCTTTTTATTACAATTTTGTCCCTTTGATCGGGTTTGACTGAGTTTGACCGAGTAGGATCGAGTAAGACCAAGTAATACCGAGTAGGCCCGAGTTAGAGAGATGCTGACCAAGTTTTGACCGAAGTTGACCGATTTTTGACCGAGTTTGACTTAATCCGGTTTTTTTGCCGAGTTCACATAACTCGCCTCAGTGGAGGGCCGATTCCGAGTACTCGGCCGAGTAGGTCGAGTTTTACAACATTGGGCCCATCATAGAAGAAGTGGGTTGCTAATTTTCGATGGTATTGGATTACCTCTGGTCATAATTTTTGTTTCGATGGGCTATAATAGGAGTGGGTCGGTCACAGTAGTCCAATTATCATCAACATGAAGCTTTCGATGCTTGCTGGTGATATCTTAATTTGTTACATGAAACAGAAAATTGCATTCAACGAACCGGACATCCCGTGAGACAATGACTTCTCTTCTCTTAAATCGTATACTTGATAACCTTTCTGTCGTTGTGGATACCCAACAAAAACACAAGGCCTCCCCCTTTTATTCAAACTTATCCTTTCCCATTTTGTTCTCCTTTATATAAACTAAGCAACCAAACACCCTCATGTGATCATAGTTTGGTGGGTGACCAAGTAAGATCCCGTATGGTGTTTTGTTTTGGATTGCTCTTGACGGAAGCCTATTTATTATGTAAGTAGCGGTCAGCACACACTCACCCCAAAACTCAATAGGTCAGTTAGCCTCAAACCTTAAAGCTCTTGCAATCTTTAATAAATGTTTGTGCTTTCTCTCAACAACTCCATTTTTTGTGGGGTGTGGATGCATGATGTTTCGATAGGTATCCCATTATCTTCATAAAATTTCATCATATGGTTTGAGACAAACTCACCACCATTATCACTTCTAATTCTTTTAATTGTTTTTCCAAATTGTGTACTAATCATATTGTAAAATGCTATTAAGTTTGAACTTGAGTCTGACTTATTTTTGATTAAGTACACCCATGTAGATCTACTAAAGTCATCGACAATTGTTAAAAAATAATGAGCTCCAGACATTGAAGGTACATGATATCCTCCTGATATATCACAATGGATTAAATCAAAACAAGCAATGGTTTTAATAGAACTATTTGCAAAAGGTAGTCGGGTTTGTTTTGCCCGTAAACATGAATCACAATGTTGTATACTAACTATGCTACCTATCGAATGAATGTGTTGAAGTCTACTGTTTGATGCATGGCCCAATCTTTTATGCTAGATTTCTGAGTCGACCGTTACCGCCATTGCTACAATTCTCTTGTCCGTCCCTTCCATGTTGTAAAGTCCATTCTCACATTTCCCCATGCCAATCAACTTCCTCGAGGGTAAGTCCTATATGAAACAAAAATTCGGAAAGAATGTCACAAAACAATTAAGGTTTTTTGTAATTCTACTAACGGACAACAAGTTGCAATTAAATTTTGGTATATATCGGACATCATTGATTTTCATGTTGTTTGGCAAGAGAACACTTCCAACTCCTTTGACAGGAACATTCTCTCCATTTGGTATATTAACTGGAGTTCCATCTTTTGTTTCCTTTAGACTCGTCAAAACCGAGTTATTGCATGCAATGTGTTCGGTTGCTCCCAAGTCAATGATCCAAGGCGTGTTAAAGTTAAACTTACCAGCCATGTTGACTTCTGGTTTTTGTGTATCTCCTGGTTATTTTATCAATTTCGTGTACTGATCAAGGGTACAGCCTGGTATAGGGCTGGTCTCCATATCCACAACAGTTGCCTTCGTTTTTGGCTTGAACATTTTTCGTTGATCTCCGGTTTGCTTACGTTGGCGGCTATCCCACCATTCTGGGTAGCCTATCTTCTCAAAGCAGGCAGCCTTCAATGGTGTGCCCGACTTTCCCACAGTGTTTGCATTTCAGTCCTTCACGATTTTTCTTCTTCTCAACTTGAACTTTATCATAAGCTACTTGAGTCTTGATCTAGTAAGCAGCTACATCATCGGCTGGCTTCCTAGCAACAACAACATATATATATGTTGCGCTATTGCTCGTCCTCTGCAACAAGATGATAGGTGGTGCCAAGAGAGGGCATCGGCTTGGTACTCAAGATTTGGGTCTTGACAATACCAAACGTGTCATCAATCCCCATGAGAAACTCATACACACGCTCCTTATCTTTTGTTTCAACAAGTCTCTTTCCAATGTTGCACGTGCATTTACCACAGGTACATTGTGGAACATGAGAAACTAATTGAATTTCGTCACAAATAGCCCTCATCTTTGTAAAATAAGTCGAGACTGATGCATTATCTTGCCTTAACGTGGTCAATGCTCGCTTCAATTTGTAAGCACGTGGCGCGCTTTCTTTTCCGAATCTTTCTTCAAGATCATCCCAAATTTCTTTTGCAGTCACAACATATTTTACACTGTTACGTATGTCCTTCTCCATGCAAGGCATCACTTCGTTTCTTGTGAGTCTTTCACTTGTTTCATGATCTTTCCATCAATGAAACCGACTCTGTTCTTAGCCAGAAGGAAATCTTTCATCTCCCTAGACCAATCATCATAATTGTTGTCGTTGAGATTGTCATTGACGCGAACCTGTCGTGGGTATTCATTAGGGTGGATGTGATACGGAGAATTTGGATTTGAAGAAGTGTTAAGAGGATTGCTGCTTTCAGGATTCTCAGATCCCGTCATTGTTGCTTCTGTTTCACGATTTCAGCAAGCTATTTGACCCACTCTAATACCATAATAAAACTGGTAATTCAAGAGCTGTTAGGCTTTTTGTTTATTGATTCCAAAAAAATATTGTCAGTACCATCTATGGTATTTATACAAGTGGCTAAACAATGATAACTATAAGATAACTACTAGAAGATAAACATACGAAAAGATGAACATATGGAAATTCAAAATCGTACATTAACCCAATGCACTGTTATGCAAATAAATGAGTTACCGTTTAAAAAAAAAAAAAAAAAAAAGACCAAATATCGCTCGACTCTTCCAATAAATTGATCAAGCAATGTATGTAAATCTTTACGCATTATAACAAGCTTTTGTATAGTGTTGCGTTTTAAAGTAGTGTGACTTGTTGAAAATGATGTTCTAACAAATTTTGGATTAAATTGGTAACCAGCTAAAGATATCAAACACCTTCAAGCTCTATTAAGCATTGCTTGAGGAAGCCATTTTTTGTAAATGATTAGAGATTGCAAATACAAACAGAAAGAAACATCCCTATATCAAATAAATACCTCACTACAATAGGCCGTAAGCCAGGCTGAAACATCCATTGTGTGAGCTATTTGAAATAGCGACTTTAATTCAAGATTTTAGACTTTTTGAAAAACAAAATTACATATAAGATCCTAAATGTTCAACTTCATAACAGTTTAATAGCTTAATAGTTTAAAGGTAGGGGGATCTATCAATAACATCAAGAGACATAAGTTAAGTAGTGTCTTAATACATCGTAATAAAGTACTAAAGACTTTTACAAATTCCAAAAGCTTATCCCTCCTTTCATCTTCATTTAAAACTCATAATCTGAACACATAATAAAATAAATATGGTAGGTTAGGAAAACCTAATGAGGATTATCTGGGGACATTGTAAGGTGCATGAAAACTTGTATAATCCACACACAATGCAAACCCTTATAAGGTTACAAAACATATCAAGATTAGTAAAATTCAATATTTGAGGAAATAAACATTTCAATCATAAATATATTGTTAGAAACAATATAAAATATCAAAAATATCAACCAACATATACACATACAATCAAGGAAAACAATAAAACAACAAAGATACTTAATGTGATTCAGTTGATGTGACATACGTTCATGGACAAGAACCGGAGAACTCTTCTATTACTCGAATGTTTTCAAAGTGATTACAATATTATCTCTAGCTACAAATACTTATAATTCTAAGCCCTGACAACTATAGGATCGAGCCTATATACAACTAAACAAACCTATACCGCTAGGGGCTTCCGGACTAACGACCATCAACCTACTACAAACACTTATCCCTTTTCCAAACCATCTTTCTAGTATCTTCACTAAATTCCAAGTCACACTCTAACACAACAATGTTAACAGAATGCATGACATGCATCTAAAACAAATTCCCAAAGTCCAAAAAATTTCACAAATGATAACCAAATCTATGTTTGTGCAAAGATAGAACAAAGCACACTAAATACTAATTATACTCGTCTAAACAAAGTTAGGTACAAGTGAGCCATCACACAAGTACCACACAAGGAGTTGCAAGTCCCCCGTACAAGTGAGGTCATCTAGAAAGTCATCACAACATCATCAAAAGTTTCAATTTTGGTACCTAAGTCATAAGTAGTCATACATGTCTCAAGCTCATCTTAAGTTTGACCTAGGGATGAGCATCAAAACGGCCCGGGAACCGAACTTGGTGGAAAAATAGGAACCGAACCGGATCACCGGTTCCTACCGGTTATTGTCGGGTCTTCAATATTGGAACCGATCCTCGAGAAATAGCAAACATATTTTGAGAAATATTTCTGTTACAGTTTCAGTTTTTGCCAGTTCTACCGGTTCCAAAAATCAACAAGAATATCATCCCGGTCCCAAGTTCTATCCGGTTCCGATTCCGGCCGGTTCAAATGCTCATCCTTAGTTTGACCGATTTAACCGAGTTTAGCGAGTAGGTCAACTTGACCGAGTTGGACCGATTTTCTCCGAGTTTGACCGATTCCGGTTTTTTACCCGATTCTTAGAAAATCGTCTCGACATATATCCAATTCCGAATAATCAGCCGAGTAGGTCGTGTTTTACAACTATGCTTACAATGATGACTTGATGTTTAATTGTCATCTAAAGGACAAAATGTTTGTCCAATTCACTTTAATATGCTCCTTTGCTGACATCAATGTTTTGATCGTTTCCCTTTTCACTAATCACTCCTTTCAACGACAAACACCATGACACCTTGACCTTCCGCCTCTTTGCTTCACTTTCACAATTTCAAACTAATCCTTGTTACGCCTTGAAATGTTCAACCTTGTTGGTCGACTGTCGACTCTGTAATCTATTGCCCAATGCCTTGTACCTTAGCTTACGATATTGTAAGCTAGATCTAACACCATCCATGATGATTGTCCCTCCAAACAACAATGAGTTTGAAAAGTTATCATACGAAAAAGACAAAGAGATCGAGAGGATAAGATCTGCATCGTGACATCCTCGTCCTCAAAATTAACCTCAACTTTCTTTATGTCCATAAGGTGGAGTTTAGCTCATCTAAATGATCTTTCAACACATAATATGCATTCATCATCAACAAACAAGTGTGATTTGATTAATAACATGTTGGTGAGGGGCTTTGTCATATAGAGCAACTTGTGTTTGAGCCACAAACTCATTGCACTTTCTCCATCGAAAGCCTCATATATAATTTCGCCCGAAAGGGACATCATGATTGTCAAATGAGCCTTCTCTTCTTGTTGTTGGGATCTAGTCTCATCCGTATTTATGGGTTTTGCATCGACAAGTTGTTACCGAAACCTCATCATTTAGCATCTCGTCTTAATCCGCCAATGACTAAAGTTATTCTTGTCGATGAACTTCTCAATGACCATTTGAGGAGCCATTAACTTCTTAGAATTGAAACAAAAATAAATAAAATAGTGCCAACTTCTATTAAATTGTTGATATCAAGCATCTAAGTGATTTCTACAACACAATTGTAGCCTTTCAAGCATCCTATGTGGTTGATCTCTCCAACCGGGTACTCTAGATGTCCAAGGAAAACTGATCAATTGTCGGAAATTGACACAACGATGTTAAGCACACGCATAGGTCTGGTTTGGGTACTTTGACATGACTATGTTAATGACACTTTTGGTTCCTTCTAATCTATATATATATATATATATATATATATATATATATATATATATATATATATATATATATATATATATATATATATATATATATATATATATATATGCATATTGAGTTCATAATCAAAATTAGTAGCATTTCATTGATTATGTATTGCTTTCATCTTCTACTATTGCTAGATCCATAATTCCACATAATATCCTCATTGTTTCACCATTAATAAATATGTAATAGAACGATATTATCATTGTGATTCTTCTTCTTTCTTCTTCCTGTATTACTTTTCTTTAAAAAATCTCACTTTCCAAATCCTTTTCTGCAAAGCAATATGTTACACATATCAACCATGTCATATTTACTTGTTTCACCTTTCAGCCAATATAAACACTCATTTGATGCAAGTAAACAAATTACTTGATGCAAAGGCATCCTTTTTATTTATGGTCACTTGGAGAAATGAGACACATTGAAAAATTGAAAACAAATTACGGATGCAATGAGATTCCTGAAAAGGATGACTTAATGAGCAGAGTATATCTTCTGATTCATAGAAACAGGAATCATGGAATTTCATAAGATATATTTTTTTTGCCATCTCGTAATGTTCATCATAATAGATACTTTGGAGAATCGTAAGAACATATAGCAAAAGCTTCGGATGAATCAGTTACAGGGGGTATTAATATTTAATATCATCAGATTTAACAGAGAAAATGAAGATAGTATCGAGAGTAAATTAAGGCATGAAATCGTAATATGATAAATTTCAACTACAAAACTGAAGAACTAATAACACATTGCATTAGGCAAACATGAAACAGGAAAAGTTACCACCAATTCGTGATCTAAACAATCGAAATTTTTGCGCCAGCTTCTTCAAGTTGTTTCTTAGCCTCTTCTGCTTCATCTTTCGATATTCCTTCCTTGAATTTCTTCGGAAGTCCTTCAATAAGTTCTTTGGCCTCCTTAAGCGCCAGACTCGTCAAAGCTCTAACGGCTTTAATCGTCGCAATCCTCGCGTTACTAGGAACCTCATCAATCACAACATCGAACTCCGTCTTCTCCTCCACGGCAGCAGGTGCTTCAGCTCCAGCGCCAGGTGCGGCAACAACCGCAGCAGGAGCAAAGGAAGCGGCGGTGACTCCAAGCTTGTCTTGGAGGTACTCAACTAGCTTCTGTGCATCTGCAAGGGTTAGGTTCGAAATTTCATCTCCTAGCTCTACAACCTTCCCCTCGGCCACGGCGGCAACAGGGCGGATAAATGTTGATCGGTGGGAGAGTTTGGGGGTTCGGAGGGGGAATTCTAGGGTTTGTTTGGGGAAAAAGACTGCGGGAGATGCACCTTGAGTGGTGGCGGCGTAGGAAGGATAAGAGAAGGAGCGCAAAGTAATTGTAGAGAGAGTAGAAGACGCCATTAGAGCAGAGCTCGGGAGAGACTGCAAGAGAGGACTGGGGAGCAAATGGAGAGATAGGATAAGAGGATAGAGAAGTTTGGTTTGATTTTAGATAAACGGTAGAGAGAAGTCGAGTTATTTCTCGATAAATTAATATAGAAGACCCTGATGTTAAAACAGATTGATAAAGATACCCTTCATTTCAAAATTTCTACATTTAAAGCCTTGGTTGGAAAGTTCTATCGGCAAGAAAATAGTATTAAGTTTACACTTATTATTGGAAAGTTCTCTAAGTTTATACTTTTTATTGGTTTTACACCAAATTCTATCATTTTAGTGATTATATTCATCTATCTAACAAAAACTCAATTATAACAAAATTGGTTGCAACCTGATATGGTGTGTTATGGTTTTTATCATTTTTTAGCCTCAAAGTAAAAACAGAAAAAAAGTGTAATGTTATGTTTCAAACTCGTAACCTCAAGAAGGCAATCGCTACCCCAATAGACCAAGGCGCAAAGTATAATATATTAGTAATGATTTTCCCCAAAAATGTGTTGTTCTGGTTGTACAACAATCTTCTTTGTTTTAAAGTCACAAGTCTAAAACATATCGGTGCTCTTTTCTTGTCTTTTTTACTTTGAGGCACAAATAACCATGTCAACAAGCGCATGAGGCCCGTCTCAAATGGTGGGTGATATGGGCAACTGTTCAGAACTCATCTTTTAAATGGATCCAAATTTTTTATGAAAATTGTTATATTTGAAATATAGCATGTATTATTAAGTTATTATAAAAAAATTGATGATATTTATGTATTTTAAGGGCCGTCTTTTTCTCTGTTCCTAAGTTTAAAATATGTTTGGAACGGCCATGTGCATAACATGTCACGTTTGGTTGTAAGCGGAAAGAAACTAGTACTTTGGATAATTTCTAAGAATAATCTCACTAAAGAAATCCAATTTGGTGTAAATGAATTCGAAGTTATCAAAACAATTGTTTCCTCAAATAATACAAAATGTACAAAACAGTTGATGCTGCTCATGCAAGGCAAGCCGTATACAAAAATCCAAACATCCTATATTTATTTGTTGGAGTGTTGCATCCAATGATTTGTCGTCAAAAAATGGTACAAAATGCAAATTAGTTGTAAAATTCTGCACTTTACTCTATTAACTTATGATTTGGTAAAAGATGGAAACAAAAAAAACTTTTAAAAAGGGGCATTCCGAGAATCGAACTCGGGACCTCTCGCACCCAAAGCGAGAATCATACCACTAGACCAAATGCCCGACATGTTTAATGCGTCAATAAATTTTTATTTGATCTATATACAGTAGGAAACAAACTCAAAAGTAACCATGGAACTAAGAAAAAAAAAGAGTAAATTACACGAATGGTCCCTATGGTTTAGTGTAATTTGCGCGTTTAGTCCTTAATTTATATTTTTAACTCGGAAGGTCCCTATTGTTTGTTTTTGTTACGCATTTGGTCCATGTCTTACCTAAAAAGACTATTTTACCCTTGATTTTTTTAATTTATTTAAATAAACACAACCTTAACCCCATTTATTCACCTTACCTTACCTATCCTAATATTTTTTCCTATTTAAATAATAGTATTTTTAGTTCAGATAGGGACCAAACATGTAACAAAAATAAACAGTAGGGACCAAGCGCATAACAAGTACAAACAACAGGGATCTTCCGAGTTAAAAAAATAAGTTAGGAACCAATCACGTAAATTTCCCCAAATCATAGGGACCATTCGTGTAATTTACTCAAAAAAAAAAGTACATGCTCAGCTCACAAAGTCACAGATACATAAAAGTGTTTTTTTATTATTTGATCTATTAAACCTTAATAAATTCTTCGTGTAAAAACATAAAAGTAATTTGAATGAGGTTGGGAATTTTTCCGATATTTATCGCAGCCAAATTAAAAATCAAAAGAGTCGCCTCCACCATTTTGGATGGAAAGTGGAAACACAGTTCAAAGAGTTATAATTTTGGAGTGGTTTTTAAAATGATTTATTAAGTTATTGATTTTCAAAAATCAATAACCGAAAATCGTGTTTGATAAACATAATTTTTCAAGTAAAAAAGTAACTTTTTTAAATAATAAAATTTCAGGTTATTTTAAAAATCAGTTGCTTCAAATCACAGTGAAACAATGCTGTCTTGCATTGATAGTGCATTTTTTTTTAGAATTTCATAGAGATTGGTAGCACTTCTTGATTTTTTTTTCTTTTTCAAATTTAAATAAACTATATTTTTTCATACCCAAACATTTAATATTATATAAATTATGTTTTTTTAAAACACAAACACTTAATAGCAAATAAAAATGGTTCCGATAAATTAAAACATAAAATATGATTAATAAATTAAAACATGATTTACTTCCTAAAAACTTGACCCAATACCTAAAAAATGAATTAATACTTAAAACACAGCTTAATACCTAAAATATGACTTTCTATTCGACTTAAAACATAAATTAACACTATATTTAAGACATAAAAACATTACTATTTATCCAACTGATATTGTTTAACAATCTCCGTTCTTGAATTGGTGAAAATCCGACGATCCTTCTCGGACAAGTTTTTTGTTTTTTTTTAAGCTTTAACACACGGTTCTTTTCTTTTTCTTTTCCCAATTCCATATATTTATCAAGGTTAGTGTCGAACACTTGGATGTCGGCCCTTATCTCGTCCATTTCACTCGATAAACTTTGAACTCCTTTTAGCTTTCTTTTTGTTTTGTCTTGTGATCTCGTACCATATAATGAGTTGGAGCTTCATATGGATCTCCGTGGTTGAGGTCAACCCCGATATGCGATTCAGAAGATTGACGAGTTGACTCGGAAGTTTTGTTTCGTTTGGACATACCTGCAAAATCATCAATACTTTTTAAATTCAGTCATTATGGTTTGAGCATCACGACTCCCCAAAACGCCTCGTTTGCAAAAGCTTTTCAGACTTTTGCCTTATAAATTTGACGACATTTTGTTATGATATCCACCTCATTTGCACCTATTTGCAGGTTGCGGATTGCGTTCATGTAGATGTCGTTGAACTTCATTAAATTTTTGTTAGCGGTCATCCATTTCAAGTACACTTGACTAGTAATGTTGTATGCCTTATTCATTTCGGGTACAAAAACGTTTCCAAACTCCAAATTTAAAGGTTGTCAAATTTTGTCTCCCTACGTCATCGAATCCTTCAATATAGCATTCTTGCGTCAATGCCTTCTCTTCTTTATTCATCCATCCTTGGCATTTTGTCTTTTTTTTTTTTACTTTTTCCTTTGGGGTCAACTTCTAGCTTTCGAATGGGTCCTTTTGGAAAAATTTGTTAACTCATCGACTAGGTGGCATGGTTCTGATTGAAAATTAGTTTGAGGTTGGTGTTAGGAAAAGAATTAGGTTTCTTGAACCCACTCAAACGGATCAAGTTCGAAATTTGGACGGGATATGGGTTAGGATTGGAAATTAGTTTGGGGTTAGTTTTGGTAAAATGGCATGAGTTCATATTGGAATTAAAAAGAATATGGATGGAGTGGATACATTTATGGAGCAATAATAGGATAATTGTAACTAATGGATGAATGAATTGATTGTTCGAGTGAAAGTTGATAACAAGTTGATGATCGAAGGTTTGAAGTTTTTTTTCCCCTTGAGGTTTTGTTGTGGCTAGGTGAGACATTTTGTTTGGTGAATTGAGAATTTTTGTTAGAGAAAAAATGATATTATATGTGTAAAATGTTAAGATTGTATTGTTTATTTATAATGGTTGGATTAAAATTTGAAATTTTGAACTTTTATGGTTAAAAACGGCTACTTCTTTTATAAAAGAGGGTTTTTTTAGTTCGAAAAATGTTCAAATGTGGTTTAAAATTTTGGTCAAAGTGTAAGATTCCAAGCACCAATCAAATTCAAGCTCTCTCTCCCCTCTTGCAGAAATGATGGTGTGTCCCCGGTGGCGAGCTCCCTAGCGTGAGCCACGGGCGGCCTGGCGAGTGCTAGCGAGCCTCTCCCAGCGCCCGACTCCCTATAGCCTAAGATCCAATCCACCGATTAAACAGTTGTGCACATGATATATATATATAAAATAGAATAAGAATATAAGTTACTAACACTATAAAGTTTTATCAAGTCTTCGTGTATGAATACTTGTTTTTTTTTCCTTCTAATCAAATTGCACAACAACCCCATAATCAATCACACCACATTCCTCATTCCTCACCAGCGGCGGCGTCTCCTCCCATACCAATAAGCAAACGCCGCTATCGATGCCGCCACAACAACCCCAGCCGCCGCATGCCACGGATACACCGCTTTCTCCGAAACCACCAACGAACCCAACCCACCCACATCCACAGGCGGCACCACCACCGGTTGCTGACTCACCGCCACCGCAAACCCAAGACCTTGTCTCTCAAGCTCACTCAAATCCTCAATCTCCGGTTTAACCCTAGTCACATTCGCAATAGCCTCATACTCTTCTTTACTTCCACCTTCAAGAAAAGACCCAACTAACTGACCTTTATTCACCCAATAAGCACCAAAACTAGTCCCTGAAAAATCACCAAAATACACAGCTTCCCCTGTATTATCCCCATAAAACTGCCATGACAATGAGAAGACACGGGAATAGAAGAAGGGTAAGTAATCAAATTCCGGTGTTTTTTCCGGTTCCATTATCGCGGAAACAGCATGTCGGGCAGATTTCCGGGCAGCATCCACATGCTCGAGTCGTCGGATTTCACCGAAAGTTTTGACCGGAAATGATGCCACGTCACCGACTGCGTACACCGAGGTGTTGCTTGTTTGTAATCGGCTGTTGACTTTGATTCCGCCTTTCTCTAAAGTGAGTTGACCTTCGAAGAGGCTTGTATTTGGACGGATTCCGATTCCGACCACTACCAAATCCGAAGGAAGATAGCTTCCATCCTTGAGATTAACTCCAGTAACCTGTACATAGTTTTTAACACTCAGTTTGATAAAAGAAATTGCTAAGAAGAAAAATAAAATGTAGCATTAATTTTACATTTTACCTTCCCTTCTGCGTTGAAAACAAATGACGAAAGAACTGTGCCTTTGACAAAATTTATCCCCTTGGATTTGTAAAATTCTTCATAGTAACTTGCAATCTTGGGGGTGAATAGTCGACCCACTACAAAAAAAAAAAAAAAAAGGATTGTAAAAGACTTCATATTAAGATATGAAAGGTGGATTATAGCTGTGCTTACTGCAATGTGGCTCAGGGAACACCATTGAGACATTTATCTTGTTTATGACCAATGAAGCAGCACATTCCATTCCGATGTAACCACCGCCAATCACCACCGCGTTTCCGCCAGTAGATTTTTGCATGACGTCAACAAGTCTGGTTGCATCCGCCACATCACGGAGATAACATACATTTTCAGCATCTGATCCACTTACACCAAACTCTTCAAGCTTCAAAGCCTATATATAATAAAAAAAACCAACAAGTAACTTATCAGATTCTTGTTTTGAAAGTTTTGTTTCTTTTTATTGAAGGTTTATAAATGACCAGTTTCAGTACCCGGGCACCTGTTGCAATGATGAGAAATTTGTAGCTGATGGTTTCTCCTGTTGCAGTCAGAAGTGTCTTTCGTCTCACATCAGCAGACTTTACCCGAGTCCCCAAAATCAGTTCAATTCCTGAAGATTTTTTATAACACCAAACATGAGCAACCACTTAAAAAAACATGACCATTTAATTCCATATCTTCTTGAATTTAAAGATCATCAAATTTACATGGTTGTTACAGACTTACAGCATCCAAATTGTGTATTATATTTTCATTATCAATTATAGAACAAAAGATCCAACCAGACAAAAAAAGGAAATTTTTCGTGTTCAATGGTTAATAATACCATGTTCCTTGTACCACTTTGGTGTTAACCTCTCTTCATTGGCACCTACACAGGTATGAAATGCAGGGAGGCGTGCAGGAGCTGTGAAGAACAACAAGTACAAAACATAAAAAGTCAGACAGGAAAACTATGAGATAATAAATGACCCCAAAAGCATGATATCAATCTTGGAATATGTATTGATTAGAAATAAGGGAAACTAAAATCTGAGATTGAATTATGAATTTTGTAGGAAGGGGTACCTTCTGGAAGTAGAAAGCCTTTGCTGAGTGCAGGTCTCTCATAAGGAGCCACCTGTAGATAATAAAGATGCGTATCAAGAACAATCAGATTATGTGGATTTTTCTCTCAAACATGATTCAAGCTAGGGAGAGATTTCATCAATAATTCATTGATTTCTTGCAAGTGTAACTGTAATGAATCAGCTTAAGGATTGAATTGAAATTCACTCCATCCATCATTTAAAGTTACATGAAATTATGGTATACGCATGTTAGGTTCCGAAAGGGAAAAGCGATCCATCAATCCTATAGTCATTAAAATCCACAGACAAATAGACAAGTAATAGCTTTTATATGAAAATCGCAGTTACGTGTGAAAACTTTAAGTTCCCACAATCAAGCAAATAGTCAAATCATTGATGATTATTCAAGCACAAGCAAGGACGCAAGCAAGCACATGAGGCAAAACGGCGAACACTTGGCGTGCAAAGTGTAAACCGAAGAACAGCAACCAAAATCAACAAACGAGAGATGATCAATGATTTTAACGTATTCCGCAGACGAAAATGGAAAAGTAGATTAAGGTTGGCACAGTTGCGAACAAAGAAATTCGATGATAACGAAGATGGAAAATTACAGGTTCTTCGGAGATGATGCAGAGTTCCCCATGTGAGACACCTTTCTTGGTGAACTCAAGAGCTGCGTAACCGGCGGCGACGCCTCCACCAAGTATCACATACACAAAAGCTCTTCCCATTTCCCCTTCTGTGTGTGTCTCTCTCTCCCTCCCGCCCACCTAGCCCCTCAAATTCTTTATCTATTTCTAAGCTTCTCTCTCTAGATAAAACTGGCCCCACTCTCTCTCTCTAGATTTAATCTATTTATTATTATGTGTATCCTCCATACCGGAGAATATTTAATTTCTCAATTAACAATTATGGAATGAATTTAACTTTTAGAAAAAATTGTAAAAATGGTTCATATGGTTGGCAAAATAATGTAGTTTTGGTCCAAAACGAAATGTTTTGGACCAATACCGATAGAAGAATATTTAATTTCTCAATTAACAATTATGGAATGAATTTAACTTTTAGAAAAAATTGTAAAAATGGTTCATATGGTTGGCAAAATAATGTAGTTTTGGTCCAAAACGAAATGTTGGTGCATCATGGTTCAATTTTAGATATCTTGTGTGGTTTTGGTCCCTATGGTTGTATTTTCTTGTGTTTTTGGTCCACATCCCACTTAACATGACTAATATGTCCTTTAAATAATTATATTTTAATTTAATGTTTTTATTTTTTTATTCTTATAATAAAATAAAAAACAAAAACAAAATAAACTCTCTCTCTCTCTCTCTCTCTCTCTCTCTCTCAATACCATCATCGGACCACCCATTCCAATTAAGTCGCACCCCACCACACCCTAAAATAAGACCACCATCATCACCACTCCGACGGCGACTCTGTTACCCTAGCTCCGGTGGCGGCTTCCATTGCGAGATCCACAACAAGATACATGATACGATGGCGAGACATCTAGATGTCATTAACAAACTTAGGCTCGAACAACTGGAATCACAAAATCAAGTGAAAGATTCAGCTGAAGAACCCTAAATTCGCCGTCATCGACCACCCAGAACAACTGGACTATCACCACCATCGATCGTCGTCACGCTCCCCACGGTTGCTCGATTTCTACACCATTGTTTGATTTTAGCTCGAATTAGGAGGGTAATTTCAATCTCAGATCCTTGAAATTGACTTAAATTGACTTCGTATCCTCTTATCCTCATATTGTTCGAAAGAAGTAGAAGTTGATCTGGGAGAAGGAGGTCGGGGAAGTAGAACCCTGGCCCTCAACTCTCTTTTACTCTAATTGCGTCGCCACCATCAACCGCACTTGTTCCCTTCAAGCTACCTTTTGCAACATCGGCCATTCGATAACAAAATCGACATCAATCCACATTTCAACGCATAGAACAATTTTGTGGTTCAAGACCACCACTCAACATCCACCATTTTCTTTAAATCCATCGATTTTTTGACGTTTTGGTTTGAATTATCAGGTGAATGGTGGTGGCGAATGGTTATCAGGTTAGGGAAGGAGAGGTGATGGTGGGGGAGATGGAGGTGGTCGGGGAGTCGGCGGCGAATGGTGGTGACGAATGGAGATAATGGCAGGAAGAGTGAGAAAGAATGATTGTGTGTGTTCTTAAGGGGATGGTGGAGAACAACGATGGTAGTAGGTGGATGGTGGTGGTAAACGGCAATGATGAAAGGCGGATGGTGGTAGTGAACGAAAATGGTAGTAGGCGATCGTGGTGGTAAATGATAATGGTGGGATACGTTGGATGTTCTTGAGAGGGTACCACCTGGAGGGTGTTATTGAGAGAGAGAGAGAGAGAGAGAGAGAGAGAGAGAGAGAGAGAGACAGAGACAGAGAGACAGAGAGACTTTTACTAATTAAAAACAATAATATAAATATAAAAAATAAAAAATTCAAATATGAAGGGCATAATAGTCATTTTAAGTGTATATGGACCAAAAACACAAAAAAGATCCAATTTTGGACCAATCGTGCACCAACATTTTGTTTTGGACCAAACTGCATAAATTTGACAACCACAGGGACCATTTTTGCAATTTTGTCTAACTTTTAATAAAATCATGTCATACCGAATTCGTAATCTACAAGTAATTAAATTATTTTTTCGTGTACGATTCATATTTTAAAAAAATAAATCCAATAAAAAACTATGATTATGATAGGATATTATAAATTTTTTTAAAAGGACTATAATTTCCGGAATATAGCATTCTAGAGTAGTAGTGTTCATTTTGAAGCTTTTATTCCGGAGTATATATTCATTAATTCCGGACTGACAAAGTAAATTCTAGAATACGGTAGTCAATATCGTACATAGATGTGACATTACGGAATCACAGACACACACTTCAGACTCTAGAAAACAACATTTTTTCATCCAATATATAAATGGTATCTCATATAGTTACTCACTTACTTAGAATCATCCATAATTATTCATTATAACTACTTCAAGATGAGTTTCTCATACGGTGATTGCGAAGAAAGTTTTAGCGATCTGTTTATTTACTTACACAACCTTCAGCCGACCAACTCTCATAGCTATATCAACATCAAAACAAATATGATGAATCTGATGGGTTTTGGTCATAAGACATCCTATGTACTCATACAAACCCTAATGCTTGGATCTAGGTTTCTCTATTGTACATGCAAGTTATCCAAGACTATAAACCCTAATTCTAGCATACATATAATCATATTAACATGATAATAAGTTTATAGTGTTACCTTGATTGTTATGTAGCAATAACAATCCCAAATCTCCTTGAATTTGACTTTGGAAGGCTTAGAGTCACAAGTGTCACTCCTCTAATGGCTCACAAACACCATAAGCAAGAGGATGAAGAAGAGAGAGGTTGGAGGCTACCAAAAACGTGTGTAAACCCTTACAAGAAGCTTAGCCACATTTTTGAGCCTTAAGGGGTCTTTATATAGTTGGGCTATTAGGGTTATCTAACAAGGAAACCCTAATTTGGATGCTTAAGCCCTAAGCAACCCATAGACTCCTTTTATTAAGCCCATGGACGATTTCCTTATGGGTTTCCCATTAGAATTCGTCCATCCCTTAATATAAGGCAATCCATGGCCCAAATTGCAATTATCCTATAATTACAATTCCAGTCCCTTAAGTTTAATTAATCTCTTTTAGTCACAAAACTAATTACCAATTAATTATTGACTAATATTAATTAAACAATATGATTTCTCCTTTAATATATTATTCTCATAATACATTAATAAATCATATTTAATCCTTACTCTCCATAATTCATCCTATCAAGTTGCTTTGGTGAAGGCAACCCAAAAGGACCATGCACCATCGGGTCAAGTACATACCAAAATAGTTATGGACTTAGACAATAATCCAACAGTCTCCCACTTGGATAAGTCTAACAACTATTCTGTGTATGACTTCAGATCCTGATCTGCAATCGTAGCTTTCCAAAGCCGCTGTCAACTCTGATCCTATCAGATACGCGTGTCCTTAGATAAGGGATCATATATTCCTCCATTCTAGATATCGTATGAGATATGATTTCTAATCATTCTCTTTGTACTACTTCTCGATTTCTGATTTATGACGACAGACTAATTGAACAAATCAAATTAGCCCTAGCCCGGCCGAGCATTTACGTTTGTCATCACTAAACCATCAAGGGGCCCAAAGATATCGCTTCTATCCTACCTTGGATAAAAGGAACGGATAAACTTTGATACAATGCTTGCTTGCACTCACCAACCAAATCACACACAACAATATGTTTTATAACACCAAGTTACTAGTGCATTTACATATTATCAATGTGCAACCGATTAGCAAGATACAACTCACACATCTCGGTTTCAAGAATATAAGATGTTATCGTCTCACCAATCACTCGTAATACAATTCATGGAGTGATCCAAGTGAGCGTGGGTTTAATCCAATTCTCAAATCATATTCATAAGCACTCATGAACGTTGCAGCAAACATTTGCTTATGTCTAATACTCTTCTAGACAATCCACACACCAATTCATGACAATCTTCATTCATATCTACTTCCAACATATGAACGACTGTGGCCCGTTTGAATAATTCGATTATTCTTAATAAACTCAATTATTCTGGAAGTCAAAACATGCAAGGTGAAACACAAGAATAATACTAATCCCATATGGCCTCAAACCTTTGAGTATAAACAAAACACGTTTTATTTATCACCATATCGATTACTCATTATTTGTCGTTTCGGGTAATCAACTTTTTACTTGAATTATTACACTTGTCCCATGCTCCTAGCATGCACACAATGTTTACCTATGGTTCTTACTTTTGTGAAATAGACAAATTGAACACGTTTCCAATCATTCTCATTTCACAACTCCAAATCCATTTTCTTAAGTGTAAGAATATCAAATTCTTGTTACTTATAGAATATACTAGATTCTAACACTTTATGCAACGATCCTTTTGTAATGTCACTGCACCAAAGTCTCAAAGACTATTGCCAATGATATTACAAATTCCTCTAACGTAGATTGTTACAAGACAATTCCTTAGATATGATGTCTCTCTCTCAAAGTACATTCCTTTGAACATCCTTTTGCATAAAAGTTTCTAATCTAGACATAGATTTTCAATATTCAATTCAATATAGATACATTTCCATATTTTCCATATGACAACTTATTTTTAATAGAATCTTATCTATTCCTAATAATGTCGATATGGTCCATCCAATATGGAAACATTTCCATAATTTCCAATACTATACTTCCAACTACTCACAAGCGACCAATCCTTGTCAAACTTTGGATTGTCCTTTGATAGTTGTTTAATTATTTTAGTCAAAACCGATTCTAGTCCCTTTTCCCTCTCAATGCGCTAGACATTTGGAAAATTTTAGAATGGTCAAACATTAAAGCATTTGCAATCGATCCTATACCCGAAGCGTATGGGACATGATGCACAATGTTTTATTTGCTATGTTCTCAAAATTCGAATTGTGAAGAGGAATGCCGTAATCATAATCGAAATTTTAAGAACACACTATGTACCTTTGACTAAATTTATTAACATTTCACAACCTAATCCTTTAGATTTGAAATGAAGCATAATATTATCTCCCTTAATTATAGCAAAACAACCTTTCAACTCTTACAACTTTGCAAAGTATGACTCTTGTTTTCTATAATTAATATTGCCAACTATGCAATACTTGCCTTAATAATCATACAATCATAACATTTATGCTCCCACTATCATGATGATTATTATAAAACATAACACTTATGCTCCCACTAGCTTCGACATGTATTCATAAACATCTTAACTTTCAGAAAAAATACCTATTGAATTTCTTAAGTCCATGTTTCTAATACTTAGTGCTTTGATAATCTTTTATCAAGGCTTCTTGAACTTATACACCTTTGCCTTAGATAGTTCATATGTGTGTCTTAACAATTAAGACTAATTGCCAAACCTCACAATTCAAATTATGGAAAGGGATGTCGTAACCATGATCGAATTCGAGAATGCAATTTTACAACCACTATCTTTTAAAATCTTTCTTAGTGAAAGCATTTTCTCACAATCATTTTCATGAAGGAGGAAATCTTATGACACTTAGATTTAAACGGTGTACGTGTTCCTATCCATGCGAATTTGTTAAAACCAAAGTTTACGACAAATTCAAACTCATATGGATCGAACTTTCTTAATATTGATTTCTTGCCTTATGGTAGCACAGCTGCCCACTACGTCTTCCAAGTAGTTAAGCATCTTACCTTTTTCCTATCAATGCACCTTTCATTGATCAAGGTCGTTGCTTCTTACGCATTCAAATGAGAACTCATAGGACTCACATGCATAATTAACTCGATTGGATTGGCACAGAAACAAAATAATGTCAACACGCTAGGTTGTAAACCTCAACTCGTGTGCTAGTGATGATCGATAAGGTTTATTTGATTTGTTCTTGAAACTTTTCAAGACTATTAAGACTCCCACTGACTCCTTGACATATACGATTCTCTTATCAAAACATTTCTTGACAAACAATATTCAAGAGTTAGTGTAGCTTATATCCAAACACTTCATAATTTTGGTCTTAGTTGGTCTTTGTCTTATCCAAGACATCACAACTTTCCACAATTGATGAATGTTATAAACCTTCTTAATACTATTCACTCAATGTCACAATCTTGACTTTAAGACTTGTTTTGGAACGAAGTATGATTGACTTCTTGATTTGACCATTTCTTCAATCTTTGATTCCTCTTCTTGGACATACAATTGTACCAAGACTCATTAGAGGATCAATTGAGATATGGTTCTTAATCATTAAGACCTATCATAAAGCATAAAAGCTACTCTCCCTTCTTCTTAGAATGGAGAAACTCTTATCTTTCTGCCTACTTGATTCTTCTTATTCGTTTTGCTATTGATCTAAACCCTTTAATCAATTCAAAATTACACTTAATCTTGTAAGTGTAATCATATTTACCGAGCCTTTATTAAATCATGACGAATATCTTTGTTACTCTTATGGTGAACTTGATCAACACACAACTTTATGTACTCGATCTCCTAGTCCTTCACTTGACACTTTGTCAATGAATTAGTCCAATTTCCAAATACGAAATTTCTCATTCATCGTGCATCCACGTTGCATGATTCCAAGTTTCTGTCCAATTGAAACTTGGGTGATGAGAAACTCTCCCTATTTGGTAAATTCTTGACATTTCCATAAATAATATAACTAAGAATCATATCCATTCGTTGTAGAAATATGCAAACATCAATTTTCACATAACGATTTCATTGCAAGGAAGTAAATAAATAAATAAATAAGTCAAACAAAATTTATTTTATTTATAAAAGCAGCGGAAAAACATTTTTCCTTGCAAAATCTATTGAAAACTATGTAAAAAGAAAATTTATAACAATTCTATCATAACTATTTAAGCTCAAAATCCAATCGTCAAGTCCATGAGATCGAGATCCATCTCTTGTGATTAGATTCATCTTGCTCTCTTATCAAGCTTCCTTTCTTTTCACCGATCCTACAAAACATTCAAATGTAATCTTATCACATCATGTATTAAGAATCAATGAATAGGAACTTAATGGAGTTAGATAGTGGATTCTTACCTAAAGCGTAGTCATACTTTTGACTCTCCCATCTCTTATATCTCTTAGGTAAGTAGGGCAACTTCGTCTCCAATGCCCCTTCTCTTGGCAATAAAAGCAAATTGACTCCTTTGGAACAACACATGGAACTACTTCAGACATTGCTTTTCTCTTATGATCAAACTTTTTGATCATAGCATGTCTTTCATTGCCATTGTCTATAGCCATAGAGGTCTTGAAGGCAGATTCACCAATCAACTTTGCTTTTCTATTGCACCAAACCATTGTTGATTCAGCAACAATAAGCATATATGTGAGATCTATAAGGGTCACGTCGTGGTTCATCATATAGTACTCTCTTACGAACTCACTATACGAGTTTGGAAGTGACTGAAGAACCCAATCAACAACCATCGCTTCACCGACAACGGATCCCATCATTCTTAATCTATCAATGTGTGATTTCATCCCTAAGACGTGTGCACACACCAACTTGCCCTCTTTAAGTTCACTTGCCAAAAGGGCTTGAGTGATATTGAACCTTTCAATTTTACAATCTTGTGGGTTAGGGAGAATAATTGGAGGAGGAGGAGGAAGTGAAGCATGATTTCTTGTTCCTCGATCGAATCGTGGAATATCATCTTCATGTGGAATGCTTGTTCCACGAGACTTGAGAGGACCATAGTTGTCGAACTTTGACATCGGGAGAAAAACGAATTCAAGTTAGTTGATTGATTGAGTCCTTGGTAAATCACCCAAATGAAATTCCAAGGTTAGGACCCAACACAATATCCTACAACTCGGGAAAGGGATGCCGTAACCCAAATTGCAGAACATTTGAAGGTAAATGAATGACGATTCACTAGTTTCCACCATGAAAAACGAAAAATAAATTTAAGTTTTAAATCTATGAAAACTCCTAGATCCTTTGAGATTCATTGAACTTTCAATGGCATGTTTAAATCTCAATATGCCCCTCTTGTTTGTGACTGGGATGCCGAGGATCACAAAGCGGGTGTGAATAACCATGCAAACTACATGGTGCCCTCACATGTTACAGTCACCTATTCGATGTGCCGGTAAACCACACACGCTCCACCGAACTATGACAAACATTGAGTCACCCTTTGCTACCTTTGCTTAGAACCATTTAGTGTGCTGGTAAACCACACACGCTCCACTAACGTCTTTGCAAGGGCACAAAGTGTAATTTCATGGAATTGCATCAATTCACTTTTGCCTAAGTAACTAAGATTGGGAATTAGAAAAACATTTAGTTACTTTGTATTTCATTATACTTATAACGGAAGATTTCGTCCTATTCTACCCGTTCGGCTAACGACCCTCCACTAGTCAAGAGTGCGGTGGGTAAGAGTGGATACCCATTCAATCGCCATTTTATAGGCAATTTCCTTAAACACCCCTTAAAGACCAGCTTCGTGAATGAGTCCTACTAACGGTAAGACTGACTTTTACTCATACATATATATAATGTTAGACCTTTAATGTTATATATATAGTATAGGGTGTATTTCACACTTTTAAAATACTATATGGTTAACTTTAACAATTACACTTTTAATTCAATTAAATGGTTAACCTAAACTTTTATGGATTTATTAAACCTCTTTTAATTATACTCCTTAATTAATTAATAAAACCATAAGGGTGTGATTTGAACTTTTCAAAACATTACTAGGTTTTTAGAATTTAACATTTCTAATTAAACCTTTAATCAATTTTAAATTCCAAAACTTGAGGGGAAGTTTTGAAACCTTTTTCAAAACATTAGGGTTTTAACTATTTAAATTTCAAAACTTCAAAACTTTTGGGTTCAAATTTAAATTATAAAACCTAAAGGGTAAAATATGAAACTTTTCATAACAACAAGGATCAAATAACAAATAATCTAAACTAACATTTAGTTACATAATTATCCATATTTGATTTGTTTAATGATTTCTTGCAAAACAATTTATCAATTTACTCAAAATAATTAATCAATTATCTTATAAGGAAACAATTATCTTGTTAATTGATAATTATCTTTAATTAGATCAAGAATATAGTCATATATATCATAAAATCGGATTTATATTGATCTAACATGATAAGGTAACTATCCAAATGCAAAAACAGCAAGAAATCCCGAGATAAGCATTATCTGATGCTCGAACTCGCCGAGTACTACACTGTACTCGCCGAGTTGAGGGGTACTCGCCGAGTTCCTCAGCCATAAAGCCCAAAAAACGATTTTCCAGTTATACAATGCATCAATACAATTGAAACCAAGCTAGGCTCTGATACCACTGATGGGTTTTGGTCATAAGACATCCTATGTACTCATACAAACCCTAATGCTTGGATCTAGGTTTCTCTATTGTACATGCAAGTTATCCAAGACTATAAACCCTAATTCTAGCATACATATAATCATATTAACATGAGAATAAGTTTATAGTGTTACCTTGATTGTTATGTAGCAATAACAATCCCAAATCTCCTTGAATTTGACTTTGGAAGGCTTAGAGTCACAAGTGTCACTCCTCTAATGGCTCACAAACACCATAAGCAAGAGGATGAAGAGGAGAGAGGTTGGAGGCTGCCAAAAACGTGTGTAAACCCTTACAAGAAGCTTAGCCACGTTTTTGAGCCTTAAGGGGTCTTTATATAGTTGGGCTATTAGGGTTATCTAACAAGGAAACCCTAATTTGGATGCTTAAGCCCTAAGCAACCCATAGACTCCTTTTATTAAGCCCATGGACGATTTCCTTATGGGTTTCCCATTAGAATTCGTCCATCCCTTAATATAAGGCAATCCATGGCCCAAATTGCAATTATCCTATAATTACAATTCCAGTCCCTTAAGTTTAATTAATCTCTTTTAGTCACAAAACTAATTACCAATTAATTATTGACTAATATTAATTAAACAATATGATTTCTCCTTTAATATATTATTCTCATAATACATTAATAAATCATATTTAATCCTTACTCTCCATAATTCATCCTATCAAGTTGCTTTGGTGAAGGCAACCCAAAAGAACCATGCACCATCGGGTCAAGTACATACCAAAATAGTTATGGACTTAGACACTAATCCAACAGAATCATTTCCACTTTGTCTTACGGCTATTGGATATGTGGTAAAATTGTTTCGTGTCATATTTTAATTGTTTCTTTAAATGTTATAATGTTTATACAAATGATTGGTTTGTTTTCCCAAAAGAAATACATCTTCATGTATTCATAAGTTGTTTGTTTCCTGTCATCTTTAAGGTAGTGTTCGTCTACGGGATGACTACCTAAAGGCAGTGTTGATAGTGGTTGCTATGGACAGAAGCAACCAAGCTCTATCTATAGCATTTGGCGTGACAAATAATATTGACTCTTGTACCTGATTCCTGATGATGTTGAAGGAAGTTATAGGAAAGGGTAGGGAAGTGTCGTTCATAACCAATATGGACAATGTCATTAGTTCTTGCATAGGTCGACTATTCCTTAATTATTATCATGATTATTGATGTAAAAGTGTGTTCATGTATTTACGAACAAAAATTGGTGGAAAGACAATTAGAACATTTGTACTTCCATCCATGCAAATCATATATTGTGTCTGATTTTCAACAAACATTTTGTTGGCTAAGTCATGGTGCACGTGAGGTGCTTGTTAACTTACATAAACGTATACAAAATTAAAACCAAGTTGTACAAACGTATCCATAACAAAAATTATAAATTCGAAGCTAGTCTATAATAATAGGTTTGTCTAAACTTGCTCCGGTTTCATTTTTCAGAGTTCTATCTGTTTCCAATTTAAGTTTTAACACCATTTCTAATTTCTTTCTTATATTTATAGGTGCTTTTCATGGTTTTTTCTAACTCAGCATCTTGGTTTTTTATCTGCATAATAAAATTACATCATTTTAATATGTTACCATAAAAATAAAATAAAATATTTATTACAAATTTTTTAATTCGGTTTTACCTTTATCAAGCGCAATTCTGAAAAACTCTTGTAAATTGAATACAATTTATTCGTCTGTAAAACACACTCGGTCTTCGGACTAATACATAGTATTTAACAATATCAAAAACGATATATATATTGAAATTTTATTTTAGAATATCATTCCGGAATTGGTCGTCGTATTCTGGAGTTGTATTCCGGAATGATACTACCATTTTGGAATCCCTTGTATGTCTAATTTAGACTTGTTTTTTTTTAAAACTAAAAATGGTGCTTATCACTTATATGTCTAAAACAAAAAAGACAAAAAAAAAAAAGTAAATATTTCAGACTTTATATGTCTAACACATTTAAGAGTTTTTTGTATTTCGGACATGATCTACGCATCCCGGAATACAAATAATTGTTTGTAAAATTAAATGCAAGTAACTTAAATAGTAGAAATGGTTTGGTTTAATGAATCCATAGTAAAACCTCTGTCCGAATGAAATGCAAATAGCACCACTTTTGAAATTTCAAAATTCATAATACTTATTCTTGATTTTTGGGTGTGGGACCATATATATATATATATATATATATATATATATATATATATATATATATATATATATATATATATATATATATATATGTATATTAAGTTGCCATTTTAACTTATAATATTATAAAGTATAAGGGTAGAATTTTAACTTTTAAAATTCTAAGGGTTGGAACTAAAATTTATTAAGTTACTTTACATGTTCCAAAACTTAACGACAAGATTTGTAACTTTACAAAACCTTTCACATTCATAACTTATGAGTCATTAAAATGAAGACTCTTCATTTTATAACTTGTGTGTTCTTTTAATGGTTTTTTTAACACAAAGAGACTTTTGGTTATCCATAACTTGAGGACAAGTTATGGATTCCATTAAAACACATAAAGATCATGAATTAATCATATATACAAGTAATTCTTATGATCCATCAAAAACTAATAAGAGCATGAATATTCATATCAAAGTTTCAAGAACATATGAACACATATAATCATGAAAAATTGATATTAGCCATCGTAAATGGATTAGAACAACCATTACACCATCTAAAACAAGTTTTATAACACCAAAACAGTTTAGGGTAATGTTTCTAGTCCATTTCCAGCAGCATTAATCGAATTTTTGCATTCTGCATAGCCAACTCGTCGAGTACACGAACTGACTCGTCGAGTTTGTTGCATTATCCCTTGGACTCATCGAGTCCTCCCCATGGGCTCGTCGAGTTCCCTGTGCAGACAACAAAAAATCGATTTTCAACACTATTTTGCATCAAGTATTCACAAACAAACCTAGCTCTGATACCACTGATGGGTTTTGAGCATTCTAACACTTCCTAAGTGTACATGCAACCCTAATAACATTGGATCTATGTTTGTCTAAAATACAAGCAAAATATGATTTCCAAGGTTCATAATCCTATCTAGCATACATGGGGAACTTTTATTCTAAAAGGATAGCTAGAATTACATACCTTGTACTTTATTTGATTCCTTGAAAACCGTGTGAGCCTAGCACCCCAAGTGTGATGCCTAAAATGCTTCACACAACACCAAATGCCTTTGGAATGACTTTTGAGAGAATGCACACACTTGTAAAATCGGCCTAGCCCTCTTATGTTCTTAGTGTAGCCAATTTTGGTATATAACGTGTTCCTTATATAGTGTAACACATCTAGGGTTACACCATGTAAACCCTAATGTGTCACGACTCTTCATCTCCATGCCCCATGGGTTTGTAACTCCCATGGAGCATCCTATGGGTTTAACCCAACTTGATAATTCATGGAGCCTTTTAGCCCACTATACAAGTTATGGATGATTTACATAATCAACCCATATATTTAATTAGTCATCTTTTGATCACTTAATTAATTCCAAATTAATTCTTGATCAATACTAATTAAATAATACTATTAATATATTAGAACTTATAATATATTAATAAACCAAAAGTGTTATTTCTCTCATTTAGTTTATCCAAATGCATGATGCCATGCAACCCAAATGGACCATGCTGGGTCAGGTCAAGTACATACCAGAAATAGTTATGGACTTAGACACCTTATCCAACACTTCCTTCGGGTGCTAGGGATTTAATTAGACTTTAGGGAGGGTTAAAACCCTTAGAGAGAGAAACATCTGGTTGGGATGTCAAGCCCACCAAGCTAATTACACCCTTTGATTGCTAAATAAATGTAATATAATGGTAAAAAGGGGTATTGATCCTCGGGGAAATGGTTGTATTCAATCACCAATGCAATTCAATAAAACTAGTGAAATTAAACTAACTAACTACAATTAAACTAAAAGGGGGGGGGGGGTGTTTGATTTTACTTGAATAACTAAAAACCTTGCAATTAAGCAAGTTGATGAGATGCTCAAAGGTTGGGAATAATTGGTTAACTAAGGCAATTCAACACAATGAACATTTGTGTGTTTATCATTATGATCTAATACAAAGCTTATCCTTCATCCCAGATTGGTTATAGCAATCATGAAGCATGATATGCCAAGATTCCTCATAGGTAGTATGGAGGTTGGGGAAGCCCACAACACACCTTCTTAATTAAGATCAAGGGTCAATTGAAGCTATTAATCCTAAGAAATCAATTAGCCTTAAGAATGAAGGAATCCCCAATTCCTAGAGGATGTCAAATGCTTACACATCCATAAAGGAGATATGATTCATAAGCTAGAGATGATTTCTACCATCATAAAGCCTTTGTTATAGATAAATTCAATGATCCAATGCAAAATCAATGAAATAAATCAACCATTGCTCAATCAAATACTAAACTCATGATTAAAGCATCAAATAAGCATAAGAATTGCAAACTAGAATCATAAACATGGAATAAATTGATAATCAACATAAATCCTTCAAAACCCACAAACATTCATTGGTTTTCAGCCAAAGTCAACCAAATAAGAGTATTAGCCACTCATGACAACAAAGTAACAAGAACAATAATCTAATTGCATAAAGAAACTACCTAAGATTTGGAAAGATGAAAGGAAATGATTTCTAGCTCCCAAAATCACCTCCTGCAGGTCTCCAATTGTGGAAAATCGTGAATGAGCTTCTAGATCTGATCCCTAAGGGTTATGGCAAGCCAAATGACCAAAATTCCCAAACTGGGCAGTTGCGCGGGTACCCGCGCGATGAAAATTCTACCCGCGCAAATGTTGTTGTAATGCTATTGGTCCACCAAGCCACTCCACCCTTCCACTACCAAAGATTCCTTTGGTCCCCCTCCTTATCCATGTAATTTGAAATGCACCAATCATCAATTAGCCACCAAATGAATGCTCCAAGCCCAAAATTTGAATTTTATGATCCATCTCCACAAGCCCAAATAATCTAAGCCAATAACTTTCAAAGCCCAATTCTTCCTCTTTGATTCCGCCAAGCCCAATAATACCTCGGGAGCCCACTAAGCCCGTCTCCAATCAACCCGCAACCGCAACAAGCACCGAAATACCTACAAAATATCTCATGCAACATAACAAGCACCCGGTACGATCCATACTAAAGAAAAATAAATAAAATGCAATGCATTAATGATAAAAAGATCTAAAAATCTAAAATAAACTAATAAAAATAAGGAAATAAAATAAGCTATCAAATCACCCCAAGCTTAAACCTAACTTGTCCTCAAGTTAGAACAAGACTAAAAATGAGCTCGGGGTGAACTATCTAAAAAGGAAAAAGAAAGATACCATAGAACTTGGTCAACATCAGTCAACATGGTCGGAATTAGTCCTTAATGGACCCTACGCATCTTCAAAATGTTCCCCGCTTTAGAGCCATAAACCACATTCTTAACCACTTGATGAGCAAATAGACCACGGCTGGATGCGGTCGCGGTGTGCAAGACAAAGGAAACAGAGATGCGCCCAGTGGGGACACTTTAAATCACCAATGTAGACCATAGTGCACGAAGGAAAGGCGCCTCTTTACACACTATGATTCCTACATTTGTCAGGCCAAAGTGTGTAATAACGAAATAGGGTTTTGTAGCACGGCCTCCGGGCAAACATCTGGTTTCAAAGGCTTCTCCCTTGTACTGTCCTTTATAGTCTACCGTCTCATCGTCGAAGCCTTTTCTCACCAAAAATCAAAAATAAAATAATAAAAATTATACTTAACCTAAATCTAAACCTAACAACCTAAATCTTCAATCTTGAACTTCTGTTATTGGGTCTTCAATCACATTCGCTGCTTGACATCCATTTTTTTTTTGAATAAATTAGATATATAACATAAGTCTTGAACTTGGAATCTTGTTCTTCTTTTTGTGTTGCTCTTTTTCTTCATTTTTTTCTTCTTTGTTTTTGTTGCTTTTCTTGAATCATCTTTAATAGGCTCTTATTTTCTTCACATTTTCAAATTTCTTCATTCTTTATGTTGCTTCTTGGAAGGTCTAAGGATTTTCACCAAGTAACATAGGACTCCAATAGTGAAAATTGAGTGATAGATAAAGGTTAATATGAACACCTAATGATCATTGACAATGTGCCGGGATCAACTAAAAAGGGTGGGGAAAGACTCAAAAATGGGTGTTACCGAAAAGACTTGGTCCCAAAAGATGTGAATTGGGGGACCCACTTCAAAGTTCATCAAGCACCTCAATGCAAGGTGTGATAAACAAAATCTATCTAACTATCTACTCTAGACCCTTAGAAAAATGATAACATATCCTAAAAAGGCGGTGAGAATCTAACTAAACAAGGCTCGGACGAGACTCGGGAGTACTAAGGGGTACTCCCTGCAAAACCAAGATGCGAGTCTTCAATATCTTCAAAATACCTTACCGGGCTAGTCTTTGCTCGCACACATTGGCATGACCAACCACATCCCTCCGCACCTAGACCCAATCAAGCTACCTGCATCTGACCCCCACACAAGCGGTCTCAAAGTGGTATGTGAGGCTCAAAACGTGCCCCATTCATCAAATACAAGGAATTCCATATCAAGACCCAGGACCAATCTATGATTCAATACTTATGACTCGGCGCTATGGTACTTGTAGGGATGAGAAGACAAGAGAGAACAAAAATGCATGAACTTAAACTAGAATGCATCTAAAAAATATGAAAATTAGAAAAGAAAGAAAGAAAATATGCAATATTTTTGAATTTTTTATGCAATTTTTATGAATGCCCTAAATGACTAACTCTAAATGCAACTATATACAACCTAAATGTCACACCCCAAAACCAAGAACGACGGAAACGTTATGGGGCGGAGGACGTCATGTACAGTATCACAACAATGAAAAGTAGTAAACAAGCAACAACATTATCCATTGCATTAATAATAGAATTATTATACAAGTGTGTTCTGTCAAATTTTGATAAACACTAAAGCATAAATCAAAATGAAAGATGAATCTTCAACGAGCTCCATCTTCCCTAGTCCTTGCATCGGTACCTGTCTATGAGGACCTGAGGATACAAGTAATTTTGAAAGTGAGTATCAGCTTTAAAGCTGGTGATATCATAAGTATTTTAGTGTCTTAATTTGTATGTAAATACTTGTATGTATTTGAAATGTAAGTATTTGTATGTATACGAATTGTAAGTATTGAAAATGTAAATGAACTATAAGTATGAAAATGTATATGAATTGTAAGTATGAACATGTTTGTAAAACAACTGTAAACATTTGAAAAACCCTAGAAATCCCTATGATTCCTATAGTAACAAAAGGAGTATTCTACCAAGACTTAACTTTTCTCATGTAGTCTTCTACCAAGACCTAACTGTTCTAAATGTAGTCTTCTACCAAGACCTAACTGTAATATTATCACCCTTTGGTACTCGGGCAAATAACAATGTTAACTGAAGACATTCGTAGATGTACATCTACCTCTGTTGCTAACAACTGAGTATAGGAATAGTCAGTCCCCAAAAGTATACCTCTATTGCTAACAGCTGGGTATAGGATGCTCGAACCGTTTAGTTCCTCGATTTTGGAAGATTTGAAATGGGTCATTCATTTCTAACTTTGAGGGGGAGAATGTTGGGGTGCAAAGTTATTTAATATTGACTTTGTAAATGTGTGAATTTTGTAAAACCCACTTGCATGTGGTGCATTAGCCTTTAGACCTAAGAGTTAGTGAGAGTGAGAGAGACATGTAAACACCTCTATATAAGGTGGTTTTAGTCCACTTGTAGAGGTGTGCTTGAGGGATGTAAAAGTTGAGTGTGTAAGTGTGTGTTATTTATGTAGTCTAGATGTAGATCCTTTTTGTAACACCATACATATTAATACATCTCTTGAACACCCAAATCACCATGTTCATTATGCAAACTTTAATTCCGCATGGCAAACCATGTTCTAATGTCACTACAAATATGAATAATGCCCTTATCAAATATGGTCAAATCGTGAACTCAAAAATAGAAGAATGGGTGACTCGCCGAGTGCATATGAGGACTCGCCAAGTTGTAGTGTAACTGGCAGAATAGTCGCATTTTCTTAACATGGACTTGCCGAGTTGAGGATATGGACTCGACGAGTCAGCGCTGTATGGACAAAAACATCATTTTATGCTTCAGGTTCATTCTAGAATTCAAGGAGAATATTTGTGACATCCCCAAAATCACGGCCAGAAAAGACCGGTTTTGTTTATACTTTATTTCAAAATCAGAGTTATCTTTTAATAAAAGGATTGCGGAATTTGTCCCAAAACAATAATATGATAAAGATTTATCAAAAGCATTTCCATAGAAATGTATTTCATTAAAAGACTCGGGATGTCATGTTCGTACAGATCAAAAGTATAAACAGTACAATATAAGCCTTACTACATTATTTCATATCTACAGGCCTATATCCGTAATCCATCGTCCAAAATATCACACCTATGCTCATGCGCCACTACCTGTAATACATAAAACTGAGTGGGTCAGGCTTGGGAGCCTGGTGAGCACATAGGGTTTTCAACCCACAATAAATAAGTTTATTAATTTCATCAATCAACAATAACCCGATTACCCGTTCCCGTTATCCTCACTTTACGTCCCTAAACACCTATCATAAGGGACCTAGCCTAAGGATCATCATCGGGACGGACACTACTGCTAAGGGGATTCCTCAGCAATAAATGTCCTAATAGGCAACCATGTGGGGGATGGAGTACACCGGTGAACACATCGTTCATAACACCTACAGGTTGCGAGCCTGCTAGTGTTCCACTGGACTGTCTAGAAGAGTCCGTGGTCGTCATCTATACTCCGCTAGATGACTGGATCAACAACAACAACATCGAGGCCTCTCATCATTTTATCACACATCACCTATTACATCTACCCATGTTTTACCCCAACATTTTCATAGATATAAAATACGTATACAGTTTAAATCATTGAAAACATGTATAACAACGTTCATCTAGCATAGATAGCAAGTATTCAGATAATATGCACACATAGCACGTAATTTATATAAAATACTTCATATCTATGTGTAAGTTGAAGGTAACTATGCACTCACCTGATTAGGTGGTGACTCAGCACTCAGACAATGCTTTGATACTCTCAAAATGATATTCCTTCGATAAAACCTAGTATCGATACCACTAGGGTTTAGTCTAATGATAACCGTGACAAATTAATTGTCTGAGTATTATTAAGCATTAATAATACTCGATATATCTCATAATAATAGCCCAAATAATTATTTTAAGGACCTAATAACATTCCTATAATTATTTGAAAGCTATATTAAAAATTGCATAAGCGTAGCATACTTACAGCGAATTTTATCGAAAACCGGGACTTAATTGGAGCAGCGTTTCGAAACCGAAAAACTCCTTTTTCTCGGGACTCTGGGAGCCTCGGGGCTTCCTTAGGGTGCTAGGGGTTTAACTAGGGCTTAGGGGTGGTTTGGAACCTTAGAGAGAGAAAGAAACTAGAGAGAGAATGAGAAATGGTGTGAAAAATGAGGGCACCTTCGGCCCCCTTTTATAGGCGCGAGGGCCTCGGATACGCGGCGCGTCCAGCAGCGCTACGCGGGGCGTAGCTCGGAGGTGGCTGCCAGCTCGCAACAGCTGGCTCGCACTCGGACTCGGACGGATAAGGCCGAAGGTACGCGGGGAGTACCGGACCTCGTACGCGAGGCGTAATGCGAGTCGTCGTGGCGCGATCCGGAGCGAATCCTTGGTCAGCAAGCAACGGCTCAGAAGCGGCCACGTCATCATCTTCGCAACAGGTTTCGCATTTTCGAGTCCTAACTTCAAAAATTCGTAACTTTCGCATACGAGCTCTGTTTTTGACGTTCTTTATATCCACGCGAAGGTGGAAACATACTCTACAACTTTCGTTTAGACTTTGTTGGCTAATTTTGACTCGATTTTAAATTTTGTTTTATCAACGGGTCGGGATAGGATTGGTCTGTTAAATCCTCATAACTTCTTCATCCGACATCCGTTTTCGCCCATCTTTTTCTCGTTACGTTACTCTTAACGAGATCTTCGATTCTCATTTAGGTCGTGTCGGCTAAAAACCGCTCGATCAAACATTTGAATTTCGGGCAGTACACTGCTAGTCCGAAACTTCGAAAAATCGTAACTTCTTCATACGGAGTCAGATTTGGGCGTTCTTTTTATCGATGTTCTTAGTTTAACGTATTCTACGAATTTTGTTTATATTTCTAAGGCTAAAAAGTCTTCTATCGTAAATTCACTATTTTATGTCTTCCGGTGCCGTGTCGGTTGTGCCGTAAAACTTCGGCGGGTCATAACTTCTTCGTTATAGCTCGGATTTCGGCGTTCTTTATATGTACGGAAACCTTGAGACATATTCTACAACTTTATGTAGAGATATCGGGATTATCTCACACTTTAATTTTGACGCTCATTTTTATTCTTTATTAATTATACATTTATAATTAAACAATAAACACATAATTCACATAATACTCAAATATTTCATATTTATTACTTCAAAAAGAGTTACAATAGTTTACCTAGACTATTACATTGACAAAAATGCTTAGCCCTGAAAACCCGGGCGTTACAATTCTCTCCCCCTTAGGATGATTCCGTCCCGGAATCATGCATCAGCAAACAGATGTGGATAATGACTCATCATGTCATCCTCTGTTTCCCAAGTGAGATTCGGCCCATTCGAATGTTTCCATTGGACTAGCACTAAGTCGACCATCTTGCGTCGTAACTTCTTAGTCTTACGGTCAACAATTGCCTCGGGCTCTTCGATCAGCCTTTTATTCTCATCCATCCTTAACTCTGAGATTGGAATTATGTTGGGAACATCTCCCATGAATTTCCTCAAATAACACACATGGAAGGTGTTATGAATACCATTGAGTTCTTCGGGCAATTCCAGCTTGTAAGCTTGGTTCCCAATCCTCTGAAGAACTTTGAACGGTCCAATAAACCTTGGACTCAACTTTCCTCGTTTCCCAAATCGTATAAGTCCCTTCCACGGTGAGAATTTAAGTAAAACGGAATCCCCAACTTCGAAGGTTATCGGTCGTCTTTTCTTGTCGGCATAGTTCTTCTGACGATCCTGAGCTGCTAACATTCTTTCCCTAATCACCTTCAATTTCTTAGCAGTCTCATGGAATATCTCGGGGCCCATAAACTGCTTCTCTCCGGCTTCAAGCCAACAAGACGGCGTACGACACTTCTGTCCATACAAGGCCTGATAAGGTGCCATCTTGATGCTCGAGTGAAAACTATTGTTGTAGGAAAATTCTACTAGAGGTAAGTGGTCGTCCCAATTCCCTTGGAATTCGAGGGTACATGCTCTCAGCATATCTTCCAACGTTTGAATCGTTCTTTCGCTCTGACCATCAGTTTGCGGATGGTAAGCAGTACTCAAACACAACTTTGTACCCAACTCCTCTTGTAGACTTCTCCAAAACCTCGACGTGAAACGACTATCACGATCTGACACAATCGTAAGAGGGACACCGTGAAGTCTTACAATTTCCTTCACATAAGCATTTGCGAGCTTATCCATAGACCACTTCTCGTTGGCTGCTATGAAGTGTGCACTCTTGGTAAAACGATCCACGACTACCCAAATCATGTCGTGTCCGTTCTTCGTTCTGGGCAGTTTAGTCACAAAATCCATGGTGATGTCTTCCCATTTACCCATGGGTACAGGTAAAGGTTCTAAACTCCCATACGGTTTCTGATGTTGTGCCTTAACCCTCGCACATGTTACGCACTCAGCCACATACTTCGCAACATCGAGCTTCATCGTCGGCCACCAGTAGTAGGGTTTTAGGTCCCTATACATTTTAGTGCTACCGGGATGAATCGAGTACATGGTCTTGTGTGCTTCTTCCATTAGAAGATCTCTTATTCCTCCCGTCTTAGGTACCCAAATTCGATCTTGGAATACCTTCAGTCCTCGACTGTTCGTACCGAACACTAACGTTTTTCCTAAACGTTCTTCCTTTCGGTCATTCTTTTCTAAGGCTTCTTCTTGAGCTTTCCTGATACTTTCCACAATCGTCGAGACGACTTCAATTCTTAACGCTCTTGGCCTTTCTCTTTCAAGATTGACTTTCCGACTGAGAGCATCAGCAACAATGTTTGCTTTACCTGGGTGGTAAAGTATCTCACAGTCGTAGTCTTTGAGAAGTTCTAGCCATTGTCGTTGCCTCATGTTCAACTCCTTCTGATTAAAGAGATACTGGAGACTCTTATGATCAGTGAAGAGCTTGCACTTCGTGTCGTAGAGGTAATGCCTCCATATCTTTAAGGCAAATACTACCGCTGCCAACTCCAGATCATGAGTGGGGTAGTTCTTTTCGTGCTCTTTCAATTGTCGAGATGCGTATGCTATCACCTTTTCTCTTTGGGTCAGAACACAACCCAACCCGACTCCAGATGCATCACTATAAATTGCGAAATCTTCGACTCCATCGGGTAGAGAAAGTATCGGTGCTTCACATAACTTCTTCTTTAGCTTCTCGAACGCCTCATCGTGTTTCTCACTCCATGTATACGTAGCTCCTTTATGGGTCAAAGCTATTAATGGAGCAGCTATCGAAGAAAAACCTTGGATAAACCGTCGATAATATCCGGCTAATCCTAGAAAGCTTCGAATCTCCGTGGGACTCTTCGGACGTTCCCACTTCATTACAGCCTCGATCTTGGCAGGGTCAACCATTATTCCTTCTTGGTTAACAACATGACCCAAGAATTGGACTTCCCGTATCCAAAAGTCGCATTTGGAGAACTTTGCAAAAAGCTTCTCCTTCTTTAACACCTCCAATACTTCTCGTAGATGCTTGCCATGCTCCTCCTGGCTTTTCGAGTAAATGAGAATGTCGTCGATGAACACTATCACAAATTTATCGAGGAATGGTTTACAAACCCTATTCATCAAATCCATGAATGTTGCGGGAGCATTGGTTAGTCCGAATGACATAACCAAGAACTCGTAGTGTCCATATCTTGTTCTGAATGCAGTCTTCTCAATATCCTGCTCTCTCACCTTCAGCTGATGATATCATGACCTAAGATCGATCTTTGAGAAGTAGCTCGAACCTTGCAGCTGATCGAATAGATCATCAATCCTCGGCAATGGATACTTGTTCTTCACCGTTGCCTTATTCAACTCTCGGTAGTCTATGCACATCCTCATGCTTCCGTCTTTCTTCTTCACGAATAACACCGGAGCTCCACAGGGTGATGAACTAGGTCGAATGAATCCGCTGTCCAACAACTCCTGAAGTTGCGTCATGAGCTCCTTCATCTCCGTCGGTGCTAATCGGTAAGGTGCCTTTGCTATCGGTGTTGTTCCTGGTAACAAGTCTATACGGAACTCCACTTGTCTATCAGGTGGTAATCCGGGAAGATCTTCGGGAAAGATTTCCGGATAATCGCACACAACCGGTATATTCTGCACCTCTTTCTTTTCCTTCTTAGCATCGATTACGAATGCCAAGTATGATGCACATCCTTTGGATAGACATTTCCTGGCTTTCATCAGGGAGATGATTCCAGAAGTTACTCTGCGTTTGTCCCCGTACACCATAAATGATTCCTTTCTGGGTGGGTTTATCCTAACTATCTTCTTTCGGCATAATATCTCGGCATCGTTGGCGCTAAGCCAATCCATACCCAAAACGATGTCGAAACCCTTTAACTCTATGGGTAATAGTTCCTCATGGAATTCGTTTCCGTTAAGGTCAATGACGATGTTCCTAATACGATTACTAACAGGTACGAATTTGCCACTGGCAACTTCTACAATTAGGGCGTTATCAAGTTTTTCTACAGGTAATGCTAATTTCGCACTAAATTTATGCGACACAAAGGAGTAGTTGGCTCCGGAATCAAACAGTATATTTGCAGGCAAACCATTTACAAGAAAGGTACCTGAAGTGACGTCTACTGCCTCCTTTGCAGCCTCGAGCGTCATCTGGAAGGCTCTCGCCTTCGGCTTCGGTGGTATGCTGGGTCTTCCTGCCTCCTTCTTCTTCAGGCAGTCCTTCAAAATGTGCCCTTCTTCATTACACCCATAACAGGCCTTCTGGTTAAGGGTGCATTCATTGGCATAGTGCCCAGGCTTTCCGCATTTGTAACAAGTGACCCCTCCATCACACTTCCCAGAGTGCTTCTTCTTGCACTTGTCACACCACTTTGCTTCTGATCCTCCTCCTCTCGAACTAGACTTCGAGAATCTACCTTTCTTACCGGACCTCGAGGATCCGTCAAATTTCCGTTTCTCTCCCACTTCCGCTCTCTCCAGACCCTTTTCTCGTATCTGGGTCTCCACATTCTTAGCAGCCCAGATGACAGCTTTTAGAGTGGTAGTTTGCTTGACCATTGGACCGAAGTCCGCTGGTAATCCGAGGGCAAATTTGTTAACCTTGGAGAGTTCAGTTGGGACGAGGTGAGGAACAAGCTTCATTTTCTCAGTAAAGCTTGCAGCGTATTCAGTAACGCTCATTCTTCCCTTCTTTAGATTCTGGAATTCGTTGCTGATCTCCAGAAGATCCTGCTCAGAGCAGTATTGCATCTTCAACTGTACCAGAAAATCCTCCCACGACATTTTGCTTGCTTCACCTTTGGGCATTGAATCAGCTAATAGCTTCCACCAGCTTAGTACTCCAGATTTCAATAGAGGAACTGCAAGAGCAGTCTTCTACCTATTGCTACACTCGCAACTCTCAAACATTGTCTCCATCTCAGAGATCCAGTTCATGACTTCCACCGGCGTCGGGCTTCCGGATAGACTCGGTGGCTTGGATGCCATGAAATCCTTGTATTTGCATCCACGTCCATCATTTCCTCCATCCTGGTGGTTTTGCCTAACTATCGGTGGGTTGGCTTGACCAATAGTCCCACTGTAGTTTCCTTCTTCAGTCTGCCCTTCGTTCAACTCGGGCTGTTCGATCTGAATAGTCGCTTCCTCTCTATTTTGCTGGAGCAAACGCCTGGTTTCCTCCATTTAACGATCCAACATTGCCTGGATCATCGCTTGCACTCCGGCCATCGTTATTGGTCCGGCAGCGGCTTCCACAACTGGTATTTGCTCGATCACGGGGGGTTGGTGTCCGTTCCCATTTGCGTTTACGTTTCCACTACGGGTCCTTACCATCTTGATCTATACACCGAATAAGGTGAATTCAGATCTTTATTTAGGAGAGACGTTTTAAATCGTCCTTATCACTCCGAAACGTTTACATGCTAGTTCTAATAGCGTAGTCGTACGTTTAGAATCCTAAACACATAAGGTTTCCAGATCCGGTCGGCAACAGACCATAGATCCGAACAAAATAACAGCATATCATGCATAAAGCATTTAGCACATAAAATCATTTTAGGCACAATTCCTAAAATAAGCTAGTGCTCACACCTCACAATCATCGCTTAGCATTCTAAGTTTAAGTCTAGAAATCCTACAAATTCCTAGTTCGCTTAAACTAATGCTCTGATACCAACTGTGACATCCCCAAAATCACGGCCAGAAAAGACCGGTTTTGTTTATACTTTATTTCAAAATCAGAGTTATCTTTTAATAAAAGGATTGCGGAATTTGTCCCAAAACAATAATATGATAAAGATTTATCAAAAGCATTTCCATAGAAATGTATTTCATTAAAAGACTCGGGATGTCATGTTCGTACAGATCAAAAGTATAAACAGTACAATATAAGCCTTACTACATTATTTCATATCTACAGGCCTATATCCGTAATCCCTCGTCCAAAATATCACACCTATGCTCATGCGCCACTACCTGTAATACATAAAACTGAGTGGGTCAGGCTTGGGAGCCTGGTGAGCACATAGGGTTTTCAACCCACAATAAATAAGTTTATTAATTTCATCAATCAACAATAACCCGATTACCCGTTCCCGTTATCCTCACTTTACGTCCCTAAACACCTATCATAAGGGACCTAGCCTAAGGATCATCATCGGGACGGACGCTACTGCTAAGGGGATTCCTCAGCAATAAATGTCCTAATAGGCAACCATGTGGGGGATGGAGTACACCGGTGAACACATCGTTCACAACACCTACAGGTTGCGAGCCTGCTAGTGTTCCACTGGACTGTCTAGAAGAGTCCGTGGTCGTCATCTATACTCCGCTAGATGACTGGATCAACAACAACAACATCGAGGCCTCTCATCATTTTATCACACATCATCTATTACATCTACCCATGTTTTACCCCAACATTTTCGTAGATATAAAATACGTATACAGTTTAAATCATTGAAAACATGTATAACAACGTTCATCTAGCATAGATAGCAAGTATTCAGATAATATGCACACATAGCACGTAATTTATATAAAATACTTCATATCTATGTGTAAGTTGAAGGTAACTATGCACTCACCTGATTAGGTGGTGACTCAGCACTCGGACAGCGCTTCGATACTCTCAAAATGATATTCCTTCAATAAAACCTAGTATCGATACCACTAGGGTTTAGTCTAATGATAACCGTGACAAATTAATTGTCTGAGTATTATTAAGCATTAATAATACTCGATATATCTCATAATAATAGCCCAAATAATTATTTTAAGGACCTAATAACATTCCTATAATTATTTGAAAGCTATATTAAAAATTGCATAAGCGTAGCATACTTACAGCGAATTTTATCGAAAACCGGGACTTAATTGGAGCAGCGTTTCGAAACCGAAAAACTCCTTTTTCTCGGGACTCTGGGAGCCTCGGGGCTTCCTTAGGGTGCTAGGGGTTTAACTAGGGCTTAGGGGTGGTTTGGAACCTTAGAGAGAGAAAGAAACTAGAGAGAGAATGAGAAATGGTGTGAAAAATGAGGGCACCTTCGGCCCCCTTTTATAGGCGCGAGGGCCTCGGATACGCGGCGCGTCCAGCAGCGCTACGCGGGGCGTAGCTCGGAGGTGGCTGCCAGCTCGCAACAGCTGGCTCGCACTCGGACTCGGACGGATAAGGCCGAAGGTACGCGGGGCGTACCGGACCTCGTACGCGGGGCGTAATGCGAGTCGTCGTGGCGCGATCCGGAGCGAATCCTTGGTCAGCAAGCAACGGCTCAGAAGCGGCCACGCCATCATCTTCGCAACAGGTTTCGCATTTTCGAGTCCTAACTTCAAAAATTCGTAACTTTCGCATACGAGCTCCGTTTTTGACGTTCTTTATATCCACGCGAAGGTGGGAACATACTCTACAACTTTCGTTTAGACTTTGTTGGTTAATTTTGACTCGATTTTAAATTTTATTTTATCAACGGGTCGGGATAGGATTGGTCTGTTAAATCCTCATAACTTCTTCATCCGACATCCGTTTTCGCCCATCTTTTTCTCGTTACGTTACTCCTAACGAGATCTTCGATTCTCGTTTAGGTCGTGTCGGCTAAAAACTGCTCGATCAAACATTTGAATTTCGGGCAGTACACTGCTAGTCCGAAACTTCGAAAAATCGTAACTTCTTCATACGGAGTCAGATTTGGGCGTCCTTTTTATCGATGTTCTTAGTTTAACATATTCTACGACTTTTGTTTATATTTTTAAGGCTAAAAAGTCTTCTATCGTAAATTCACTATTTTATGTCTTCCGGTGCCGTGTCGGTTTTGCCGTAAAACTTCGGCGGGTCATAACTTCTTCATTGTAGCTCGGATTTCGGCGTTCTTTATATGTACGGAAACCTTGATACATATTCTACAACTTTATGTAGAGATATCGGGATTATCTCACACTTTAATTTTGACGCTCATTTTTATTCTTTATTAATTATACATTTATAATTAAACAATAAACACAATCACACATAATTCACATAATACTCAAATATTTCATATTTATTACTTCAAAAAGAGTTACAATAGTTGACCTAGACTATTACATTGACAAAAATGCTTAGCCCTGAAAACCCGGGCGTTACAATATTAAGGCCGTACTCCCACTTGTTTTCCTTCAGTTAAAAGTACTCTTTAACCCCTCTAACTGTCGGACTCGATACCGGAATCAAAACTCCTATATTGTTGTCTAGACTCGCCTCTTCTTGTTATTCCATTACGCTCTATACTCTTGCATTCATACCCTCATTCTAATTCTGAAAGGATCAAAACAATACACAAGTAATAGAAAAAGGAAAACTAACTAAAACCTAATTACTATTTGTTCAAATAACAAACCAAACAAATAAACCAAACCAAACAAAATAATTTTTTTTAAAGCAACCACACAAATAAAAGCGAAAAAGGATAGACTAATCTTCATCTTCATCCTCATCATCATCGCCAACTCCACTCCTTCCAGCTCCACTTCTTCTTGAGTTAACCCTTTCTTCCCAACTCCTAATATGTGAGTACCCAGGTTCGTCCATAGGTGGAATGTGCATGTGATTCATCATATGGGCAAGATCCATATATTTGTAATTTATTCCTTGCCCCATGTCATCTTGATACCTTCTCAACTCCACATTGTACCAATCCATCGGCAATTCATCTTCCACTGGGATTGACGGTGGGTCCTATTTAATGTTCCCTTGCCTTGGTCTAACCCACTTACCCTGTTGTTCGGGAGCTATCACATCATCGTCCTCCGGGATGTCAAAGTGACCACCACCATAGTCTTCAACAATCCTTGCTCTCCTGTAAAGCGTAAGACTAAATGGAGGTGTAGGTACATGGTTAACATACCCCCGACTCCTCTTTCCAAAACCCTATAAGACCTTGCTAATCAGGTAACAAACATTCCCCCATTTATTTTTGAAGTTGTCTGATTCTTCACCGCTCCCTCTCCTAAATACCTCGCTAAACAATATGGGAGATTACAAAAGGTATTGGGCATGATGATGCACCACAAATAAAACACATAAAGGTTCGGGACCTTATCATCATATTTTCGCATGTTTATGGTGCTGGCTATCAAGCGGTGAATTAAGTGATGAATGGGGAACTGTATGCTCCCCTCTTGAGTTGACGAAGGAATGTAGACCCTATTTTCTAGTGTATTCCACCAAGCTCGACCATTTGTCCCCTCCGGAAAGTCTTTGTGGCAACTTTCCAAAAACATCCCAAACTCTTCGGTCAAAACCTCAGCTTCATCATAAATGCCCAGTATCCAGCCCAAATCTGCCATACTGAATCACGGTATTCACCCCCAAGGCAGAAAGTTAAAACATTTTGATTATAAAAATCATTCCCTCCCTGGAATGATATTGTGGCAAAGAACTCTAGGCAAAGTTTTTGGTACATTGGTTCTTGAATTTGAAACAACCTCCTTCAGCCATTGCAAGTAAATGAAATCCCATTTTGAACAAAAACTTTAGTCAAATAAGGATTTAACGCCTCTGCCAAACCCACTTGACCCATCCATTCCCAGTTCAGCTCATTTGGTATGTAAATATCCTTTCCCTTGAGTGTCTCGAGCTTCTTCTTCCACCTAACAAAAGTTAACTTCAGAACGGTTTGTGGAAAATTAAACCAAGGGAATTCCCCTCGGCTTCCCATTGAGCTTTGGCTTACTCTGAACATTTTATGCAAAATCAACACAAAACAAAACCACAAAACCACAAAAACATTAAAAGTTAAAAAATCTAGACAATTGCATCAAGGACTCGTCGAGTCCATGAACAGACTCGGCGAGTCAGAGGAACTGCTCGAGTCGCCCTTCTGATTTGGACCAAATCATCCATGAAAACTCGAAATTTATTTCAGGGGTTTGTCTAGGGTTGTGCACCAAGTGCTTATTCACAAAAAATTTCAACTATAACACTCTAATTTGACCAAAATCGAAACCCTAGAATTCAATTCAAGTTCATAAATCGGGTTTTTCAACAATTTAAGTCATGATTCTACCAAAGATTGAAACTCTAACAAAATTAGGAGTAAAAGATCTTACCTTTTGATGAGAAATTGAAGAATTCAAGAAAATTGGAGATGCTTGCTTGAGAGAAAACTTGCTCGTCGAGTGGTAGGCCGTGGTGGTTGAATGAATAATGTTTTTACTATTAGGGTTAAAACCCTAATTCACAGAGTGTAAAAGTTATTATTATTTTTTCGGTTAAAAAGTCGACTCATCGAGTTGGTGTCCTTACTCGGCGAGTAGGTTTGTGATTTTGAAAAAAAAAGTCATGAATTCACAAATGGATTCGCTGAGTTTGTGTAATGGACTCGTCGAGTTATTGACTCTGTTGATTTTTTTTGTTTTTCTTAAGTTTATTCCACCACACCCACACTTAAGCTTTGTTTTCCCTCAATCAATCATTTTAAGCTAAAATGAAGACGTAGACTGTAAATCCTAATAACATACCAAAGAAAACTAAAACTAAAAGAAAAAAAAGGAAAAATGAAAAAAGAAAGCAAACTCAAATTGCGGGTTGCCTCCTGTAAGCTGTTCTTTTTGGGGAGTCTTTAGCTGGACTCCATCCCGATTTATGTTGCAGCGGCTTTCTCTCAGTCCAGTCCCTATTCTAGTCCTTCATCCTTTGGCATTCCCTCTTCGTATCTCTTGACCCTATGCATGTTGACTTTAAAGTTTGACCCGTCATTGCTCCATAGCTCAATTACCCCGTATAGATAGACATGTTTGATTTTAAAAAGCCTGTACCAACGAGTGCACAATTTGCCCAGAAAGAGCGTAAATCTTGAATTGTAAAAAATGACTTTTTCCCTTCTTCAAATCCTTATTACCTTTTAACCTTACATCATTCCATTTCTTACTCTTGTCTTTATATATTAAAGAGCTAGTTTATGCTTCATTTCTAAGTTCCTCAAGGGCATTCATTTGCATCAATCGGTTTGCACAAAGTTCGGTTAGATCAAATTTACATAGCTTTAACGCCTAAAATGCCTTATGTTCAAATTCAACCGACAAGTGTCAATTTTTTCCATAAACTAACCTATATGGTGTAGTACCAATAGGTGTTTTCAAAGCTGTTATAAATGCCCAAAGTGCATCATCAAGCTTGTCCGACCACTCTTTTCTATTATTTCCAACCAATCGCTCCAATATTTGCTTCAATGTCCGGTTTGAACTTCGGTTTGGCCATTCATTTGTGGATGGTATGATGTTAAAAATCTATGGTGTACACCATATTTTTGTAACACCTTAGACAATTGATCATTTGCAAAGTGGGCTCACTGATCACTAATTAGAGCCTTAAGAACACCAAATCTTGAAAACAACTTCTTAACGAAGCGTACCACCACACGAGTATCATTAGAAGGGAATATTTGGGCCCATTATAAAATAGGGGGGCTTGAAGTTTGGATTTTTCCATTGATTGTGTGAAGTTCTAACAGTGGGTAATGTTATTATTCAGTGCTGGTGGTTATAGACTATTGGGAGAGCAGCCTTTGGATTCTATAGACAGAGGTGAGGCTCCTCACCATACCAATGGGTCTATGGTACCAAGGCCGACCCATTAATTGTTATGTGATGTGATAGTGGGTTATGGAATATGTGATATGCTTTATTATTTGTGACATTTGCATGAAAGACCTCGGGGGGTTCCCGAGGCGCCTGGGTGTAATTCTTTGGAGGGTTTCTGAGGCATCCTCGGTAAAGTACTCGAGGGTTCCCAAGGCACGTGGGCTAAGACCTCGGGGGATTCCCGAGGAACCCAGATTAAGACCCTGGAAGGTTTCCAGGGCATCCATACATGTTGTATGCATGGCTTATGTGGTATATGTAGCCTTATGGCTAATATGATATGTGATATGTGGATTGTATGTGCGATATGCTCTGTCGAACTCACTAAGCATTAGCTTACAGTTTGTGGATTTGTTTTAGGTACATCTGAGCCCAAGGGCGAGGGCAAGGCTTGAAGGCACGGCGTGCACTCTCTCACTGATGTTTTATGGGACACACTAATGTTTTTAAATAAAGTTGTAATGGATGTGGATTTGAAAACAATTGTTTTAGGATTTTATGGTTTATGGAAATGTGTTTGATTAATTAAAAATGAAAATTTTCTTTTGAAAATTTGGGTCGTTACAAGTTGGTATCTGAGCCTTGGTTTGAGGGATTCAGGCACACTCTCGGGTGTGTCAGGACTCAAACTAAGGAAATGGTAAAATAGTTTTCAAAAATAAATTAAAAGATTTCAAAGGAAGGAAAATATGAGAGTGCAATGCGCGTGATCAACCGAGCCAAGTAAGTAGTTCCCCAATGTGTTAGCCATGTTATACTGATATTTGAGCTTTGATGATTGTATGGAACTTGCTATGTGTATGTTGGTAAAGTTGTATACGCTTAGGAGCTTATAGCCTTAGAATGATTAATTTGGCCTTATTTCATGTTCCTTGTTTGGTTGAGGTCATAGGGTAGAATCTTTTAGTCGAAAGTCTATTTGATCCTTTTATGTGTATAATTTGCATGCATAAAGGCAACTTGTTATGATTGGTTTGATTGATGTGAGTAGAGCAAATCTTATGGCATCCCAGGGTTTGAGATATACACTAGTCTGTGGGATACAAATTATTTTGGGATGAATTGGAGATACTAATTAGAGATTTAGGGAAAGGTATAGGTAGGTGTGGAAGGAAGTATTAGGCCCGTACTACTGAAAGCACAAGACCTGTACCCAAACCAACGTTAGATTTGGGAGCTATAAGGAGGACTAGTGTGTGAAGGTACATGTTATGGATATACTGATCATTATGTTTTATGGTATTACAGTACAATATGGTGGTGACACGACGTGGGACTGGGGGATCAGGATTAGGATCTGGATCAAGCGACATTACTGATGTCATTGACGAGCGGCTGCGTGAGCTTATTACAGCCGAGGTTACGAGGGGCATCCTTGACGCTACCCCAGTCATCTTTGGGATGGTAAAGGAGGGTATGATGGAGATTATAGAGGAGAGCCTCATGGCATTCAGAGTCGAGATTGCTGTAGGCTAGGTTGGGGCCCGAACTCCCTCATTCCGGGAGTTCAAGTCGTGCGGAGCACCAACGTTCTTCGGAGTCGGGGACCCCATTGTTAGTCAATGTTGGGTGGCGCGCACGAGTTCTTGCCCGGATGCGGCAAAGATGGGTTTTGCTTCTTGTATGTTGAGGGACAGAGCCCGAGACTGGTGGGGTAATGTTACTAGTCAGGTGGGAGCTGCCGGTGTAGCTGAGATGATGTGGGCCGAGTTTGTTCAACGATTTGATGTGGATTTTGCACCACTTATTGAGGTGAAACAGCTTGTGAGGGAGTTTCATGACCTTCAACAGAACACTGAGACCGTGGCGGAGATCACCGCTAAGTTTTGGGAACGAGCTTCGTTGATCCCCCAGTACACTATGGATGAGGATATGAGGCGGACGAGATATTATTCTATGATGAGGGATGACATCCGAGAGTTTGTGAGCTTTACAGGGTGCAAAACTCTAAATGAGTCGGTGGAGAAGGCCCGTGAGTGGGGTATGGAGTGGGACTTCCTCGACAAGCGGAAGCCTGAGCAGGTTCAGACAGCAGTGGGTCAGGCTAAAAAGCCTAAGACCTCGGATTCATCGAGTAGGGGCCAGCAGGGCCGTGGCCGGTGTGCCAAGTGTGGGAGATCTCATGGTGGAGCTTACTGGGGGACGGGTCTAACGTGTTATACATGTAATCAGCAGGGCCATGTGAGCAGAGATTGACTCAAGAAGGGTTCGATTTGTTTCCACTGCAACCATACTGGCCATAAAAAGTCCGATTGTCCGAGGTTTCATGAAGGGGAGGAGCAGCGGTGGCGCCTGCGCCCGTCATTATGAGGATCACAGACAGCCGCCCTACAAAGGCGGATGCTCCGACGGTGAGGAGTCGTGTATTTCAGATGACCACCGAGGAGGCTCGGGCAGAGCCAGACCTCGTGGCTGGTATGTACTTATTTACATGCTCCATTATTTATTTATTTGCATTGATTATGTGTATATCATGCTTATGTATAAGGACCTTTTTGGTCAATGGTATGTCTGCTCACACATTATTCGATTCGGGAGCTACCAGATCAACTGTATCTCTTGCACTTAACAAGAAGTTTCGGGATGCGCCAGGGATTTTGGATTCCCTTCTTGAGGTGAAGATTGTGGATGATCGCACTGTGAGTGTCGCGAGGGTGTATCGGGACTGTGTCCTAAATGTGCTTAGGGAAAGGTTCCGTGTTGATCTAGTTCTGATACCATTGCGAGGACTAAAGGTGGTTGTCGGGATGGACTGGTTGGGGTCCAAAGGGGCCATGATTGATTGTGAGCGCCAGTTGGTGAGGGTTCGAACCCCAAGTGGAGGAGAACTAATTATACATGGTGATCGGGCCTCACAGGGGCCAACTCCTTGTTCGGCTGCGAGGGCTAAGAGATTTCTGCAGCAAGGGTGTACGAGACTTCTGGCTTATATCTTAGATACGAGGGTTGAGACCATGACGTATGTGGGCAGTGTGCCGGCTTATATTCTTTCAATATTAAAATAATATATTTACTTATACTTATAAAGTTATGTTTTTTAACTTTTAACATAGTATACTTAATTTATTAGTTTTAATATATTGTTGGATGTAACCATTATCATTTTAAAGATAATTTTTTTGAACAATTTGTATAAAATACTTAAATTATTAATTTAAAAACAACGTAATAGACTCAATTAAATATAAATTTTTGTTTAACTTAAACAACTCTAAGAATATTTTTATAAATAGTTAAAAGTGATAAATTGTATTGTCCTTCTAATAATAATTATAAGTTGGTTAATAAGGTTAAATAAATATCAAACCTTAAGTGTAATCAGAAAATAAACTAAATTTCAATTTTAAAATAATATATTTACTTCTACGTAAAAAGTTATGTGTTTAACTTTTAACATATTATACTTAATTTATTAGATTTAATATGTTGTTATATGTAAACAATTATCAGTTTAAAGCTACAACTTTTGAACAGTTTGAACAAAATACTTAAATTGTTAACCTAAATATAACTTACAATATCAACTTAAATATAAATTTCAGTTCCACTTAAAAAACAAAAAATTATTTGTGAATAGTTAAAAGTGATAAATTATCGTGATAAATGCAAATACTAAATTGTACTATCAATTTAACTAAAATATTCTCTAAAGATATTTTTATAATCGTTAAAAATTTTCAAATAAGTAGCTTAAAATAACTTATAATAACAATAGTTAAAAATAACTATATTTAAATGATTATATTGTTACCTTTAAAATCAAAAAATAATGTTTGATGTTTTAAATAATTATAATGATACAAATTAAAACATTAAACAAATATAATTTTAAAAAATTAGTTAACAATAACAACAACTATAAATAACATTAAATCATATATTATATTTATTCATGTGTAACTCGCGGGTAGAATTGATTCAAATGACTGAGATTATGAAGTCATAATAGATGTATATATTATCATATAGTTTAAAATAATCAATATATTATATCAATTTAGTATACGAATTATTATATTAAATTTAACAACAACATTATTGTTATATTTAAAAAAACATATATTTGTAAAGGTTTCAACTAGATATGTGTTTCTGCGCATTATAATGTCAACTTAAATATAAATTTCAATTCCACTTAAAAAAAAAATATATTTTGTAAATAGTTAAAAGTGATAAATGCAAAAACTAGATTGTAATCTCAATTTAAATAAAATATTCCCTAAATATATTTTTATAATTGTTAAATTTTTTTAAATAAGTATATTAAAATAACTTACAATAACAATAGTTAAAAATAACTCTATATAAATAATTATATTGTCACCTTGAAAATCAAAAAATAATGTTTAATGTTTTAAATAGTTATAATGATAGTAATTAAAACATTAAGCACATAATTTTTAAAAAATTAATTAAAAATAACACCAACAATAAATAACATTAAACCATATATTATATTTAATTTTATTTATGTGTAACTCGCGGGTAGAAGTCATTCAAACGATTGAGATTATAAAATTATAATACATGTATATATTATCATATAATTCAAAATAATAAATATATTATATATCAATTTAGTATACAAATTATTATATCAAATTTAACAACGTTATTGTTATTTAAAAAAACATATATATATATATATATATATATATATATATATATATATATGTGTAAAGACTTCAACTATATAGGTGTTTTAGCGCAACGCGCTGGCATTCACCTAGTATACTTATAAAAGAAACATTTTTCCTTTCACCACATTCATTTGAAACTCCAATGCTTTTTTCCTTTCACCACATTTATTTGAAACTCTCATGACTTTTCAATTTCTTTCTAATAATAATTATAGGTTGGTTAATAAGATTAAATAAATATCAAATCTGAAATGTAATGGTATATAAACTAAATTTCAATATTAAAATAATATATTTACTTTTACTTTTAAAGTTATGTTTTTTAACCTTTAACATATTATACTTAATTTAATAGTTTTAATATATTGTTGAATGTAAACCATTATCACTTTAAAGATACAATTTGTATAAAATACTTAAATTATCAATTTAAATATAACATTATAACTTCAATATAAATTTTAGCTTAACTTAAACAGCCAAAAAAAGATTTTGTAAATAGTTAAAAGTGATAAATTGTAGTGTCTTTCTAATAATGATTATAAGTTGGTTACTAAGGTAAAATAAATAGCAAACCTAAAGTGTCACCATTAATAAACTAAATTTCAAATTTAAATTGTACTTATAAAGTTATGTCTTTAACTTTTAACATATTATACTTAATTTATTAGATTTAAAATGTGGTTGTATGTAAATCATAATTAGTTTAAAGCTATAACTTTTGAAAAGTTTGGAAAAAATACTTACATAGTTAATTTATATATAACATTACAGTGTCAACTTAAATATAAATTTTAGTTCCGCTTTAAAAACCGAATGTTGGGTAGAAAGTTATCCATGTATGACTTTGTAAATGGTTTGACTTTTGTAGACCCACTTGCATGTGGTGCATTAGCCTTGTGACTTATGAGATAGAGAGTGAGAGAGAGACATGTAAACACCTCTATATAAGGTGGGTTTATACCACTTATGGAGGTGTGCTTCAGAGATGTAACATTGAGCGTGTGTGTGTTAATTATGTAGATTTAGATTTAGATCCCTTTTTGTGTAACACCATACATAATCGAATGCATCTCTTAACCACCCAAATCACCGTGTTAGTTGTGTATTCTTTAATTCCGCATGCCAAACCAATGTTCATAAATCACTATATTTGGTATTGGAGCGGTTCTTCGAAGATCAACACGAGTTTTTGAAGAAATGATTCTCGGTTTGGCAAAATTTGTCACAATTTGAGCATTTATGGTGAGTCTCTCTCTATGATCTCTCTTAATCTTGTTGAATCGTGCGTTACGTTTTTGAATTTTGATCGGTTTGTTTCGTTGGATCTAATCCTTTGTTACCCCATTGATGATCCAGTAATTTTTTTAGATCAAGTCTAAAACTAAATCTAGTTACTGTTCATCAATCCAATATTCAAGCCCAATTTGATTCTCGGTTAATATGCATTGATTTGATCCCCAAATTTCGAATATTGTTCATCTAATTCGAGTAGAAGCCTAATTCTGAATATTCGTTACCGTTCATTCGATATTTTTGATCCATAATAAAAAACGTTAATATTCGAGTATCTTTATTCTTGAGTCAAAACGATTTCTTGATTTCACGAAGTATCGTTTGGATCTTTATTTTAAAATCTCTATTCACAATGTCTTTCATAAGAATGTTTCCTTATATCATCATTCAATTTTTAAGAATCGATTCTCATGTGTTTTGATTGTTTCTTTCTTATCAATCAAAAGATGTTCTGAGAGTTTCTATCATGATGAAGATGATGATAACTTGATTTTGACCTAAAAATTGTTTATGTGGTATTGATTAGATGATTGAAGATTTGGAAATTGTTTTGGAGTCGTTTATGTTGAATATAGAATCATTTTAACATCTGGAATCGAAATGTCAAACTCAAGTAAAAGTAAACATCGACTGTTTTGATTGTTCAAGTCAAAATCAAAATCCTTTTGAGAATCAATCTGATTTTTGAAGTTAATATCAGATGGTGTTGATTAAAAGTCGAAAGTTTAGAGTCGATAGCTGAAGTTTGAAAGACAAATTTTCATTGTGAGCGATTATTGAGTTTTGCTATCAAGGAACCGTTTGATAACACAAGGTTGGCATTCGATTTTGGAGGCGATAGTCTACGTTATTTTTTGAAAGCTAATGTTTGATTTTTGATTTTGGTGTTAGTCAATTGTTTAATGGTTGATGGTTTTGGAATGAACTGTAAGTGTCTAATTTGGAATGTGGATTAATTAATTTTAGATTCGCATATTCTGATTTCAAAGGTTGTATAGTGATTTTATAATCGATGTTGATAAACTGGAAAAAGGATTGATGATTTTGGGTTAATTTTGAAGGTCTGAGAAGGAATACAGTCGATTTGCTCAATGAACGAACAAGGAATTGATTGTTAATGTTGATGGTCACCTGTTGATTTTAGGGAAGTTGATATTTGGAGTTAGGATGTCGATAACTGATTGATGAAAAACTATGGTTTTTGTAAACTCAAAAGCGAAGGCAGCGAAAGTTTTGGATATGGGTTTGAAAATCGAAGATTTATTAATCTCAATGGTCAGAAATTTTTTGTTAATGAAAGTTTGCTGAAATATGTTGCTGGAACGAATGAAGTGGGGAAGAAATCCACTTAGCTTTGAACTGGTCCCTGAAATTTTTGAAAGTGTGACCTTTTTACCCACATTCGAAAGTTGCACAAACTTTCGAAATTTTAAAAGCAAAGGTAACCTTTCGAAATCGGTCTTTCGAATTTCGACATCTTGAAACATTTTACCCACTTTCGAAATTTGGGGTCATTTTCGAAAGTTTGAAGCAAAGTGGAAGCAGTTTCGAAAGTTGCTCTTATACTTTCGAAAGTTTGACAGTTTTTACCCAATTTCGAAATTGGACTGATTTTGCTGAGAAATTGAAGAATATGGATTTCATGCCCCTACAGTTAATGCGAATTGACACTTTCTATCCAGTTTCACAGATAGGGGAGAATTTTGCATTTTTGGCTGTTTTGGGTGCACCAGGTCACTGCAGAATTTTGAAACGACAATTTCTACCAAATTTGAGAAATTTTGTTAAAGGTGGTCCGTGAACGAAGCTAAATATTGAAGATTTTTTTTGGATTGAAGCTAAAAGTTTATTCCACATGTTAAGGGGGAGTTTTGGCTATAAAAATTTCGAATAGAGCACATTCTCTTTCCTTGTTGGTTTTATTATCAAATTTCGATTATAAAAAGGGGAGAAATATATATGGAAATTCGAAAGTTGAATTTTTTATATTACAAGGACTTGAAGACCGAAGTAATCTTGAATTTTTGAAGTTTATGAATTGATTCGATTGGATATTCGGAAGTGATTTTGGTTCATGATGGGTTTTGACTTACTGAAGATTTTTAGGGGTGTGTTTTTATGCTCAACTTTAGGGTGATTATGGAAGAAGCTCTTGATCATTCGTTGATGCTCGGTTCATATGGTTTCACATCCTAGAACCCAAATTGAAGAATCATGGAAGAATTGAAGATTTGAAGTTTATCTCTACATGTGTCACGCTCGAGGCTCAGATTGCGTAGTTGCTTAATTTTGGAAGATTTGAAGTGGGTCATCCATTCCTAACTTTGAGGGGGAGAATGTTGGGTACAAAGTTATCCATGTATGACTTTGTAAATGGTTTGAATTTTGTGGACCCACTTGCATGTGGTGCATTAGCCTTGTGACTTATGAGATAGAGAGTGAGAGAGAGACATGTAAACACCTCTATATAAGGTGGGTTTATACCACTTATGGAGGTGTGATTGAGAGATGTAACATTAAGTGTGTGTGTGTGTGTGTTAATTATGTAGATTTAGATTTAGATCCTTTTTATGTAACACCATATATAATCAACCAAATCACCGTGTTCATTGTGTGTTCTTTAATTCTGCATGGCAAAATGGTCCCATGGTGGAGTAGAACTAGCTTTTGGTCAAGCATGGATGCCATGCATGGATTTTAGGGTATATTTTCCCTCTTTGACCCTTTTAACTTCAAGACATGCATCGGACATGCATGTCCATAAAATCTCCATTTTTGGAACGTTTTGGGGATTAGAACCTCTTCTGGAAAGGAGGGATTCCAAATCCCTAGAGTCTTAAACGACATAGCTAAGCTTTTGAGCTTTCCAACCTTTGTTAAGGGCTTTATAGCATTCAGAGTGGTTCTAGAGGATAAAGTGGGAAACTTTATCCTTCTAGACACCTTTAGGTTTCAGATCTAAGCCCTAGAGTCTCTACAATCAATGTATCACCCAAATAAAGCAAACAGGGAGAATACTCAACGAGTTGCCTTGCCAACTCGACGAGTTGGATCAACTCGTCGAGTCGGATCGGGTTTCTCCGTCTATTGGATATTGAGTGAACTCGTCGAGCTGATGAGACAACTCGACGAGTAGGCTAGGGTTTGTCCTAGTTTTCTAGACTCTGAAGGAACTCGAACGAGTTGCTAGATGCACTAGCGAGTTGGAGTGAACATGGACATTTGAACTTGACTTTGACCACGGTTAACCAAGTTTGACCTTAATGGTATTTTTGGTATTTCGGGATTTTGAAAGACCAGTCACATGATGATTATAGGAAACTGAGTTGGAGCTGCGTATTGGGACTTATCGGATCTTATCTTATCAGTTCAACATTTTTGAAAGGTGAGTCTCCTCACCATACTAATGGGTCTAAGGGACCAAGGCCAACCCATTCTGTGATATGTGGTATGTTAGCTGGTTACATGCTAGTTATATATGTGATACATGCAGGGAAGACCATGGGGGAGCCCATGGCGCTTGGATGTAAGAACATGTGGGGGAGCCCATGGCTTTTCAGGTAAAGACCATGGGGGAGCCCGTGACACTTGGATGTATGACCATGTGGGGGAGCCCATGGATTTCCAGCTAAAGACCATGGGGGGATCCCATGGCCCTTTGGTGTAAGACCATGTAGGGGAGCCCATGGCATCCTGGAGTAAGACCCTCGGAATATCCAACGACATCCTTATATGTTAGAATGCACGGATTATATGGTTTATGTAGCTTTTATAACTAATATGGATTATGTGATTATGTGGATTGTGTGGGGTATGCTCTGGGGAAACTCACTAAGCATTAACTTATAGTTTGTTGATTTGTTTCAGGGACTTCTGAGCCTAAGGGAAAGGGCAAGGCTTGATGGCGCAACATGCACTCTCTTAGGCGTTTTTATGTAACACTCTGATATTTGAAAGAAAATTATTGTTGTTGTAAATTCGAAAACAATTTTTCTTGAGATTTTGTGGTTTATTGGAAACGTTTTGATTATTTAAAAATGAAACATTTGTTTTGAAAATTGAGTCGTTACATTCTACATATTTACTTGAACTCAAATAACAAATAGATAAGCTACAATAACTTAGTAAGCAACCTGTATAACACAAAATAAAATAGTTATATATTATCACATTCTCAATCATAGATTCCTAAGTGACTTTCAATCATTCAATATCCAGTACGACATTAATGACACTAAGTCTTCCATTTATCATTCATATTGGACTTACATTTAAGAAGGCCACCATCAATTACACTCATCATCTCCTCAATAGTAATCAATACTACATATATTAAAACTCCTCCAACCAACATTTCTCTTCCTAGGATTGAAGTTGTCTAATATTTCACAACAACGTATTCTTTCGCAAGTATAGTATTTAAACCACCAATGTTAATATAAATTTACAATTCTCCAAATGATAATATTACAACCACCAATCCTATTATCATAATATAATATTAACATACAAACATTTATATATTCTCATAACCCGTGGGGTTACAGTTACCAAGAGCACCGCTAATAACAATACTAATATGTGGTGTTACAGTCACCAAGATCACCACAAATAACCATTCCTAATACCATGGCGTTGCAGTCACCAAGGCCACCACTAATAACTATTCTCAATATTGTAGTGTTATAGTCACCAAGACAACCATAAATATCAGTCCATGATATTATAGTCACTAAGACTATCATGACTAAAATTATTTCATCACAATGATATTTCCAGCATAAATCATATCATAATAACCATTATTTGCATCGAAGATAAATAATAGTAATTACAGCACTCAACATATTAACATACACTGGTAATTACAACACCAAGCATACCACTGATTCTTTCTAAAAAATCTACAAGTATAGTGTTACAAATACTAAATCCACTGTTGATTTTTATTCCTCGAATAATAAGATTACAGTCACCCAGACTACCATCCATTCCAGTCCTATAAACTTATGACAAAGTATAATTCTTGCTATACTTCCATCAATGATATATACAAACTTATCACATTAACTTAAGACCATCAAAACTAATTTATTCTAGAACATATATGTACACTAACGATACACCAATATCATGCCACCCACTAAACATACAATGTTGCTAACCATGTTATCAAACATTCCACTTCCTCAAAAGGCATAGTAGATTTATAGTCACATTAGCTAATATTAGTTTTTATAATCTCTCTTGATAGTAATTAATATTTATAAATTAATAATTCATCCGGTAATGGTATTACAATCACCAAGACTACCATCACTCTTCTGCAACAATCCTTCAAATATAACACTATATACACTGAGTCTTGTTATAAATTTGCATTTCTTTACTAATGATATTACAGCCACCAAGGTTACCATCATAAACTATTATTTTTACTCATTTCCATAATTATACTACTCTAGAACTTCTAAATACCCATTACCAGTTCATATATTTGAACATCAAACAAGTATACGTTCTGACACTAAGCTCATCATTGACTTCCATTAACCAATATCAATCTACAAGTATGGCGTTCAGATACTAAGTCCGCCATTGATATGTAATTCTCATATACCAAAATACAAGTATAACCCTATAGGTTCCAATCCTAAACATAACAATACACAATGATCATACTAATGCGTTTAAAATGAAATCAACGCAATTAATAACATACATTTAGATAATATTTGTTTAGAAAAGAAGTGAAGTTACTCATCCGGTTAGTTAGTAAAGACTAAATATGATTCCAACCTCAAGTTCTTTACTGCTTCCCGATCCATCACTTGTCCGTACCTATTTGAACAATATATTAAATTCATTAAAACTTGTCTCAACTCACCACTATATCAACCGTACTGATCAATTATGTTATCCCCGACTAAGCCTACTAACCATTAGTTATCAAATTAATCAAGTTTCTAATTATAATCACCTTGCGAGTTAACCATGTAAGCCGTTAGCGCAGTCGAAAAATATTGGTAAACTAGGGTATATAACCCTTACCACTCAAATTAAACATTTAACTGCTCATCAGGTTCGTAATAGCACCACATTACAAAATCATGTAACACATACCCAGGTATAACAACCCTCTAGAAAATATTACAAAAATGTATTTACGTAAAACGGGATAAAATATACCTCTGCTAATCCCAAAATTTAACCGACGTATCCCGTACGCTAGTACGATTTAACGGTATTAATTGCTCAGAAACACCTCCCGAGCCGCTTCGCTGATAATGTGTACTAAAACCTTTCAAACGACTCTAGAAAACACACATATATACTCCAAATGCACCATGTCGTGGTGAGTAAGATTCTTCCAGTTTTGCCACTTGTCTCCATTTTCACCATGTGTCTTGTCCTATTGCCACGTGTCTCATTGACTTACCTCACTATCGCGCCTTTGTGAGTAGACCACCACGTTGTGGTGACTCGAGAGCTAACCGGTTGACTTTGACTTTTGTTAGCTTTATCAAAATAGCAACATACTTTCACCCTAACTTCAAACGGTCATAACTTTCTCATACGAACTCTATTTTAGACGATCTTTATATCCACCAAAACGTGTTAGAGTAATCTATCACATTCTTTGACTAACTCCTATCCATTATTAATTATTAAAAATTTCTATGAAAAATAGGTATTACAAGAAACTTTCTAGATCTGTTTGTGTAGATATTGACAGGAGCAATCAATTGTAATTGTTATCTACTACATCTAAGGATCCTTACATTGCATATTATGATCCTTACACATTTTATGGTTGTATTTTATGTTGATTTTTATGGTTTTAGTTGAATCCATTATTAGGAATGATAAAAAAATTGAAGTGTTTTGGAATCAACTAATCATCAACAATGGTATCAGAGCCAACATTTAGACTATTAGATCGTTTATTTCGATTATTTTGTTTGTTCTTCATCGCGTTCTTGGTTGCAGTCAAAATATATTTAAATTGAAATTTTAGTTTTCATGATGCTATAATGATTTAAATAATTTTACTTTTAGAACGTATTATTATTATTATTGTAAGATAAATGTCGAGTCCAAGATTAACTTAAAGATTATAGACACCAACATATACAAAGACATAAGGTTATGTCTAGCCAATATGGGACACACTTATATAATGTATGATGCATGTTAAGTCATTTGTTGTAAGATCCTAAATTTTATAAATAATTTGGAATGATGATTTAAGATATTTTAATAAGCTCTTAAGTGTATGTTTAACACTTACTTAAAATAAATGTTCAAATAATATAAAAAACTTACAAAACCGTAAGGGTAAAAATAAATATTAAACCATGAGAATTGATTTTCTATGCAAAACATGCAATTTAAAATGACCAGAAAAATCATCAAATCCATTGGGTGAAAAATGACGATTTTAGAAAATTTAATGCAACTCCAAGTAGCCTACTCAGGAACCTTAAAGATGGACTTCTCGATCTCCAAATTAAGATTTGAAAATTGGAAATGATAGTCTATATACAACATAGATCATAATGAAAGAAATTTTGGGAAAACGGAGTTTGTATTAGAGAGATACATGCACTCAAAGCTGACAAATTTTTTCGGCAAAACATTTCTATCCACTAGCGGCGCATGGAGCCAGTAGAAGGGTTGATTTTTCACCAAAATGTCTTAATTCTTTTATCCACCTGTTGGTATAACTATATGGCGATATTAGGTGGGGATACTATCATTTTGGACCTTTAACCATTATAAGTATATGCAAACATTCTCGTAAGCTCACACTAAAGAAATCAAAAACTCTTACACATACATCAAGGCATTCTAAGCACTAAGTTTGTGTAAGACTAGGGGGTATGGGCGCGGTTTCAACCGCGGTTCCGCCAAATCATCACCCAAAACACCACCCCCTCACTGTGATTTCTATCGTACTTTCTCTCTCCTTACCCAAATTATGCCGCACTCCTTATTCTCTCTCTCCTCTTTTATTTGCTCTCTCTCCTCTCTAAACCAATCATCTTCTTTCTTTTCTTCTTTTTTCTCTCTCCTAACCATTTTCCCACTCCCTTCCTATGGTATCAAATTGATGAAGTGAGAAAAAAATATGAGTTGGCGTCTACGTGGCATAAGAGGGAGTCCGGTTTCAGTGACACCTCTCCCTCCAGCCTAAGCAAGTGATCGAAAGGTGGTTGGAGCCAAATGATGAAGTTACAGCTCCTGTCACATAGTCGTAAGGTAACTACAAACAGTTCTTCGATTTAATTAAGTATTGTAAAATACTTTATACTTTGAGAAGTATATTATTAAATAAGAATAAAATATAGGGTATATTTTAATATACTCATTCTCAACAAAAGAAAATAGAATATGAAACATTGGTTATGATTGTTTCGCGGGATACATCGTTATGAAAATTCTAAGATATTCCCAAGTTATAGTAACACTAAAATTATGCAAATGTCGTTATTTTGAATATAACGGTTTGGATTAAGACAATGGTATTAGGATAAAATAAATCACTAATTCAAGTTGTAATGTTGATTAATATACTTATGAGGGTAGTGTCTAAAATGGTTATATTGTGTAACATCCCAGTGCTAAGGTACTTCAAATTTCACCCTTTAATTTATTTATGTTGAAATTGGTATCAAAGTTTAAGAATTATATGCAAAAAGGGCCTTACTGACATTTTGGTAAAATGCAGCTTCGGAGTACGCCATGCATACGAGATATACGTTGAGCATACTAGGGTGCGCCCTTGTACGCTGTGCGTACATCATTGTACATGGGGCGTACTAGCAAACTATAGAAACACTAACTTTTAGGGTTTGGCTGGTATATAAGCATCCTTATGGCCTCATTTCCCTTCATCTTACTAGTCACCATCCTCTTTTTCGTGTTTGCAACCCTAATATCCCCTTTAGGAGCCATTTCTAAGCTTGTGTTTGAGTTTTACTGCCTTAGAAGATGAATAAAGCAATAGAAGGCCACATTGAAGGATTAAAGCTCTCTAGATCTAGAATCACACCATCTTTTGGCACCATTTTGAGGTATCAAGTTCTGAACTTGGTGATGTTTCTTGTAGATCTTGTTTTGGGTTAGGCTTAGGTTCTTTTTGTCAAAAATATGGTGTTTCTAGCACAAAGCATGTTCTTGACCCTTTAAGTTGTCCTTTAAGACCCTTGGGAGAGTCTTGAGTCATAAAAATGGGTTTCAAATGGTTGATTTTGCTCCATACATCTTGTAGAAGGTCTTAATGGATTAAGACCTTGAGTTAAGCTCTTAATAGACATGTAAAGTCGTAAAGTTGGAAACTTTATGACTCTAGGGTGTATTTTGGGCATGGATTTGAAGTTGGGACGTAACACGTAAGAGCTTAAGCCATTAAGATCTTAATGAAGTTTTTGGGCTTGCGAGGGTATCCCTCGCATACTCGGTCAACCACCCCGATAGTGGTCAATTGCGAGGGTTGGAGTACCCCCAATGTACCTCTAGATTATGCTCCACGTACTCGAACTGGGTTAAGTCAGTTGGGATGACTCGGCTGGGTTGAGTCAGTTGACTTAGTGGGTTTAACTAGTTGACTTTGACTTTAACCAAGTTTGACCTTAAGGGTATTTTCGGTATATGGGGAATTCTAATTGAGTTTGGTCATTTGGTTGGGATAGGAGGCAGTCGGATCTGAGATTCGGAGTTGAGATTCCTTCATCTTTTGTCCAGTTTGCAAGGTGAGTTTTCCTCATTGTCCTTACAGGTCAAAGGCATGAAGGTCGGCCTATCGGTTTGATATTATGATATTCATTGATATGATGAGTATAGAAAAGATATGCATGAGTATGCTAGTTAGTGATATGGTAGAGGTAGATCTGTAGGACTACTTGTGATTCTGTCTGCATGATTATCTATATATATGTTGTTATCTGTTATATGTTGACATATTTTGTTGGGTTGGTTTGAGACTGTACTTCCCCGTGTAGTAGCCAACAAACCCTGGAGCAATCCATATATGAGATGAAGGCTGGGTAGGGAATGCTAGACTCATACTGATGGCTCATGAGCATTCCAGATATGAGTTAAGGGTTGGATAGGGCATTCCAGAATCGTACTGAGGGCTTATTGGTATTCTCACTGAGGACTGATCTGGTCAAGGAGCAGGACATACATAATTTATGAGCCTCGAGGGCAAGCCAAACTTATGTTATGGGCTTAGAGGTAATCCAGTATTTTGGATGTGGACCCATTTCATGCTTTTATTGTATATGTGTTAGTACTTTGGGTGAACTCACTAAGCATTGGCTTAATTATGTTTCAGGTACTTTGGATGACCTTGGGAAGGTAAAGGTGTAACTGTACACATCCTCTGTTTATGATCTCTAATTTTGGGATAAATCTGATGTCAGAAATATTTTGAAAACTATTTGTAAACACTTTATGGTTTTGGAATGTATTTAAAAAGTTTAAATTTATCATGATTTTTATGAATGTTACAAGTTGGTATCAGCGCATTAGTTTGAGTGAATTGGAGGAACACTCGTGTGAATTCAGTCTCAAACTAATGAAAAAGATTTAAAAAAAATGATTCTCAAGTGTTTTAAAAATAATCGAGGAGGATGCGCTGTGTACGATCAGTCGGAGCCAATAAGTAGACACTAAACTACCACACTAATATTTGATGTTGTGAGATGTTAGAACAGCATGCTAGTGATAGGCTAGGGATCTTCAGGAATTGAATGAAAGAATTGTCTGATTATATGATTCTTGGTAGCCTAGGGTTCTTCCGTATGTGAAATTGACATCATTACTATAGTTGCTTAGTGTATGCATCATGATTATACATAACTAAGATTCTATAGCCTGAGAATGTTTGGTTTGGCCTTATTTTCTATTCTTGTATGATGAAGGGCTTAGGGTAGGATCAGATATTCGACTGTCCATAGGGTCTAGTCTTATGTATGATTAGCATACATGAGTGTTGTAGGGTTGGTGGAAGTTTTAAGGATGAGTTGTATAGGGTCAGTCGACCAATTTTGAGATGTTTAGCCTTCCTCTAGGGTGTGATAATTGAGTTTATGTGTATGCAATTATGTATTGTTAGGGTTGTTGTGATGATCCTTGAGACAAATTTGGGTAGGTGTGAAAGATAGTATGGGCCCGTACTACTGAAAGCACAGGACACGTATGTGTAACAAGGAAGTCACGACCCCTAGGGCTTTGTTGGGAATTGCTGTTGGGTTTTGATACGAAATATAAATTTGTTTTCCACAAAAATCGGCAATGGAGGACTTTAAAAATAACAAGTTTATTTTTAGTTCATAACAAAACCAAACCATCATGGATCCATTAAACCCACTTGGTTTTGGGGTGTTGATGAAGATGTAAAGAGCAAAGAACATGATCTTCTCTACAAGTCTCCACCATCAGGATTAAGGCACTTGGAATGCTAATTCCTTCTTATACAAATTACTTCTTAAGCCTTTAAGTGCTTAACTCAAATAAGCACTAAAGGAGAAGCGCTTCAAACCACCAAAGACTTGAATGATCTTCAAAAGAAAACCAAGAGAAGCAGCTCCATTCTACTTACGGTTTTGGTGAGAAGAAAGGGAGAAGAAGAGAGTGTTTTTCTTATCAAAAGCAAGCTCCATACACTCTCTTATATAGTACATGAAAAACAAAAGAAACCCCATTAATTAATAAAAAGTAATCACCTTAATTTATAGGCATGGGGGACAAAGGAAGAAAGGTTGACAAGCAACCTCCCATGCCTTTATGATTTTCGGCCATGGGTCTTGGAAGAGACAAAAATTGTCTCCAACTTTATTAACCATAGTAGAGTAAGTCTTTAACTTAATAATTATTAAACAAAGTGTCCAAAACTTTGTACATGACTTATTACATCATACCATATGATATAATAACTAGTAATACTCTCTTATAATTATTATTTTCACAAAACAATTATTATTACCTAATTAAAATACAAGAATTGATATTATTTATTAATAATCACATTCATAATAAATATACGAAACGTGCCAACTTGATAAAGGTGTGACCCTATAGGATCATATGTTATTAGAAATATCACTCTATAATGATTCTTGGGCATATAGATTCAACAATCTCCCACTTTCAGAATATTCATTATAGAATGACATAGACAGTAGCTGACGTCTAGCAACGGACTACTGCCCCTAACAACATATGAAGGGTGTCATCTCATCAACAGCCAATTCCAGGAGCTCTAAGCTAAAATTGTTACTAAATGTGTGGTGTCAATTATTCTTTTGTCTTAGACATCATGTCAAACAATAGATATGTATTGTCATCAATATCATTTACTGTTCAACTTTAACTAAGGCCTTAGATGTCTTGCTATCAACGAATAAGGGGGACAAATCCCATCTCGACTACATACGCCCATTAATGTAGCGCATGTCATACCCAACGATGGCCCATTTGACTGCCTTTCTACAAAACAACGTTATACCATGTCAAAGCTCAACAATTCCTACACTTCAAGTTCCAAATATGTATCTCAGGTCTAAGAATACAAAGATACAACCTTGATCAAAACATCACTCTTGACTACGATCCATAAAGTGGTTTTGATGCGGGTCAATTCCAATACTTATTCTTCTAATCAAGTACCTATGAAGTTGGTAGTAGCTCTTGTTATTTTCATCTCCATGAGAATCCACCAATCCATTCATATTAGTCTTACCTCATATATGCTTCCCCAACTATGAACGACTATAGACATTTAGAATAACCTAGTTATTCAGGGATTTAAGCATGCAAACATAGAATACAACAATTATTCAATGAATGACTCACATCCAATATCTCAACTCATTACAGTATATGTTGTCTTTATTGTTCCAATATCCAAATACTAAATTTCAATAAATACAGCTACTTATATCGACAAAGCCCTATAGCACCAGCTTGACTTTCATGCTTTAGCTAATGATGGCGCTTTTTCAAGTAGATTTATCAAACTTGATTTGTGTAAACTTTGCGAATACAGTCATTTTTAGTTTTATATATAACTCATATATAAATAAAAACTATTGAGAATGAATTAGATGCTTGAATATGACTTAGATACCAATAATTGAGTAATAGGATTACTTATAGTCATAATGAACTATACATTAAGCATCTTTTTACATGGTTCTCCAAACCACAAGGTACTCTAACTCTGATGTTTAATTGTAATTAAAATCTACATGGAGTCACTTTCCATGTAACTTTATCTTCATTCATAATGAGCACACGATTGAATGTGATTGAAAAGCATCTCAATCTATTTGGAAGTTCAGCACATGTGTAACATCTTTAAACATAACTTTCTTTCAAATACTCCGCAAATTAGGAATATTTCTCTAGTTCTCACAAGTACTTTAGAATGTTCCCATAAGTCACACAATGACTTGTTCTCAGATTATACTGGTATCATTCGATATGCTCTAAGCATACAACTTATTTGGCCTTTATGCATAACCATGACATATATGATTAATCCAATTGCTTCAGCATACAGAATACAATCATATTTTCTAGTTTAAAAACATTTTCACTTGGATTTTTCTCAAAATCATGTCATGTGGTATTTGACAAGATGACTCTCTCAGAGTCCTTTATGTTAAGATCTTTAAGATCCTTGACAATTAATGCAAATTTATTTACTCCTTTAAGTTTCCATGATCTATCTATATAGATCTTTATTCAATGAATTAGTATGTCGACTACATATAAGATTAGGAATGTAACTGCACTCCCACTAGCTTTGTAGAAAAACACATGAATCATCTTGATTTATAATCAAATCACACTATGTAATTATCTTAAAAGAAAGAAGATTCTTACTTTAAGATGTTAGCTTAAATTTGAGAAGATTCTCAATCATGTATGTTTTCTCCCTTGAAAAACTCACTTACTCTTTATAGTCAAACTATATCGAGGAAGATGAAGCAAGCCCATACTTGATAGTTATACATTAATGCATCTCTATGTGTTTTATTAGTTTCTGATCAACTATTGAGCATATTCAACAACAATTGAAAACTTGCTAGTTCCAAACTATGATGCATTTAGTTTATGGTTCTTTATCTCTTAAAGTTCCATATAGCTCCCACTTAGAAAAAGAACTTTCTAAGTACCTGTCTTATGGAATGACAATTAGTGGGGTTAGTAGAGACTTCATCCTAAACAATCATTTAGGATAGTCTACATAAATGGAATTTGTAGATGCTAGAGTAGTTAGGCTAATTGTCTAACATAAACTTTACAACTTAGTACATTTTAGATAAGGATAAACCATTATATCCTTATTCTAAGGAAATTATTTAATCCACTTGTTTAGTTGGAAAATATATATATGTTCAATATATATTTGCTGCGGTGAGCATAATTCCAAAATTTTATAAAGTAAATAGTTCCTTTAAAACATCATACAATAGACTGAAAGGTCTATGTTTTATCCCCTCTAAAAACTTGTACTATCGACATTCAACTAGTGGCTAGGTGACATATCCCACTAGAGAATACGAAGGCTACCCCGAATATCAAAAGATAGATTCAAGTGACCAGTTGATCCTGTGCCACAAGGAACATACTAATGATGAGTGGGTGTTTTTGTCGGAATGAGTTGTGAATCGATTCCACAAATCCTAAGATGTTCCAAGAAGACTTGGTTTACAAAACTCATTTTCTTTATCACAACGAAAGGTTAATGATGATCTCATTAATGTGTGTTTCAATCTTCACTATGAAAAAGTTTAATCAAATTAAAAGGTGTCATCAACAACGAATAAAAGTCGGCAGTGAAATTCATTAAAGTATTTATCGCCAAATCTATTCATGGATTGAAAAGATTACATACATCACTTATGTATAACTCTTTGTCAAGCATTTTTCTCATTAACTACTAATAGATAAAGACCCTTATGAATCAGTTTCCCATATAAATATGATTCACATATATCAAATGAATCAAGCTTATTTGTCTTCAAAAATTCCATCCATTTGAAGTTGGTATATGTATTTCTTATTTATATTGTCATGATGATTATGACATAGATAAGTTCCAATCAAATATCATTTGATTATATATGTGTTATGATCAGAACTATTAATTTAATGAAAGATTATATATTTACTTCATAATTAACATTATGAGAAAATATATTCTTTAACACATAATACATCATTTCAGAACATGAATGTGAACATCCATTAAACGATAACTAAATCTAGATTTATTTATAAATTAAAACTGTTACATGTCCCTATAAGGATAGGTACAATACATCTATTGTTTAAATAAAAGACTATAGTAACACTTGCTATATCTTCAACACGAAATACCATTCGTTTGTAATCTGTAGATTATTTCTTCCAATCATCAACCCATAATATTAATTATTAGTGTCATATGAAGTATTACATACTCAAGTGAATGATGGAAAAATAAATAGTTTTATCATATAGATATCTAAAGTCTTGTCCAAGTCAGACTTCTTTAGCTCGATGAGACGAGAGGAGTAATTCCTCCTTTAGTGTCCAGTTTCTTCCACGATAGAAACAACACTAATAATTTAGTCCTTTCTTGATTTTTGGGTTTATTTTGTATTTCCCTCAACTGAACTTTAAGTCTATATGAGTGCACAATCTCTTAGACGTCCTTTTATTCAATAATTGAACAGAATTGGAGTTATTTATAGTGTTCTGATTGGATATCTTATTTACTTGATGAGACATCTGATATGTTTCATAATTATCCAATACTTTCTGCAAGTCATGGTTAATTTCTTCAGTATGATGTGAGACACATCATCATAATAATACTTCTATCAAAGTATCATGATCAGACTAATTGGTTGTAGAGGTTATTCAGGTATGAAATCTTTCAGTATATATAATTTCTATTAATCTTAAAGGTAGAACCTCAAGATATTATACCAATTATAGAAATTATATCCATCAAATGCTACTGTCTCTTGAAACTTAACAAGAGAGAGGTTTTGCAGCGCGTAAAATTATTAACAATTATCAACAGAATTTAACAAAGTTTCATTTAGTATTTTCAATATTTGGTCCTTAAAAATTAATACATTTTATTGTTTCTTAAGACATGAATTAATTAAAGTCTAGGATATGAGTAACGAAACAAGTACTTGGTTAGGTGACATTTATCCCATAAACTTAATCAAACTTTATAGGTAGCGATTACCAATTGCATACGATATGCAACTCCTAGATTATGGGATCCTAAACAACTATTGCTTAGCTTGGCATGTTTATCCCATCCATGCCTCAGACCTCTCATGCTTTGGTGCCCTTTATCACATAAGATTCCAATCAAGTCATCATAATTGAAACAACTTGTAGCATTGCAACTAACCAGTAACAAGGTGACCTTTTAGAAACCAGAAACTACAAAACTAACCCGAACATCAAAATCTAATCCTAGGCCTAGTTGACCCCGTGACACTAAAACCCTCAAATGATAACGAGTGTTCTTCAAAAGGACGACAATGACTTGTATTTTTGGAAAATGTTTTATATATGTTGTATAATTATAATTTATAAATACATGGTCTCATGAATATTGCATGCATCCAACAATTAATGTACCATTTTGTAAAATCCGTATCACTTGTAATGATATTCTTTTGGTGCCAAATAAAATTACATTTTATTTGCCATTAACCACGATCAATTGTAAACTAAAATCCGATATTTTAAACTTTAGTCGTAGATCGGTTTTAAGAACTGGTAATAGTCTTAATAAAACTTTATTTTATACTTAAGACTTGGAGTTTTGGATGAGTTATAAAATCATTATTTTAAACTTCATTTTAACAATCAAAAAACTTATGACTTCATGAATTTGTAGAATAAACTCATTTTATTTTATAAATTCAATTTTATGTATCTTATGATAAAAGTCATATTTTGATAAACCAAAACTTGGGTGAAGATACTTATGTTTTATGTTTCATTTAACATGCATAAAAAATAATATCAACTTGTTGTGTTATGTTTATAACACCAATATCATATATTAAGTTTTGACATAAAAAATTAATCACTAGTTCTATTATTTGCCGTTATAACGCTATAAACCGATTTTAGTCTTTTTAATAAAACTCCTTATTTATTATAAATACATGGAATTTATATAATGTTTAAACATATTTTAAATAATTTCAAATATTTTAAAGTTTGATATTTATAAGTTTTACAATAAAACTATTTTCAACAAAAATTTGAGTTTTAACCGGTAACCGATAAAAGTTTTATAAATATTTATTTATAAACATCTTATGTTATCTTTTAAATATTTCTTACTCAAACTCCAAGTGATATTAACTTATGAAAAAATGTTATTTGGCATGAAAAAACCATTTTTATACATAAAACATAACATATATTTAATATAAAATAAACATCACAAGCATGCATTATAATGTGTATAAATCAAGCCATGTCTAGTAATAATTTATGTGAGCCATCACAAGAATTATTAAGTCTTTCCTAAAAGACTTAAGGGACACTTCAAAAGGTCTTCAAACTCTCATTTGCCAAGTCAACTCTTGCTTGCAAAAAAACTTCAAATCTTCATGTTGTGAAAGTTGCAACACTTAAACCATTAAGACTATAATTAAGCCTAAAACTAGAAGTAGAAGCTTATGGTTGGGATTATGGTCTTAAAATGGGTAATGGTCATTTCTTCATATTGTTACATTTAAAAGGAATACAACTAGTCTAACTAATTTATTGCAACAATCAACAAATGAAAAAAAAATACTTATTTATCTATCTTTTGAATAAATAAATATCAACCAAACACAACAAAAATGTCCACATGGCTTGTTTATACACAACAACATATCAAATATAATAACAAACAACACTTTGTTTTTTCTAAGGCAACTTTTATACAACCAAAATGCATGAAAAATGGTTATATATAAAAATAAACAATTTTAACCAAGAAGTTAACAAAGAAGACAAATATGGATTTTTATTAACCAAAACAAATCAATGCTTGTTTTCCAAAAACCAAAGATTATCAAACGTAAAAAAATCATTCTAACATATAAAAGATGGCTTTGATACCACTATTGAGTTTTGATACGAAATATAAGTTTGTTTTTTCACAAAAACCGACAACGAAAGACTTTAACAATAACAAGTTTATTTTTAGTTCATAACAAAACCAAACGATCATGGATCCATTTATAGAGGTTAGAATGAAATAAAAAAACAACCATAGGATGTTTTAGAGATAATCTTTGAAGCCTTTGAACCCACTTGGCTTTGGGGTGTTGATGAAGATGTAAATATCAGAGAACATGATCTTCTCTACAAGTATCCACCATCAAGATTAAGACACTTGGAATGCTAGTTCCTTTTTGTATAAAGTACTTCGGACCACCAAAGGCTTGAATGATCTTCAAAAGAAAAACAAGAGAAGTAGCTCCATGCTACTTACGGTTTAAGTGAGAAGAAAGGGAGAAGAAGAGAGTGTTTTTCTTATAAAAAACAAGCACCCTGCACTCTCTTATATAGTCCATGAAAAGCAAAAGCAACCCCATTAATTAACAAAAAGTAATCACCTTACTTTCGAGGCACGGGGGACAAAGTAAGAAAGGTTGACAAGCAACCTCCCATGCCTTCATGATTTTCAGCCATGGGTCTTGGAAGAGACAAAAACTGTCTCCAACTTTATTAACCATGGTAGAGTAAGTCTTTAACTTAATAATGGTTAAATAAAGTGTCCAAAACTTTGTACTTGACTTATTAAATCATACCATATGATATAATAACTAGTAATACTCTGTTATAATTATTATTTTCATAAAACAATAATTATTCCTTAATTAAAATACAAGAAATGATATTATTTATCAATAATCACATTAATAATAAATATACAAAATGTGCCAACTTGATAAAGGTGTGACCCTATAGGGTCATATATTATTAGCAATATCACTCCATAATGATTATTGGGTATATAGATTCAACAGTTGGTCCCCATGATATAATATGCGTGTTATCTAATATCTCCCTGGTTTATCTTTAGTATGGTGGTGATGAGACGATTTGAGGTTGGATCTGGATTGGGATCAGGAGCTGGCAGTCAAGGTGGCCCAGTTGTGTCCGAGGACAGGATTAGGAGATTCTTCAGGATGAGGTTTTTGCTCACTTTTGAGCACATTTTCCAGAGACATTTGGGTCTATTACGACTGCCACAGTGGAGTATTTTGATGAGAATTATGTTGCTTTATCTGAGGTTGTTGCTGCTGCAACCACCACAATATTTGTTGCTGCTTCGGTTGGTACTGGGAGAGTCTTCCAGTATCGGGACTTCGACAATATGAAGCCCCGAAGTTTGATGGAATTCAAGACCGGAACATAGCCATGAGGTGGCTGTCTGACATTGCGCGGTGTTTCTTCACTTACTCGTGCCCAGCTGACCAAAAGGTCAGACATGCTCTAAACCTTCTGAGGTCTTGCGTGAAGGATTGGTGGAGACTTGCTACTGGTTTGTATTCTACTAAGCAGAGAACTTTTGTGTCTTGGGAGCAGTTCTTAGAGATGTTCCGTTCTAGATATGTGTTGATGGTGGAGCGTGAGAGGTTGGCCCAGGAGTACTTGGATTTGAGGCAGGGGACGGAGTCGGTGACGGAGATCACCAAGATGTTCACGGAGTGGCCATGTTTTGCCCTGAGTTTGCTGATTTTAAGCAAGCTCAAATGACATGTTACTTGATCATGCTTAATACAGAGATTATACAGCTTATATCCACTCAATGCTATGGTTCTTTATTGGAGGTGCAGCAGGCTGCCAAGTAGCGTAAGATTGAGATGCAGTTCTAAACGAGAGATCAGAGATTAGCCCCGGCACAATCGCAACCTACGACAAAGCGATTCACAGAGGCTGATGTCAGATCTGGGACTCGGAAGGGCCGAACTTGTGGGAAGTCTGGCAAGGTTCATGAGGGTGCTTTCTAATCATCTTCTTGGTGCCACAATTGTGTCCGACATGACCATATGGCAAGGCATTTCCGCCAGCAAGCCCCAACACTCAGCTATAGGATTTATTACTATTGCGACTAGCTTGGCCATGTGAAGGCCAACTACCCCTTGCTTGTTGCTAAGTCGGTGTAGGCTCCTGTGTCGGCTACTCTAAGGATCACAAATGGGATTCAAGGCAGGGTAGAACCCCCAAGGGCTCGAGGTCGCACTTTTCAGCTCACTGTCGAGGAGGCCAGAGCAGCTCCAAATGTTGTAATTGGTATTTATCTACTCATTATTCTTTTGATTATGTTTTATGTTATGCTAATATATATGTATTTGATAGGTACGTTACTAGTGAACTATTTGCCTGCTCTTGTGTTATTTAACTCGGCTACGAGTCGGTCCTTTGTATCTCGGTCGTTTAGTAGGGAGTTTGATATGCCTATTGGGGAGTTAGAGTGTTTGTTGCGGGTTTCTATCGCCAACAAACATGGGGTTTCCGCATCTGCGGTATATGAGGGTTATGTGCTAGAGATCTTTGGGATGCCTTATCCAAATTATTTGATCCTATCCCCATACGGGATGTGTGCATGATATTAGGTATGGATTGGTTGAGCAGGTTTGGTTCCATGATTGATTATAAGGGCCAGATAGTGGTAGTTTGAACCCTAAGTGGAGGATAATTAGTTATTTATGGAGAGGACACCAGGGTCGCTTCAGGGTTTTCAGCAGCCAGGGCTTGTCATCATATTTTGCACGGGTGTACAAGTTATTTGACTTATGCGGTTGACACTCGAGTTGGGGATTAGATTTCAGTTTCAAAAGTTCTAGTGGTCAGGGAGTTTACTGATGTATTACCTAAGGAGTTACCCGGTGTACCTCCCGATAGGCTGGTCAAGCTTAGGATCGACCTTGTTTTGGGTGTGGCCCCGATTTCCAAGGCGACGTACCTCTTCGCACCGCCTGAGATGTAGGAGTTGTCATCTCAACTACAGGAGCAGCTAGGCAAGCATTTCATCAGATCGATCAGTTCTCCATGGGGAGCGCTGATACTGTTCATCAAGCAGAAAGATGGTTAGCACCAAATGTGCATTGATTATCGGGAGTTGAACAAGTTAACGGTAAAGAACCGTTATCCCCTTCTGCGGATTGGTGACCTCTTTGATCAATTACAGGGTGCGCCTTGGTTCTCCAAGATATATATAAGGTATGGGTATCAACAGGTGAGAGTGAGAGAGGAGGATATGGAGAAGACCACGTTTTGGACTCGTTATGGGCATTACGAGTTCGTGGTGATGCCATTTGGGCTCACCAATGTGCCTGCAATGTTCATGGATTTGATGAATCGGGTATGCAGGCCGATGCTCGATCAATCCATCATTGTGTTTAATGATGACATCTAGGTGTATTCCAAGACTAAAGAGCAGCATGGGGAGCATCTACGAGAGCTTTTTGGGGGGTTTTAAGGCAAAAATGGCTTTATGCCAAGTTCTCAAAGCGCGTGTTTTGGTTACGAGAGGTCCAGTTCCAGGGGAACCTTGTTAACCTTAATGGGAGGTTCCAAAATCTCCCTCATAGATCAGGAGTTTCTTGGATTTGGTAGGGTACTATCGGAGATTCATTTAGGACTTCTCCAAGATTGCGGTACCCATCACTCGTCTGATGAGGAAGGGGTAGATTTCTAATGGGGCCCTGAGCAACAGTTTCCATTTGAGACTCTTCGACAGAGGTAATGTGAGGCCCCAATGTTGACCCTCCCGGAAGGGGTTTAGGATTTTGTGGTATTCTATAATGCATCCATCACAGTTTTGGGGCAGTCCTCATGCAGAGAGGACGAGTGATTGCTTATGCTTCGCGGCAGTTGAAGCCGCATGAGTCGCGATATCCCACGCATGATCTGGAGTTAGGGGAGTGGTGTTCGCCATCAATATTTGGAGACACTATCTATACGGGGTCCGTTGTATGGTGTACACAGATCACAATACTTTGAGATATCTGATGGACCAGTCGAACCTGAACATGATGTGGAACATGTGGTTGGATGTAGTCAAGGATTATGACTGCGAGATCCTTTATCATTCGGGTAAAGCGAATGTGGTAGTGGATGCATTGAGCCACAAGTCGACTAGGTATTCAGATAGGGTGTCATGTATGAGGATATTAGTTGATTATCCACTTTTGGAATTGATCAGGGTGGCTCAGGCCGTGGGAGTTCAGAAGGAAAAATAGGAACATGAGAGGATCTAAGGAGATATTGATAGATTTGTCACAGATAGTCGAGGGTTGTTGACCCATTATGGTCAGGTTTGAGTTCCAATTTTTGGTAGGATCAGGCAGATTGTGTTGGAGGATGTAACGTCCGTAGATCAAGGCTAGTCAATTTAGAGACGATAGGCGTCAAAAATGAATTTTTGATGAAGGATTATTTAGAATGAATAATCTTAACTAAGTTATAATATATGTTACAAGGTTTCCGTGTATATAAAGAACGCTGAAATCCGAGTTATAACGAAGAAGTTATGACCTGTCGAAGTTTCGCGGCAGAACCGACACGACGCTGAATGACGTAAAAAGTAAATTTATGTTAGAGTGATATTTAGCCTTAGAAATCTAAACGAAACTCTTAAAGTTCGTTAAACCATGAGCGTGCATAAAAAGAACATCCAAATATGACTTCGTATAAGGAAGTTATGATTTTTCTAAGTTTCGACTTAGCGGTATGCAACCCGAATACTCAATTTGAGATCGAGCGGTTTTTAGCTGAAACAATCTAAATGAGAATCGAAGATCTCGTTAATTGTAGTGAAACGATGAAAAGATAGGCGAAGACGGACGTCGGATAAAGAAGTTATGATTTTATAACGGAGTTTCCTGTCCCGACCTACTAAAAATAAATAATAAAAAATAAAGTCAAAATTAGCCGATGGAGTCTAAACGAAAGTTGTAGAGCGTAGTCTCACCTACGCGGAGATATAAAGAATGTCGAAAACAAAGTTCGTATGAGGAAGATATGAATTTTTGAAGTTTATTAAATATTTTCGATATTTAATTTAATTATAAATTAACCGATATTATCCATGGGGGGAGTCAGCGATCTGATCCACATTACGCCCAACGTAATGTAAAGTTACGCCCAACGTAAATGGGTTTCCAGCCCCCTATAAAAGGGTGTCGCGGGCAACCGACTTCTTTTCTCATTTCTTCCCTTTATCTCGCGTTTTTGCATCGTTTTTCGTGCAAGAATTATCCAGAAGCCCCGGTATCATTCCCAAGCCCCAAAGCAAGTCCCGAGGCCCCGAAGATCCCGAGAAATGAAATTCCTGAGCCGAAGCTCTATCCGCAAGGAGTCCGGTTTTGTGAAGATCTTCCAGATCTACCGAAGAATACTACTTCTACAAGCCGTAGTGTTGTCCGATCATCTTCTGATCGAGTGAGTGTGTAGTTACCTTCTTCCAATGCATAAATATCAAGTATTTGCTATGAAATACGTGTTATGTGTATAATATAAAGTTGTTTATATGTGTGGGTGTATAATCCCTTTCATAAACACGGGTATAATACAAGTATTGTTTGAATGTATTAAGTATATGTTTGAGTGAGTGTGTGGTTACTTTCTTCTAACGCATAAATATTAAGTATTTGCTATGAAATACGTGCTATGTGTATAATATAAAGTTGTTTATATATGTGTGTGTATAGTCCCTTTGATAAACACGGGTATAATACGAGTATTGTTTGAATGTATTAAGTATATGTTTGGGTGAACGTGTGGTTACTTTCTTCTAACACATAAATATGAAATATTTGTTATAAAATATGTGCTATGTGTTTATATATTGTTGTTTATTTGAGATGAGTGTCGAATGGATGTTTTATATAGTTTTTTTTTTAAATGAGTTAAATTGTATATGTATTTTATATCTACAAATATGTTGGGTAGAACATGGGTAGATGAGATAGTTGGTATGTGATAAAATGATGAGGTATGAAAGATGCGCTTAAGAATAATATCGGTAGATGAACCAAGTAGTGAATGTCGTAATCCTGGCAGATGCGCTTATAGGATAATGTCGGCAAATACGCCACATAGAGAATGTCATAATACTAGCAGATGCGCTTATAGGATAATCCTTGCAGATGCGCTTATAGGATAATGTCGGCAGATGTACCTAAAAGAGAACGTCATAAACCTGGCAGTCGCGCCTCATAGTGTATGACGTAATCCCGGCAGAGGCGCTTAATGGATGATGTTGGTAGATGCGCCTTATGTAGCAATATATTTTGTGCTAATTCCTTAGGTTAATCCTTAGGAATGAATGAATGACGAGTAGCTGAATTCATAGGGTAAAATCCTAAGAAATAAAGAAGATAATGGGGATGGGTAATTGGGTTGATTGTTTGATGGTTGAATATAATAATTATATTATTGTGGGTTGAAAACCCTATATGCTCACCAGGCTCCCAAGCCTGACCCACTCAGTTTTCTTTGTATCACAAGTATCGATACGAAGATATATTTAATGGAGAGATTAAAGGAGATGTAAAATCTTTAGTGTAAATAATGTAAGTTATGTTTATGCTTATGTGTCTGTATCGGAACATGACATCCCGAGATTTTGTTATATAATGAAAATACATTTCTTTAAAGAAATGCTTTGATAATTTTTATCATTTTTTGTTTTGGGAACAAATTCCGCAACTGTGTTCTTTAAAAGATTACTCTGATTTTAAAAACAAAGCATAAACAAATCGCTCTTTTCTGGCCGAGAAATTGGGGATGTCACAGAGGAGGCTCATAAGTCTTGTTTTTCTATTCATCCGGGATCCAACAAGATGTATCGGAATTTAAGATTGAACTATTGGTGGTCATGTATGAAGAGGGAGATAGCCTGGTATATCGAGAGATGCTTGACCTACAAGATGGTTAAGGCTGAGCATCAGAGGCCGCATGACAAGCTGCAACCTCAAGAGGTTCCCATATGGTAATAGGAGTAGATTTCTACGGATTTTATCACCAATTTGCCGAAGACGACAAAGGTTTTTGATGCTATTTGGGTCATCGTGGATCGATTGACTAAGAGTGCCCACTTTTTTGGCGATTCGGGAGAGTTCTTCGGCAGAGAAGTTAGCTAATGTGTATGTTTGCAAGATTGTTGCTCGCCATGGGATTCTGGTATCTATTGTTTCAGATCGTGATGTGTGGTTCACTTCCCGGTTCTGGCAGAAGTTCCAAGAGGAACTGGGCATTAGATTGCATTTCAGCACTACTTATCATCCATAGACCGATGGCCAGAGTGAGCGGACGATACAAACCCTTGAGGATATGTTGCGGACCTGTGTTATTTATTTTGTTGGGAGTTAGGGTTCCTACCTACCTCTTGTGGAGTTCTCCTACAACAATAGTTATCACTCCAACAACAGTGCTCCGCCTTCCGATGTAGCACCTGGTTCCCGGTACGTACTCCTTGCAATTTACATTTTTTTTAAATAATGCATTTTTGCCTTGGACTCGGCGAGTTGATGGGCCAACTCGCCAAGTACGAGCAGGATAAGATGCGGGGACTGAACTTTGGACTCGGCTAGTCAGTCCCCGGACTCGACGAGTAGACCCTGTTTGGGCAAAAACCCTAATCTGGGTGTTTGCACCCTATTTAAACGCTTTAACTTGGCCTCCTTTGTCCCTAACACTTCCAGAGAGCTTCAGAGCGAAACCCTAGCCCCCGTATTGTTCTTGAGAGTGTTTTTGGCTTTGTGAAGAAGGTTTAGAGCTTAGAAGAAGAAGGAAGAGATTGAAGTGTGCAAGGAGGGGAGGTAGATTCGGAATCTACACTGGGAGAAGTTTCCATTCAGGTAGAAAAGTTCTTACCTTGATCACTAGTCCATTAGATCCCCTTTTTGTCCCAAATTAGTGGTTTTCAAGCACTAAGACCTCAAGCTCCATGTGTTTATGCTCTATGTTCTGAAAGGACTCCAGATTTGAACCTTATGGGCATATTAGAAGTATAAAGTTTATGTGGTTGAAGTGATTGAGGTCCCCATTGAGTGTATGACCTCATTAAGATCTTGGTTTTTCCTTTTTGAGCTTATAGAGTCATGCATGCACGTAAAGTTTGCAACTTTACGTGATAAGCATGCCCTAAGAACATGGATCTATGGTTTGGAAGCGTTGCATGTCTCAGATTTGGTCTGTATGGGAAATGGGTCATAGGGACTCGGCAAGTCCCAAAGTGGAACTCGGCGAGTTCTATGAAGGTGGCCTTAGACTCGGCGAGTCATATAAATATTGCCTGGAACTCGACGAGTTGTTCTTTAAATTCGGTGAGTTGTTCTTGGACTCGGCGAGTCGGATCGCGAGTCGGTTCTATAGTCCCAAGTAGTGAGTTAAGGGTGACTCAGTGAGTGGGAAGAGGGACTTGGCGTGTAGGGCTAGGTTAGTAGGAGAAGGACTCGGCGAGTCCAGTCAACTGGAAGTTGACTTTGACCAAGGATTTGACCTTGGACTAGGGGTAGGTCAGTCATTGATCTGAGGGTATTTAGTAGTAGCTAATCTATGTTTATGGATTTGTAGCCGAAGGATTTCCGGTGCAGCAGTCTAACGTCAGGTAGTCAAACTTTTGGTAGCTACTTTTCGAGGTGAGTTTCCTACCAGTAGGAACGGGTCTAAGGCACCAAGGTCGGCCCGTATAGACGATATGATAGTATCGGAGTGTGGGCAGAGCCCGTATCTCATAATTGAGTTTGATGATGATATATGCTAGTGTGGTAGAATTGTTTATACTTGTTGTATGTGTGATACTTGTATGTTATGGTATAGTAGCAGAGTGTGGGCGAGGCCCGTATCTCCGAGATAGCGAAGTGTGGGCGAGGCCCGTATCTCCTAGATAGCGGAGTGTGGGTGAGGCCCGTATCTCCCAGATAGTGGAGTATGGGTGAGGCCCGTATCTCCTAAATAGCGGAGTGTGGGCGAGGCCCGTATCTCCTAGTTAGCGGAGTGTGGGCGAGGCCCGTATCTCCATGATTGTGGGCGAGGCCTGTATCTCTTAGCTGTTCATTATATGATTCTATGGTATGTGGTATTATGGGGGAACTCACTAAGCTTCGTGCTTACAGTTTAGAGTTTTGGTTTCAGGTACCTCTTCAGCGAAGGGGAAGGAGCTGGCACAATAGCGGCACATCATACACACCCCTTTGTTTTCCGCATTATGAGATTGTTCTGGGATTTGTACTCTGACACTATGGTTGATTCCATGTATTGGTTTTCAGACACGTAACATGATTTAAGAAACAATATGATCGAATGTTGTTTATTTTCAAATGTTTTGCAAGGTGTTTAATTAAAATGAAAATTTTGGACTTGAAAAAGAAAAAAAATAATTGGGTTGTTACATCCGAGCTCTTGTATGGTCGGTGATGTCGTACCCCGGTTTGTTGGGGGTGGGGGGGGAGTAGGTCACAAGGTTATGGGAAGGACTAAAGTAGTAATTTAGACCATAGAGCTTATTCAACAGATCAAGCAAATACTATAGACCTCTTAGAGTCGGCAGAAGAGCTATATCGACCAACGCCAATCTGAGTTGGAGTTTTAGGTCGGCGATATGATATTACTGAAGGTCTAACATTGGAAAGGTTTCACACGCTTCAGGAAGAGGGGGGGAAGTTGGGTCTATGGTATATTGGTCCGTTTCGGGTGATTTCCAGGGTTGGCAAGGTTGCATACATGTTGGATTTACCTGAGGAGCTCAGCTAAATTCATAGCACTTTCCATGTTTCGCAACTGTGAAAGTGCGTATTGGATGAGGATGTAGTGGTTTCCTTGGATGATATTCAGGTCGATGAGCATCTAAACTATGTTGAGAGGCTGGTAGCTATTTTGTATAGAAAGATGAAGATCTTGTGAAACAAGGAGATACCTTTGGTAAGGGTGCGCTGGCAGCATCAAAGAGGCTCCAAGTGGACCTGGGAGTCAGAGGCAGAGATGCGGGAGCATTATCCTAAGTTATTCGCCGCAACAGACTTTGAGGACGAAGTCTAGATCAAATGGGAGAGAATTGTAACATCCGATGCTAAGGTACTTCAAATTTCAACCCTTGAATTTATTTATATTGCAATTGGTATCAAATTTCAAGAACTATATCCTAAAAATGGCCTTAATGGCATTTTGGTAAAATGGAGCTTCGGAGTACGCAATGTGTACGATATGTACGCGGGGCGTACTAGCTAAATATAGAAACCCTATTTTTTATGGTTTGGTTGTTATTTAAGCATCCTTATGGACTTATTTCCCTTCATCTTACCAGCCACCACCCGCTTATTCGTTTTCAACCCTAATATCCCCTTTAGGAGCCATTTCTAAGCTTGTGTGTGTGATTTAGTGGCTTAGAAGAAGAATAAAGGAAGAGAAGACCACCTTGAAGGAGTGAAGCTCTCTGAACTTGGTGATCTTTCTTCTAGATATTGTTTTCGGTTAGTTTTAGGTTCTTTTGTCCCAAATGTGGTGTTTCTTGAATAAATCATGTTCTTGACCCTTTAAGACCCTTGGGAGGGTCTTGAGTCATAAAAATGGGTTTCAAATGGTTGGTTTTGCTCCATGGATCTTGTAGAAGGTCTTAATGGATTAATTCCTTGAGTTAAGATCTTAATAGGCATGTAAAGTTATAAAGTTGGAAACTTTATGACTCTAGGGTGTTTTGTGGGCATGGATCTGAAGTTGGGACGTAAGAGCTTAGGCCATTAAACTATTAATGAAGTTTTTGGGCTTGCGAGGGTACGCCCCGCGTACTCGATCAACCACACTGATGGTGGTCAACTGCGAGTGTTGGAGTACACCTAACGTACCTTCGAAGTACGCCCCGCGTACTCGCACTGGGTCAACTCGGTTGAGATGACTCGGCTGGGTTGACTCAGTTGACTTAGTGGGTTTGACCAGTTGAATTTGACTTTTACTTTGACCAAGATTGACCTTAAGGGTATTTTGGGAATTCTAATTGAGTTTGGTCATTTGGTTGGGATAGAAGGCAGTCGGAGCTGAGATTCCTTCAGCTATTGTCCAGTCTGCGAGGTGAGTTTTCCTCGCTGTACTTGTCGGTCGAAGGCACCAAGGTCGGCCTATTGGTTTGATATTCTGATATTCATTGATATGTTAAGTATAGAATATATATATATGCATGAGTATGCTAGTTAGTGATACGGCAGTGGTAGATCTGTAGGACTACATGTGATTCGGGTTGCATGATTATCTGTATATGTTGTTGTCTGTTATATGTTAAAATATTGTGTTGGGTTGAGTTGAGGTTGTACTGCCCCGTGCGGTAGCCAACAAACCTTGGAGCAATCCAGATATGAGATGAGGGCCAGGTAGGGAATGCAGATATGAGATGAGGGCTAGGTGGGGAATGCCAGACTCATACTGAGGGCTCATTAGCATTCTAGATACGAGCTGAGGGATGGATAGGGCATACCAGACTCGTACTTAGGGCTTGGTGGTTTTCAGTCTGAGGACTGATATGGTCAGGGAGCAAACTATACATAAGTTGTAGGCCCCAAGGTCAATCCAGACGTATGTTGTGGGCTCAGGGGTAATCTAGTCTTTTAGTTGTGGACCCATTGCATGTTGTTGTTGTATATGTGTTATTTGGTTACGTGTTGGTACTTTGGGGGAACTCACTAAGCATTTGCTTAAAGTTTTGGGTTATGTTTCAGGTGCTTCGGATGACCGTTGGAAGACGAAGGCGTGACCGTACACATCCTTTGTTTATGATCTATGATTTTTGGAAAACTCTGATATCAGAAATATTTTGAAAACTATTTGTAAACACTTTATGGCTTTGGAATGTATTTACAAAGTTAAAACATCTCATGATTTTTATGGATGTTACATATTGGCTTGATTGTTGGATTTGAGAAAAATTATATGTTGAAATGGTATTGTCTCCTGACTGCCTTTCTAATTGTTCTTTACTTGACAGTCAACAAGTATTATATTCAAATTAATGGAGACTTCAAGGAATATGATTATATTTAGTTCCCGAGCAAGGACAAATATTTTAAATTTTGATTATGATAAGGATAAAGTATACATTTTGTGTAATAACTTTAGGTTGAAGGGAGATACAACATTCAAGGAGAAGGGACATACATAAGTTAGTAAATCTAACTATAAAGGTGCGTACTTGGTGGCTTTTCCCTCTGTAGTATACATGGAAAATAAAAATGTTTTATGAAAGTGTATATACATGTTTTAAGAATGCTTTATAATTTGATTTCGAAAGTGTTAAAGTTTATGCTCCAATATACGTATATCATGACACTTGTGTGTGATTGAAATGTTAAAAGAAAAGTGGGATCAAGCATACATTGCATGTTATGGCTTCACTGTCAAGTAATTTACCGACACTTATCCAAAAAAAAGGATCAAAGAGTCTATTAGGAACTCCATTCACAAACTAGTTGTTTATAAACCAGAGAGTCATTATATATTAATATGTTCTTCCTATTTGGTCGGACGATCATATCAAAACCCAACATATGCATGGTTTCATTATCAGTTGCAAAAAACAAAGTTGTATAGAAAAAAATATATATTTGAATTAGTTTATTTGGTATGAAGACATAATAAATCGAAAATTTTATTTTTTATTATTTGAAAATGTTTGTTTATACGTCTAAAATTTACCAAAAGAGAATCTTATACATTATTCATTTTTTTTTTGTTTCTTTAAATTAAGAATAAATGTATAATTTAGTTTTCATTTTTAATAAATAAGGAGTTTCTAATAAATTAAACATTAATAGCTTATCAACAAATTATTATTACTGATGTAATGTATTTGGTTATCTTAATCCGGAATAATGATTTGTAAATAATATATATATATATATATATATATATATATATATATATATATATATATATATATATATATATATATATATATATATATATATATATATACTAGCCGGGTGATGATATTTTTTTTCATAAATTATTGTAGAGACGATTGGTTCTTTTACACAAATAATTTGCTACATCTAAGAGATTCCAGTGGGGGCATTAATTAAAACAATTAAAATGGCATGTTTTTATGGGTTCTACTAAACATAATAAATCAATTTGTTCAAGATAGGTTCTGATAAGAAGTGTCAAAAAGAAAAATATTGATGAAATCCTTGTTGAAAACAAATTGTCATTAACAACAATGAGAAGTCCATAAATCAATTGCCCTTACATATGTCCATTAACATGTGAAATTTATTATTATAAATAACACTAAACTCTAAAAACTAAAGTGTATAACATTATGTAATCATTTTTAAAGTATAGTTGTCAGTTTGTATTTTGTAGTAAAAATTACTGAAGCAAATATACATTAAATTTGGGTTCCTCACATTATTTGAAAGGTGGATTACTTCCATATTTCAATCCACCAATTGAAGGTTAGAGGCGACTCTAAAAATACAGCAGCAAAAAGAAAGAAATAACAAGAATCATATGATAAGCTCTCACTAAAATAATCTAACCAAGACTGCAATGTGGATTCAAGAGACTATGAAACTGAAATGATATTCATAGAAATGAAATATAAATCTCACTTTCGAGAGGTGAGTGCTCTCCAAGTTTGCATAAGCACATACAAAATCAACATCCTCCCCAAAAGATACCACTACTAGCTATATACTAATAAAAGGACAAAAAAGGACTGCCATGCTAAAGGACGTTAAACATTCCTCTCCACTTTCAGTGTCGCCTGCTCCACAGTTGTTGGGTACACCAAAAAGACCAAATTAACCCTGATCTGTCCCCTGCGGAAAACTGGATTGGCCATGATTCATTGGGCTGCCAACTTTAGGCCATTTCTTCTTGTGAGTGTATACCTGATGGACCAGGGGCTTATCATCATATAACCCAAAAACATAACATAATAGATACCGGGGGCAAAATGGTCAAAGTTTAAAGGCAGCAAGGGTTATCTGTAGGAAGTAGAGTAACATCTTCCTTAATCATTGCCAAAAACTTTCATTTTAGATAAATCACCACAAAACAATAATATCATATAATGTGTTTATGACTAAATGTAAGAGATGGTAATTTATTTCCATCTTTTACCAATAATATGAGCGATTCCTTTAAAAAAACATTGATATCTTGACACTCTGATATCTTGAATCATGTAGGGATTTGCACGATTCCTTTAAAAACTCAAAACCATTCAAAGTCTTTTAACTTTCACTCTTGTTGTAACAACCTACAAAATATAAAGAAAACCGAATAAAAATACTCAATAAAGATTTTCAACCGCACCCTAATAAATTCCCATATAAAATTAAGTGGAGATACCAATAAATGATTGAGTAATCAGAAAAACACTCACTATTTCCAATCGTTGACACAAAAATTAAGCGATAGAGATAAAATTAACCTCGAATGATGGCATATATATCATGCACATTCCCCAAATCCATCCCTGGTAAACATTTTCATCCAAGTACTTACATCCTTCATTACATAAGGATCTTTGAATACATAAATAATTTCACTCGTTGATTGATAAAAGCCAAAAAAAACAATAGATATTTTGTTATAAAAGAGAGGTCTACCTAGCCAAATTAACCTTAAAGCAATGAACTCTTGTAGCCATTATCTAGGATAAAAAGAGAATGAGTGAGAAATGATTTTATGAAAAAGGAAGCAACAACATTTCAAAGCCTTGAAATTTTAAGTTGCATACATTCAAGAATTGCATCAACAGATGGATTAACTACCATCTAAGCCCCTGAAACTTGATACTTTATCTGAAAAATGAAAGTAAATCAAAGTTAAAATGAATATAATGAGACAGAGAATATGGAACAAAACATGGTAGTTCGTTCAAACAATGAAATTTGGTACATTGTCGACAAATATTCCATCATCGAAGGATACGGTTGGCATTCTTCTTTTCCCTAATAATTATTGATATACAAATAAACATAAAAAACATCATAAATCTGAAATTAGTCTTTGAAAAGAAAAAAACAAATCTAATTCAAAACTTTATATTTTTAACTAAAATCGTTAATTTGAAAAACTGAAATGATCATGATTATGTTAGATTTGGAATTAGGTTTACTAACCAAAGTAGATTGAAATTTACCAAAACACCCTTTCTTGAACATCATATAATCTGAAATCGAATTATTATGTAGAAATATCATCAATGTTGTCAGAATAGATAAACAATATCATCTTTGAGCAGTATACCAATAAAACTTCAAGTTTGTAGAACTCACTGTTTAAGTTTAGGGTTCGAAATCATAGGTTGTCTCCTATCTGCATAAATATCAAGATCAAGAGTGAGTTTGGGGATTAAAATCGAGATAGCGAGTAAGATTAAGTGCTCAAAATCATTCCAAACACACACATAGTCAAAGAAAGGTGAAAATGAAAAGGTAACACAGAACAACTTAAATCAATATAATTCATTTCAGAGAAACCAAAAATCCAACAAAAATGTTGACAAATAATACTATTGGGAGTACCTGATAGAGATAAGCTTATCTAAGAACAAATCAAGGAGATTTTCAGTTATTGTTGCTTTTCCTGATTTTATCTTACAACCAAAGAAACCTGAAAATGAAAAGGTAACAAACAAATGTCACAATTTATCATTAATAAAAAAGTCGACCTTTTGGATCTAAGTTTAAGGCTTCCATCAACCTTTATTTCCTTAACACTTCCATCAACCTTCACATTTATGGACAATGTTAGACATAAATCACTGGCAATAAATAATCCATTTGGTAAATTTTTCATGGTCTGAACAGTCATCGACAACGAAGATGGAGAAAAACAGCTCCGATGGCTAAACGAAACCCTAATATGAAATACCTGGTTGCAGGGTGATGACAATGGTGTTGTCAGTGACGATGAGTGGTGGTGTCTGTAGATTAAGGGTTTAGAGAGAGTGAGAGAGAGAGAGAGAGAGAGAGAGATCGTGGTAGGGGTTCATCGCCGGAAAAGTGGTGTGAGAGATGAGATTGGGTGGAGAACGTGGGTTCGATGATGTAGGTTAAAGGTGGATGTTCGGATATTGAAGACGAAGATGGGGGTGGTGATGGTGATTGATGGTCGGATAAATCCACAGATTAGGGTTTCACAAATAGAGGATGGGAAGGATTGGTGTACCGGATGGTTATAGTCTTATAGACTCGATTAGCAGAAATGTAGTGAAGGCAGGTAGTATTGGATTAGTCAAAAGCCTGGAAGTTAAGGATAATTATGCATCTCGTCCTTTTTATCTTGACTCTTTCAATTTCAATGGTTGACCGGATAATATCTTATTTTTCTAGAATGCATGAAGTTTTTGTATATGGTGTTTTAAAGGTTGTACCTCTTAAAATTCAGCAAAATCTTATAAATGCTTTTTAAGGTATATATATATATACACACACACACACACTTAGGTTTTTGTAGTAGTGTTTTAACCGGTGTGAAAAACAAATTTTTATTGAAAAAGATTCGGATTATTTTATTCGGTATTAAAATGTAATAAAAAACAAATTATTTTTAATTGTTTGACATTTTGCTTATACGTAGAAAATTACTAAAGATAGCATATTATATGTTATTCATTTATTTATTTATTTTTAAATAAAGTATAAAACTATAATTTAGTTTTTATTAAGAAGTTTCTAATAAGTTAAAACAAACCAACTTATAAAAATTGATAGGGAAAATGACCTATGAATGTAACCAACTCTTCATTTTTTTCACATTTGGTTATTTTTTGTATATCATTTAATTAACTGGTTGTAGGTGTTCATAAAAAACATTGCAACTAGCTATTAAAGGGTTCTGACGACTTTCTCATCTCAGACGACTTTCCAGTCGTCTTCTTCGACGAGCCTCCGGCAAACATGAGTTTCCTAGCGAAATCTGGAACACGTGAACTCAAAACACATTTCCAGGTTTCGATATGGAACATGACTAAGGATTCAATTTTTGAAGAACAGAGCAATGAAGCTTGATTTTTTTTAGGTTTCGATTATTGTAGGTTAAGTTTTCTTCTTATAAGTTTAGATTACAATGTAAAAAAAAAAAATAACCTACAATAACCAATCTCTTTTCGTATCAACTTTGGACAACAAAAATCCACCATTCGGTTATTTTCTTTTCACTGACAATGACGACTAGGGTTTCGGTAAGGTTCCGGACAGAATATGACGATGAGGGATAGGGTTTCGGCAATGTTCCGTTCTAGATCGAGTTACATCAAGTTACATGTTTGCTTCGATTTAATGTTTTTTTTTTCAAATCTATCCCAAATCGAGTTCATCGAAGCGTAGGTTTTTAAACCCCTTTTTCTTTGTTTCTTTATTTTGAGTTCATCGAGTTGCAAATATTAAAGTGTGTAACTTTACTTATTTTTCTCTTACTCTTTAAACATACGAAAGGAGATGACGATTCAGGTTAGGATCTCCTAATATAACTAGGTTTGGATGAAGGTTTAATCTCCAGGTATATTAAAGTGGAACTTTGTACTTGGTTTTTGTAATTTGGGTTTGATAAAAGTATAATTGGTTTTGTAATTTGAGTTTTGTGTGTTGGAAGATACAAATGAGTTCAAAATTAGTGAGGTTTTGATGAAGGTTTTAGATGTTCATCTATGGGTTTAAAAATAGTGGGTTTCGTGGTTTTGAAATCGTCAGAAAACTCATGTTGGTCGGAGGCTCGTCAGAGAAGACGATCGGAGAGTCGTCGGAGATGAAAAGGTCACCCGAAAACCTTCAATAGCAGGTTGCAATGGTTTTTGTGATCACCTACAAGTTAAATTGTAAATTATGTAAAAGAAAAACGAAAGTGACCAAATGTAAACAAAATGAAGAATCGGTTACCCTCCTAAGTCATTTTCCTAAATGATTATTACCATGTTATATCATAAACACAATTTGTCTATTGCTAGGTTCGGGTCTTGTTGGAGAACGACTGCCACATTCCATTGTCTATCTCCAGTTCTCCACATTTACTCGGTAAAAGAAAACTTCCAAAGCTTCATTCCATGTTAGAGAGCCGAGGCTTAGACAACTCCAACATTTGTGGCGTGGAAATGACTCTTTGACATAGTTGATTGTTTGGATTTTTATGATAGGGATAAACTAATAAAATTTGTAAATAGATAATCCAGACATCTAGTGTGTTCGAAATGTAACTTTTTTGAGTTTCTAACTTTTAGTTTTTAAGGATAATTGGAAAAAAAAAAAATTGGCCGTTAGGAGCTTTTACATTTTAACTTAAACAAAAAGTTTCAAAAAAGTCCAACTGCACTTCAATTAACATTTAACAAAAATATATATATAAATTATGTTTCCATTTTATGTTTTATAGATATATCTTTTTATGTAATTTAATATGTTCTAAAATTTTATATTTGTTTTGTCAGAATACTTATATACAAATAAACGTTACAATTTTTAATACCAACTAGTTTTTATGAACACACCTAAAAATAATTTTTAGTTTTGTTCACAACCAACTATCACAAACTATTTGACAAGTATTGCGATGTATAATATATATTTTTATACTTTTACTCATATAGCAATTAATTATAACGAAATCACATATATAACGATTAAGAATATAAAATAAAACAAATATATACGACCATGATATCCAAACTTTTATCCACTTCAACTCATGAAATAGAGTTAATTTACATAAAGTAACAAAAGCAGAAAATATATGAATGGTGAATGGAATTGATAAATCGATTATAACGTTTATATTGAAGGAGGAAAATTTTCGTAATTTGCAATTTAGAGAGGATTGTAGCGACAAATGGGTTATCCGGAACTAGTGGGCATATGGTTTTCCATGTAAGATAAGAGTGGGGTCAATGGGTGAAGATAGAAACGCATGTCATCCTTGGGAGTGGTGAAGATTTGGATGCGAAAGATGATATGAGATTGGATGGATAGGAATGGGTGTGAAACAACGACTACAATTTTTTTTCCTGGTTATTACAATTTTTTTTCTGGTTATTTTTTGACATTAAACTGTCCCAAAGTCTATAACTTTGTGTATAATTCATGTGAATGTAATAATATTTATGTATTTAATGACATGATAATTTATGTAAGTGAAAAGGTATATAAGTAACACCTTAGCTAAATCTTAGAAAATCTCCAACCTATTTTTCCTCAATTTTCTCTCATGTTCCTCTCCATCCTCATTCTATTTTTTCTCTTATTTTTTGAGATATGAATATTATTACCTCATATATAAAGTAATACAAAAAAAAAAAATTCTTAGTTATTTTTTGACATTAAACTATTGGAAAGTCTATATCTTTGTGTGTAATTTATGTGAGTGTAATAATATTTATATATTCAATGACATGACAATTTATGTGAGTAAAAAAGTACATAAATAACACTTCAAGTTAAACTTAGAAAATGTCCAACCTATTTTTCCTCAATTTTCTCTCATGTTCTTCTCTATTATTATTTCATTTATTCCTTTATTTTTGGAGATATGAATAATATTATCTCATATAACTATCCATTTATCTAAATATGGGGATAAAGTTTCAGTTGTCGGTTTTAATCATTCATTTTATATATTTATACATTTCTAGTTTATTTTGCGTATTGGTTTTAATTTAAATATACTATTTAATTTTTAGAATATTTTATTATATAACAAATTATATTAATTAATCATAAATATAAAATCTACTTTTAATAATCGAATTCATATAAAAATGTAAATACATTTTAAAATCATCAAACATGATAATGTATTTATTTATAAATGTATTATAAATATAATTTTATTTATATAATATTATGGTAATAAAAAATATAAATTATATATTTGTTAAATTAATAGAAGTTCTAATCTATGTAAATTGGAAGTGAAATATACTAAAAATATAGACAAAATTACAAAAATGGTCCCTGTAGTTTGCCAAAAAGTAACAAAATCAATCCTTATTATTTTTTTTTGGATTCAAATGGCCCTAAGGGGAGAACTCGAACTCATGACTTTCACCTCTTAAATTACCAAAAACTTAACCAATTGAGCTAATGCTTTCTTGGTTTATTCTTTCCTAAAACTAATTTATATATTAATAAAATCGTTAAAAGATAAACAATAAATAAATTATAAAAAACATTTTTTTACATAATTTTTTTTTTTAATAAAACAAAATGTACTTTAGTCATACTATAAAAAAAATATTTTTTTACAAATAAATTGTATGTATTTTTATGTATTTATTTTACGTAAAATATATATTTTTTATCTTTAAAAAATACGTTTTCGTATAACAAATACGTTTTTGTAAAAAATATTTTTTTTTATGTCTATGAAATAATAATAATTAACACTACTCATGACATAAAAAATATATAAATTCTTTTTGGTCGCTAGTTCTAACCGTTTTTGCGGTTATATGTATTAAAAACAAATTAACAACGATTTTGTTATGTATCTAAATAATTTATACAGTTTTTTATGTCAAGAGTAGTGTTAATAATTGTTACTTCAAAAGATATATCACTATATCTTTTCATCTTCATTTTAACCATACGATTTAGAACTTGCGATTAAGATGAAATACATTTTTAAAAAACACATAAAAACCGTATAAATTGTTTAGATACATATAACCGGATACGTATATATCTTATCTAAAATGCGTATTGTTCTAAATTGTATTTAAAAAAACATAAAAAATCGTATAAATTGTTTAGATACATATAACCGTATATATATATATATATATATATATATATATATATATATATATATATATATATATATCTTATTTAAAATACGTATGGTTCTAAATCGTATTTAAAAAACATAAAAAACCGTATAAATTGTTTAGATACATATAACCGAATACGTATATATCTTATTTAAAATATGTATGGGTCTAAATCGCATTTAAAAAAATATAAAAAACCATATAAATTGTTTAGATACATAACAAACGTATTCGGTTAAAATACATATAACCGAATATGTATATATTTTATTTAAGATACGTAGGGTTTTTTATATGTATTTAAAAAAACATAAAAAAAAACATATTGGTTATATATCTTATTTAAAATACGTATTTCATCTTAATCATAAGTTCTAAATCGTATGGTTAAAATGAAGATGGAAAGACACAGTGATATATCTTTTTGAAATAACAATTATTAACATTACTCTTGACATAAAAAAAAATCATATAAATTATTTAGATACATAACAAAATCGTTGTTAATTTGTTTTTAATGCGTATAACCGAAAACACGGTTCTAGAACTAGCGATCCAAAAGAATTTATACATTTTTTTATGTCACGAGTTGTGTTAATTATTACTATTTCAAAGACATAAATAAAATATTTTTTTTACAAAAAACTTATTTTTTTTATGAAAACGTAGTTTTTAAAGACAAAAAATATATATTTTACGTGAAAAAATACATAAAAATGCATACAATTTGTTTGTAAAAAACTATTTTTTTTATAGTACGACTAAAATACATTTTGTTTTATTTATAAAAAGAATTATGTAAAAAAATGTTTTTTATAATTTATTTATTATTTATGTTTTAACGATTTTGTTAATATATAAATAAGTTTTAAGAAAGAATAAACCAAAAGAGCATTCAACTCAATTGGTTAAGGTTTTGGTAATTTAAGCGGCAAAGATCATGAGTTCAAGCCCTCCCCTACCAATTTAAATCTTTTTTTCAAAGAAATTTCAAAAATGGTCCCTGTGGTTTACTAAATGTCACAAATTCAGTCCCTTTATACTTGAAATGACAAAAATGCCCTTACAGATTCAGTCCCTAACGGTAAAATAGTAACGACGTTAGTAAAAAGGGTCATCTATGCAAGTTTTGCAAACCACAGGGGCCATTTGCATCAAAAAAATTTAGCAGGGACTGACTTTGTTATTTTTGGCAAACCATAGGGACCATTTTTGTAATTTTGTCAAAAATATATTTTTTAGGGTAAAAAATAACTTTTCATTTCTTTCTAATAATTATTATAAATTGGTTAATAATATCAAATTAATGTAAAAACTAAATTTTAATCATAAATTAACTAAACTACAATATTAAAATATCATATTTTATTTCTATTTATAAAATTACGACGTTAGCTTTTAAACATATTATAGTTAACTTATTAGTTTAGATATATTGTTGTATTTGAGTTATTGTCATTTTAAAGTCACAACTTTTATATAATGTACGATTTTATACAAAATAGTTAAATTTTTAATTTCTATATAATGTTAAATGGTCAACATAAATCAAAATTTTAATTAAACTTGAAAAAAAAAACGAGATACTATTTTATAAATAAGTAAAAGTTATAAATTGCAGTGTTAAACATAAATTGTAATACTAAATTAACAAAAAAAACCATGAAACTATTTTTTATAATCGTTAAAAAATTTTAAATAAGTAACTTAAAAATAACTTACAATAAGAATAATTAAAAGTAATATTATACAAAAAAGTTATAATGTTATCTTTAAAAAATGTTTCTTGTTTTAAAAATAAGTGTAAATTACTGAAATCATCCCTATAGTTTGGTTAAAATTGCACGTTTGGTGCCTAACTTTTTTTTTCACTCGGATCGTCCGTCCCTATGGTTTGATTTTGTTGCGTTTTTCGTCTCTTACATACATAAAGTTAGGGACCAAATGTGCAATTTTTACCAAATCATAAGGACAGAAAACGCAATAAAATAAAACCACATAAACGATCTGAGTGCAAAAAAAAGTTTAGAGACAAAACGTGTAATTTTGAATAAACCGTAGGGACGATTTCAGTGATTTAATCTGTAAATAATTACAAACAATGAAACTAACAATATTCATCAAATAATTTTTAAAAAAGTTTAATTTCTGAAACCAAATTAAAATAATTAAGAGTTTCCAAATATGTTTTTTTAAATAACTTACAACAACAATAGTTAAAAGCAACATTATATACAAAAATTATATTGTTACCTTTAAAAATAAAAACAATGTTTGATGTTTTCAATAATTACAATGATATAAATTAGTAGCTTAAGCAAATAATCCTTTTAAAACTAATTAATCATAACAAAAACTATAAATATCTTTAAACCATATATTATATTTAATTTTATTCATGAGGAAACCGCAGACAGAAACCACTGAGACAATTGAGATTATAGAATTTTAAAAGATGTCTACATTATCATATAATTGAAAGCAAAAAATGTTTATGCCAACTTATTATAAGATTTATTATATAATAGCTAAAAACATCATTGATAATATTAAAAATATATATATTTGTAAAGATTTCAAATACATTGTTGTATCCTGCGTAATGCGCGGGTATTCGCCTAATATACTTATAAAATAAACACTTTAATTGCACCACATGCATTTGAAACATCCATGATTTTTCAATTTTTTTCTAATAATTATTATAAATTGATTAATAATGTTAAATTAATGTAAAAATTAAATTCTAATAATAAATTAACTAAACTACTATATTAAAATATCATATTTTACTTTTATTTATAAAACTATAACTTTAACTTTTTAACATATTATAGTTAATTTGTTAGTTTAAATATGTTGTCTTATGTGAATAATTGTCATTTTAAAGTCACGATTTTTGTATAGTTTATGATTTTATGCAATATAATTAAATTACTAATTTCAATTTAATGTGAAACGATTAACTTAAATTAAAATTTCAATTAAACTTGAAAAAAAATCAAGAGACCATTTTATAAATAGTTAAAAGTTATAAATTATTGTGTTAAACCTGAATTGTAATCTTAAGTTAACAAAAAAAATAATGAAACTATTTTTTATAATCATTAAGAATTTTCAAATACTTAACATAAAAATAGCTTACAATAAGAATACTTAAAAGTTATACTATATAAAAAATTATAATATTATCTTTAAAAACAAAAACTATGTGTGTTCTTTTAAATAATTACAAACAAAGAAACTAACAATATCCATTAAATAAAATTTTAAAAAAAAATCGGAAACCAAATTAAAATAATTATGAGTTTTCAAATACGTTGTTTTAAATAACTTACTGCACCAATAGTTAAAAGTAACATTATATACAAAAATTATATTGTAACGTTCAAAAATAAAAACAATGTTTGATGTTTAAATAATTACAATGATAGAAATTAAAATCTTATGCAAAAAAAAAATTAACTAATTAATAATAACAACAACTATAAATATCATTTAACTATATTTATATTTAATTTTATTAATGAGTAACCTGCAGTTAGAGGTCATTAAGACAATTGAAATTATAGAATTTTAAAAGATGTCTATATTATCATATAATTTAAAACAAACAATGTTTATACTAACTTATTATAAGATTTATTATATAAGAGTTAACAACAACGTCATTGATAAATTTAAAAAACATATATTTGTAAAGATTTCAAATATATTGTTATATTTTGCGTAACACGCGAATATCCACCTAATATTGATTATAATAACCTTTAAAACAACGAGATTGTTAATAAAAATAATCAATTGTTTGTATGTTTTTAATGCAGCAATTTATAAGTTCATAATAACAATAATGAACTTAAACATTGTAACACTTTCCCTTGAGAAACCCTATTTGATATAGAGAGCATATAGAGATGGAGGGGGCTAACTTCATCATATTGGTGCATTATTGCAAAGAGGTAGGAGGTTGTTCGAGCAAGATCCACTTGAGGGGCTCAGATCTGCTGCTATTCCATCCTAGACTGTTGTTTAAGGTATAAATCTATATCTATTTTCATATGGTTAGTAGATCTCATGAATTTAGGATTTCTTCACCCTCTTTTAAGTTGAGTTATGAAGTATGTGAAGTCCCTTTGTGGCTTAGACATCAGATATGGACCTTGAGAGGTCCAGAGAGTCCCAAGATCCCAGCCTTTTGTAGTCACATAAGAGTATTGAGCCTAAAACACCATTAAGAGGGTCATTTTGTCAAATAGAGCTAGATATGTGATGATGAGCATAAAGGTTGGTCCTTACGTGACTTTTGGATGCTAGGAGGTTGGTTATATAAGCTAGAGTCATAGATCTGACCTCAAGTGGCTGAATGAGAAATCTGATGGAGCCAACTTGCCAATTCCATGGGATGACTCGACGAGTCGTAGCGGGTGTGACCTAGTATCATGGACCCAGTGTTAACTCATCGAGTTGGGAGTCAACTCAGTGAGCTGAGTGAACCCTAGGAAGAACGTGGAGAATACGAGTGGACTCGGCGAGTCATACGTGTGCACTCGGCGAGTCACAGGTATGCACTGGGCGAGTCAGGTCAATCTTGGTTGTTGACTCGGTCTGGCTTTCTGTTGACTTCCTGGGTGAGTCAATAAGGGGCAGGAGGGACCTAGGAGGGGTAAAATAGACTTTTACCCATCCTGAGGGTAAAAAGGGGAAAAGAGGACTTAAGGAATAAATGAGTAATAAGGCGAGTAATGATCGAGATGCTTGTCTAATGTGTAGGCGGAGGCTAGTCCAGGATTGTCGAGTGTGGTCTATTACCCTTTAGCCACCGGTGAGTCTTCTCACTATACTGTACCTAGAATGGTAATTATGTGTGACCAGAGGGTCTTATGTGCTTGCTTGAGTTATGCATTTTTTCTGTGTGATTTTATGCTATGTGCTATATAGACTGGACCGGAAGGTCCAACGAACTATGAGACCGGAAGGCTCTCAACCAGACCGGACCAGAGGATCCAACGAGCTAGACCAGACCGGAGGGTCCAACGAGCTATGAAGGTACTCTCGCATGGTATTTATAGGTTGAAATACAGCTGAACTCTTCGAGTTGGGTGCCACATGTCACAATCTGGTGGCAAGACTTGGGGAGAAATCAATGGCTCAGATCGCGCCACGTCACCCTTTCGCAGCAGCACACTCCCAACTTCTAAACCCCGTAACATTCGCATACGAGCTCCGTTTTCGACGTTCTTTATATCCACGCGTAGGTATTGACAAGATCTACAACTTTCCTTTTGATTCCGTTGGCTAGTTCTCGACCAATTATAAATTTAACAGTATAAGAAGATTACATTGTTAAATGACCGTGTAGAATTCATAACTTCTACATACGGACTCTGTTTTCATCTGTATTTTTATCGTTGAGCTATTATTAATGAGATATTAAATTCTCATGTAGGTTGCGTTGGCCAAAAATTGATTGATCTGAAATTCGAATTTCAGGTTGTGCACTTATATGCGAAATCTTAGAAAAACAATAACTTCCTCATATGAAGTCAGATTTGGGTGTTCTTTTTATGTATGTTCTCGGTTTAACGTATAATACAACTTTCATCTATATCTATAAGGCTACAAATTATCTTATCAAAAAATCACTTTTTACGATTCCCGGTGTCGTGCCGGTTTTGCCGTAAATTTTGACAGGTCATAACTTCTTCATTATAACTCGGTTTTCGGGGTTCTTTATATGTACGGAACCCTTGTGTCATATACTATAACTTGGTTAAGATTATTTATTCTAAATAATCTTCTATTAAAAATTCATTTTTGATGCTTATTGTCTCTAAATTGACTAGCCCGAATCTGTGGGCGTTACATCGGAGCTTTGTCCCGGGAACTCCTCTCGGACGTTGACTAATGATCATTTCTCTCTTTTGCACTGTGATAACAGGAGAATATATTCACAAGGACCTTTCCTGCAGTTCTGCCCCTATCCTCTTAGGGAATATCACAACCTTTGGTGCCATCCGGTTGCATCTTTAGAACGATACATCCATGAATCAAACCCAGAAAGCAACAATGGTAGGCGATATCCCAGTAACATTAGGGGCAACGGAGAAAAGCCCGATGTTCCCAATGCAGTCACTCGATGGTAGGCAAACTTCCATTCAGTAGGATCTCGCTTCAAACCGCACACCGACCTTACAGACACCATCTAGTTCGGTGACCGGAACGGCGGCAGCTTACACAACCAATCTATAACGCCTAATAACCAGTACAACCCTGAAAATAGCAATCGTAACCACAACTCTACAAATCATTGCAGCGCAACAAACAAAGATCCCTGCATCACAAACATAATCCTTCCCGCACGTTTCTGGCACCGAAACCTGGATCCCTCACAACATCCAACCACAGAAACAATATTCCTCGATGGTCCATCCACATGTCGCTATGGCCGGGTTGTCTCATGTGCCGATATTTACACAACAACTGCCAATCTTCAACCAGCTTACACAGCAAATGCCAGGTGCAACCCCTGCACTGTCTCAGCCGCACGTAACATGCGTGCAAACTTCATCCAGCCAGAGAGCTGGCCCTTATGGATCCGACATCCAGCTCTCGGTAGCATCCGAATTTAACCCCTTCATGACAGTCGGTCTCGACCGTTCAACCTGTATACACTACAGTAAATAGGAGCAAGCTCGTATTTGGTTCCCCCAGCAGGGTAATCTGCAATCCACGCCCTTGGATCACAGCTAAACCTACAGCAGTATCAACCGTACATCTGGCAGGCAGCCATACATAAGCAGATGTATGCGAGCCCCTATCAAATACATCAACATATGGCTTATGATGGTATGTCATACTTATACATGGACAACACCGTGCGAAGCGCAAGTTCCAACTTCAGCCATGAACTCCTGTCGTACGAGATACTACACACTACAATGATTCCAAACATGCCAAAGTATGACGGCACTACAGACACAGATCACCACATCAACAACTACAAGTGGACGATTACATCTCTTAAGATGGATCGCTGCTTCACCTGCATGTATTTCCCTTGTACATTAACAAGAAATTCATGCAAGTGGTTCAAGTCTCTAAGGCCAGATAGCATCTCAAGCTTCGAGTAGCTAAAATGTCGTTTTCTCAATAACTTCATGCAACTGAGAAAAGGAAAAGGAGACTCCAACTCCGTGATGGCGTGCAAACAAAAAGAAGGAGAATTGATCCGTGACTACTATGGCCGGTTCACGTTAGCTACCCTGAACATCCTGGGGCATGAAGAGTTCCTAGTGACAGGCACCTTTGATTAAGGTCTGTTTCCTGGACCCCTATCAAGAAACATGCAAGGAACAGTCCCTCAATCCAGGGACGAACTCAAGTTCCATGTGGAAAAGTGCCTGCGTCAAATTGAGGAGGAAGAACGTAAAGAGGCCAATATCAAAGTCGTGGCCAACGCTTATCTCAAACAGAAGGAAATGGCACCCCGGCCGAGACCGGTTCAGCAAGAAAAGCAAGACAACAACCAGCAGAGACTCAAACGCCATTCCAAACACATGTCACAGTGGTATAAACCATTCAACATGGATGATAGCAAAAGTAACCATAATGATGTCCACACAATCAAGAAGACTTCAGCCAAGGAGAATAAAGAAAAAACCAAGTTCTACGAGTACCATCTTAACAAAATGCACGACACCAACGAGTGTACAATATTGAAGCGTGAGATTGATGAGAAGTAGCTAGTGGCGAAGATAGTTGACATAGTAAAGGACCTCAGGGCGAGATTTGATGGGGACAAGCATCAGCCCAAAAATCATAAAGATGGGGGCAAGGATAACGACAGAAAGGCCGAGATACTCACCATCACAAGGCCCCACCCATGTAGCAACCGCCAAAGCTATCACATAGGCCCGCAAGTACACCAGCAAAACATCCTCAATATAACATTTTCAACGCACAATCCCCGACTATAGTACTAGGATCCGAACGACCATTCGCACATCACCAGTTTCATTAGCCAAAACCATGTTGAACATGTAACATCCCAAAAATCATGACAAAAAATTCTTTTAAAACATTAATAATTGAAGGGTTTTGAGCATTCTAACACTCTTAAGGTGTACATGCAACCCTAGAAACCTTGGATCTATGTTTGACTAAGATACATGCAAATTTGATTTTCCAAGGTTCTTTAACTATCTAACATAGCATGGGGAACTTTTAAACATAAATGCTAGAAGAAGAACATACATTTTGTAGTTTGGATTCCTTGAGAACCTTGTGAGCCTAGCACCTCAAGTGTGACGCCTCAAATGTCTCACACAACACTACAACTCTTGGAATATACTTGAGAGAAGTTCACTTAACCTTAAAATCGGCTATCCCTCTATCTTGTACAAGTAGTCCGATTTTGCTAGACTAGAGGTCTTTATATAGTTGTGGCACAAGTAGGGTTACATCATGTAAACCCTAATTGTCATGGCTTTTCATATTCCATGATCCATGGGTTTGTAACCTCCATGGATTATCCATAGAGCACCTTATGGATTTTAGCCCAATCCACACAAACCATGGATCATTAGCCCAATATATAAGAATATATTATTTACACAATCAACCCCATATATTTAATTAGTCTCTTTTTGATCACTTAATTAATTTCAAATCAATTCTTTGATCAACACTAATTAAATAATATTATGAATATATTAATATATTAATAATCATTAAGTGTCCTTTCTCACATTTAGTCTATCCAAGTGTTGCAATGTCATGCAACCCAAATGGACCATGCCAACCAGCTCAAGTACATCCCAGAAATAGTTATGAGCTTAGACACCTAATCCAACAATAAAATGATAAGTATCAAATCATTTCATCCATAAACAAAGGTTTATATATATATATATATATATATATATATATATATATATATCAAATCAAAGTATCATCTCAGAACATGTTCTTTTTATTAGAGTAAAACATCCCAGGCTAAAACTTCTTGGTGTGTGCCATGCGATCATCCTGAGCTCTTCCCTCCGCTACTAGAAGTACCTGAAACCAAAACTGAAAACCGTAAGCATGAAGCTTAATGAGTTTTCCAAACCTACCACATACCACATATGCATAACCGCATACACATAACCACATACTGGGCCCCCGCCGTTGCATCAGGTCTTGCCCGACACCGGACTCACTCCGGCATTAAGCCCCGCCCGACATTAGGCCTCGCCTGGCATCGAGCCCCACTTGGTATACAAATCTGTCTTTCTTAGGCCCCGCCTGGCTCTGGACCTCGCCCACTATACACATACATAATATCAAGTAACATACTAGTACATAAATAATCATGCTCTAACTGTACTCCTGATCTAAGGCCTCATCTAACTTGGGCCCCGCCCCTGGTCTGCTACTGAGGGGTCGTGGAACCCTGTCCATACTTCTGCTAGTAGTGAGATACGGGCCCCACCCACACTCACTCCCTTACTATCACGGGCCTCACCCCTACTCTACTAATATTGAAATATGGAACCCCATCCACACTCAACTAGTGATGAGATACGGGACCTCACCCATACTCACCTCCCTACCAGGCACATACAAGTATCACAGAGAGAACAAGTATAATCTAACGTACAACATATGAACCTTCCTCAGGATTGCCCCGACATCGGACTCCCAGTCCGGAAACATATTATCATATAACATACTTCAGACTTGCCCCGACATCGGACACCCGGTTCGGAAGCTATCATACCTACACATGCAAGAATCACAAAGACCTCTAGCATTCTAACATTCCTCGGGCCTCGCCCGACATAAGGTCGTAACCCAGAACATTTACAATAAGTGCCTAGGGCTAACCCCCAGGTCTTCCTACGATACATAAACATAATGGGCCAAAATTGGTGCCTTAAACCCATACACCCAGTGAGGAGACTCACCTCGCACTGCTGAAGACTAGCTGAAGACGTTTGACTGCTAACCGGCAACTCCTAAACTGTTGATCCTTCGGCTCCCCAAACTATCAATACCCAAAATAACACTTAGACCATAATACCCTCCAAAAATTCAAACCATGTCAAACTTGGTCAAAGTCAACAGTCAAAGTCAACGCTATGAGTTGACCCACCAACTCGTCGAGTCCCACAATCCACACGAAACTCTGGACTTGGATCCTACTTGTCGAGTCTTCCTTGAGCTCATCGATTTCACCTTCAAACACGTCGGGACCCTTGCTCAATTGACTCGCCGAGTTCACCTTTGAACTCGTCGAGTCCATCTTCATAAGTTATGGATATTGCCCTTGACTTGTCGAGTTCGTCCTTGAACTCGTCGAGTACGATGATATTCAAGTCCATAATGGACCCAACTGACTGAGTCCTCTACCAACTCAACACACCCCCGCTATCAGAAGGATTTTGGGCAAGAAAATGACCTGAATCGTCGAGTCCAAAGAGCAACTCGTCGAGTCCTCCTAAGTCCAATTCTATTCAGACGATTTCAGTCAGGCATAAAGCATCCAGGACACAGATCTAACCTTATAGGGTTGAAATAACATGCAAAGCCTCTACCTTTACATCCATTCATGACCCATTTTTCTCAAAAGGCCATAACAACCTCTTAAACCTTGCATGGGGAGTTGTAATGGCATAAAGCTTGCACCTTTATGCCTTAACCACCCTAAATACTTCCAGATCTGAAAGGATCTTTCTTGGGGACGTCCAAATCCCAAAAGCAACCATTCTTGGACCAAAATCTTCATAAAAGGGGAAAAGAATAGATCAAATGAACTAATGATCAAGTTAGAGACTTGATTACCAGAAAATGATGAGATTGAGAAGCTACTTATGGATCTACAAGCCTTTCCTTGAGCCTTCAAGTTTCCTCTTCTTCTTCTAGCCTCCAAGAACACCAAAACACTCAAGAATTGCTCACACACTCTCCAAATGATCTAGGGTTTCATGGGTTAAGTTCTGGACAATAGGGGCTGGGAATGGAACCAAGAGGAGGCAAATAAGAGGTTTAAATAGGGTGCTAATTCCTGACTTTAGGGTTTCCCAAACCCTGGCCAACTCGTCGAGTCGATCCTCAGACTCGTCGAGTATGTCACTTAACCCGCGACCCGGAATGCTCTCCTACTCGTTGAGTCACCCCACATACTCGACGTGTTGCTTCCTAATTTTGAGGTTTTCCGTTCCTTTCTAGGTCTTCTAGATTCAGGGTGTTACAGAACAAGTATACATAGATACTAGAAGCAGGGTGAACGTGATTTATGAGCACTTCCTTCCGCAGTTACCAATTTAATGGAAAGAGCACATCCAGTTGATGTCAAGGCCCATTAGTTGGGTTAACCGATCATGACATTTAGCCAATGGGAATAGTCACACCCCCATTTACATTGATCAGTCATGATGGAATCAAAAGAATAACAAGGGCACTCAAATTCTCGGTTATTGACCGCCCGGCTAATCACAATATCCCACTAGGTCGGCCCGCACTGTTCCAGTTACAAGCAATCCCGTCTACTTTTCACGGTGTTCTCAAGTTCAGCATAGGTGACTGATCGGAAATAGTAGTGGTAGCCAAGACGGGTAATGGATGAGACGCTCAACGAGGAATGAAATGAGAAACCTGATTACCTAGGAGTGACGGTTGCCAGTAGATGGAAGATCCACAGTGGAAAGCGGCAACAACACAAGCGATGACCTGTGAGTCCACGAAAGACAACGAGGTGTATTCATTCGGCTCACAACATCTCTCCCCCAAGGGGAGGGATGTACTGACTTGACGATGCATCAGCCAAAGTATGAAGCGAAGATAACAAAGCAAAAAAGCACCTACTCATGGGTGAAGGCACCAAGCAGGCCCACAACTGATGATCGAGTCGTACCCAGCCATAGAGTGATATGAAACTCAAAGATCATTTTGGCCAATGCAAAATACGAAAAAAAATCTCGTGGAATGAAGGAGATGAGTACTAAAGCCAGGGATAGAGTGCCAATCCTCCCACCACACAAAATTTCCTATGGGAGAAAACTGCCAGGCACCCCTGACGCACTAAACGGCATACCAGGCAATGGTGTGAGACGTAATGTTGACATATGCACTAGGCAATACAGATGACACTCTCACCACGTAACGAGAATGCATCTCCCACAACTGCATCCCGCACTGTGTCGAGAAGAAAAGAAAGTACAGACACCTCCGTAGTATGAACAACAAAGTTCATCTCGCTCAAACTGGGCACCGCTGGTGAAGACATGTGGGAATTCCAACCCATCAGGAGGCACTCGCCGCAGATGGGGCACAGAAACACAGCCAAAGTGGGGTAGCCATTGCAGAGCACTCACTCCAAAATAAAGTGGGGGACTATCAAGAGGATAATGGTCAAACTCCACACAAGATAACCATACTCCATAGCAGAAAACTCAATCCAAAATAAAACGAAGGTCCGGAAAAAGGAGTATGGTCGAACTCCGTACAGGATTACCATACTCCAGGTGCCAAAGCGAAAACTGGGCATACTCCCTGACACTTAGACATTTAGGGTATACTATCTTATGTATTTATTTACTTTTCAAGAAATAATATAATTTTCATTTTGAAAGAGCTTTCTAGAATTCTATATTGTAAAAACACAAAGTATAGAGGTTGTGCATATTTTCCAAGTAGCAACAACGGCTGATCCTTGAGCAAAATCCATGCAATGATGCAAGCGTAGGTTTTAAAAGAGTCATAATCTTTACCTAAAATGTGCCAGTAAGATCTCATAACTGAGAATATATAAATCAAAATTAATGGCACAATACAAGGGGTTGTAAAATATTCATAGCCTCTCCCATAATATCACAACGATAAAAGCGTTGGATTAGGTGTCTAATCTCATAACTATACTTGTTATGTACTTAACATGATAGTAGCATGTTCCATTTCAAGTTGCCTGTAACATCCGGATTCCCATGTATTGTATATTGTTAATTATTTTTCGGATAGAGAGAGAGACTCGACGAGTTGGCGCTTAGACTTGTCGAGTAGTATCGCGATTTGTTGACTGGATTAATGAACTGACTCGACGAGTCTGAAGGGGTGGACTCGACGAGTCTGCGTTGTGAGTTGAAAGCCTAAATCTCGAGGTTTGTGCCCTATTTAAAGGCCTTTATGGCCTTCATTTGCGTCCACTACACCCCTGAGAAACCCTAGAGAGAAGAGAGATCGTTTGTGGTGCAAGAGGAAAGCTAATTCATAATTTCTTGTGTGTTTTAGCAAGAAGAAAGGAGGAAGGGAAAGCTAGGCGAGTTGGGGAACTTGGATCTACTTCCATTTGATCAGAAGAAGTTGTTAGAGGTATCAATCTGTGCTTATTCTCATGATTATGATGTTTAGTCGAATCTAGGGTTTCTATAAGCATTATTTTGGCTTGAATCTAGAGAGGATGAGGTCCCAAGGTGAAATTATTCTTAGATCTGGAACTCAAGAGGTCCAGAGAGTCCCTATAGCTATGTTTTATGCCATCCCTTTTGAGTTGTGAACCTAGGTATCCATTTTAGTGGTTATTTCACCAAAAGAAGCCTTGGGTGCATTGCATGTGAGTCAACTTTCGACCTTTACGTGGTTATTGGTCGTGGGGAAGTTAGATCTATAGATTAGAGAAGCGGATATGACCTCAAAAGGTCTTTTGAGTGTGATTATGGAAGCAACTCACTGAGTTCATAAGTGGACTCGACGAGTCGAGTCGGGGTTGCCCCGCAATTCGTGTCAGGCGGAACTCGTCGAGTGGAAGGATGACTCGACGAGCCAAGAGATGCTAGAAGGATTCAGAGGACTCGTATGGACTCGCCGAGTCGCCCATGTGCACTCGACGAGTCAGGTCAATGTTTGACCGTTAACTTTCATTGACCTTAGGGTTTTGGTCAAGACTGATTCGAGAAAGTTCAGGGAGGGTAGAATGGCCTTCTACCCAATCTTTAGAGATGAGACCATGAGAGAATATAAAACGGGAATGTTATTTGAATGATAGGAGAAGGCTAGGTTGGGACGTTGAGCACGAGAGTTTATCCGACTTCATTGAGGTGAGTCTTCTCACTATACTGTACCTGGAAGGGTACCTATGTGTGACCATAAGGTCTTGTATGCTATGAGATATATGTGATATATGCGGTTATGTGATATGTATGTTATATGTATGTTATGTATGATAAGGACCGGAAGGTCAAGATGATATGGACCGGAAGGTCAGAAGGTTACGGACCGGAAGGTCGATACGGGTAGGACCGGAAGGTCCACCGGGATTCGGGATGGAAGTCCCCTGAGACACTTGGACCGGAAAGTCCCACAAAGTTATGGCCTGGAAAGGCGTATGTGTTGTATGTGGTATTTTGAGGAACTCACTATGCATTTATGCTTACAATTGTTGCATTACGTGTTTCAGGTACTAGCGAGGATCGCGGGAAGGCACCGACATGATCCGTACACACTCATAGAGATTATGCTTGAGATTTTCGGATTTATCTTGTTATGATGACATTGGATACATATGTTTTGATATTGTTTTTGATAGTTAAAAGTATGATCTTAAAATGAAAATTTGCTTTGAAATTTCACGTCGTTACAAGTTGGTATCAGAGCCTTGGTTTGAGGGATTCGAATGCATCTTTGGGTGTATTTCAACTCAAACTGAGGATTTGAGAAAGTATTCATAAAATAAACAATTTTTCTAAAGAAGCAAAAAGGATTTGAGAAAAGCAGACGGAAGCAATGTATACGATCAGCCAGCGCCGGAACGGTGATTTCCCAAAATATCCTTACATTATGTGTTATGAGATATGTTATGATATGTTATGCTAAGTGGGCTAGGTTTTCATATTAGGAATAGAGTGGCTCGATTTGTGATGCCTTAGCCTAGGAAGATTTTTGCTGCTATGAGATGCTTGAGAGTGAGTACGTAGCAGTGAGGGGCTACGAAAGGTTTACCGAAGGGTAGCCTATGCTAACGAGATGTAGAGTACTCATGATCTGGGATCCAAGGAGGAGTACTTGAGGTGAATACAGATGCGGTGTGAACAGTAGCATAGGAACCATACTACTTAAGACACCGGATCAGTGCACAGCCCAAGTAAGAATCCTTATGGTACTAGGGGACAAGTAGGGTGGAGTATCGAGTGCGAATATGCTCGAGCGGGTCTCTGATATTTTTTTGTTGTATTTTAGAGACATCATGGTTGGGACACGCCACAGACCCGAGACGAGCGGCGTAAGTGACGAGTAGCTTCGTCAGATGATCCACGATGAGGTGGCAGTGGCGATTCGAGCCGAGATTCCAGAGATGTTTGGGTCTATCAAGACCACGTTGATTGAGACTTTTGATGAGCGGTACGCAGCGGTGACTGAGGTTGTGGCTGATGCAGCTACTGCAGCTGTGGTTGCTGCCAAGCCTCAGGGAGGTGACTTGTTGTAGTTTTGGGAGTTCAGCAACACGAAGTTACCAGAGTTTGACGGTATGCAGGATCCGATCGCTGCGATGAGATGGATTTTTGATATCGAGGGATGCTTCTACACATGTTCATGTCCAGAGCATCTGAGGGTACGGTTCACGCTGAACCAACTTCGCTTGGGAGCGAAGGATTGGTGGAAGTTCTTGATATCGAGCTTCACTTTTGCGGAGATTTCATAGGTGACCTAGGAGAGGTTCACCACCATGTTTAGAGATGAGTACATTCCCCTGGTGGAGAGGGAGCAGTTGGATCAAGAGTTCTTTTCCCTTAAGTAGGGCACTGATTTTGTTACTGTGATCACCAGGAAGTTTCATGAGAGGGAGATGTTCTGCCCTGAGAAGGTGTCTACCGAGCAGACACGCATGAGCCGCTATTTGGCCGTTTTGAGGAGGGATATTCGGGAGTTTGTTTCGAACTCGACTTACCGGACATTGTTCGAGCTCCAGGAAAATGCTCGGAAGAGGAAGATTGAGTTGGAGACTCAGTCCAAGGAGGAGTCCGAGTCTCAGGGGAAGGATCGGCAGCCGACTTAGTCTCAGCCGACAGCTAAGCGGGCAAAGCCCGCCGATTCGAGATCTGGAGGCCAGAAGGGATGCACTTGCGGGAAGTGCGGCAAAGGACATGATCGGGTTTGTCGATCAAGTGCTTACTACAAATGTGGCAAGGAGGGGCATATAGCCAAGGATTGCCCCCAAGGGATTCATGGTTTGCTTTCATTGCAATCATACACGCCATCGGAAGGCCGAGTGTCCACAACTGCTACAGGGGTCAGCGTAGGGGTCTGCGCGAGTTACTGAGGGATGGCCAATGAAGGCCGAGGCAACGAAAGCTCGCGGAAGAGCTTTCCAGTTGACGGCGGAGGAGGTCCACGCAGAGCCCGATGTCGTGGCTCGTACGTATTATTTCGTTTATTTATGCTGAATTGTGATGCGATGCTTATTTTATGATATGCATAGGTACCTTTCTTGTGAATTTTGTACCTGCTTTGGTGTTATTTGACTCGGTTGAGAGTCGGTCATTTGTGTCTTTAGCGTTTAGTCAGCACATCACTATCCAGCAAGAGGCGTTGAGTCGACCTCTACGAGTTTCTATAGCTGACGAGCGAGCGGTGTATGCTACGGATGTGATTCGAGGATGTGTACTCGAGATCTTTGGTGTTGAGTTCCCGATAGATCTGGTCCCGATTGCGATGGGGGACGTGTGTGTCATAGTAGGCATGGATTGGTTGAGCCGATTTGGGGCTATTATAGACTGCAAGCGATAGTTGGTGACGATACGAGACCCTAGTGGGGGATTACTTACGGTGTACGCCGAGGGCACCCGATGTGGTTCAACATTCTGTTCGGCTGCCATAGCGAGGCAGAGTTTATAGCAGGGATGCAGTGGGTTTGTTGCCTATGTAATGGATACACGAGTGGTCGTTGGGAGGACAAGTTCGATTGATGAAGTTCCGATAGTGCGCGAGTTCTAGAATGTTTTTCCCGAGGAGTGGCCGGGTGTGCCTCCCAGAGGCAGGTAGAGTTCCGCATCAATTTGGTTCAAGGGGCAGCGCCTATCGCCAAGGCGCCTTATCGCCTTGCGCCACCAGAGATGCAGGAGTTGTCCTCACAACTTCAGGAGTTGCTGGGGAAGGGGTTTATTAGACCGAGTAACTCACTGTGGGGAACGTCGATCCTTTTTGTTAAGAAAAAAGGATGGTTCACACCGGATGTGCATTGATTACCGGGAGTTGAACAAGTTGACGGTCAAGAACCGTTATCCATTACCGAGGATCGACGAATTGTTCGATCAGTTGCAGGGGGCGTCTTGGTTCTCCAAGATTGAATTGAGGTATGGGTATCATCAGATGAGAGTGAGAGATGAAGATATCCAGAAGACGGCGTTCAGAACTCGTTACTGGCATTACAAGTTCGTGGTGATGCCTTTTGGGCTCACCAATGCACCGGCAGTATTCATGGATCTCATGAACAGGGTGTGCAGACCGATGTTGGATCGATCGGTAATCGTGTTCATCGACAATATTCTGGTATATTTGGGATTTAGAGAGCAGCACGAGGAGCATCTGAGAGAGATTCTCGGGGTATTGAGGTCGGAGAGGCTTTATGCCAAATTCTCCAAGTGTGAGTTTTGGTTACGGGAGGTCCAATTCTTGGGGCATCTCGTTAACTAGAATAGGATTTTGGTCGATCCGGCCAAGATTGAGGCGGTTATTAGGGCTGAGCATGGGTTGGTTTGGGTTGGTTTTGGCCCAAAACCGAACCCAAACTGATGGACGCCGGTATCTAAAAAATTGAACCCTAACCGAACCTAAACCCATGGGTTCGGTTTTACGGATTATCGGTTTCTAAATTGGGTTTTCGGGTTCGGTTTCGTTTTATGAGTTAAACCAAACTTGAAAGTATTTTTCTATCATCTCATATCCTCACTTATATAGAAGTGAAGATGGCTTCTACTTTGATCCCTCAAGCGATGTGGGACAAAACTAATACTTGATAAAACTGAAGAGGATGAATGTTGTGTTTATGTAGGCGAGCATCTGTAACTATGTTTCAATCATGTGCCGATGTGGGATATGTTATATCTAGCTACGAAAATAAATATGTAAAATATTGTAGACAGGTTTCGAACGTGAAACCTCGAGAAAAACACATTAGAGCGTTACCCACCTCAACCAAATGATCCTTTTGATATAACTTCGCTAAACATGTTTATATGTGTATATAAATTATATAATTTTATAAATATTATACATAATAGTTTCAGTTCGGTTTCTTTCGGTTTTGCCAAACCCAAAAACCTAACCCAAACCGAATTTTTCTCTTTGCAAAAAAATCTAAACCCAAACAGTCGATTTTTGCTTCAGTTTCGGATTCTTGGTTTCGGTTTTTTTGGTTTTTTAGTTTCCGGGTTCGGTTTTTCTCACCCCTAGCGGTTATGAGGTGGGAGGTGCCGAGATCACCCACCGAGATCAAGAGTTTTTTAGGATTGGTCAGATACTATAGGATATTTATCAAAGATTTCTCCAAGATCGTCATGCCTCTCACCAGGTTGACCCAGAAGGGTGTTGCTTTTTCATGGGGTCCGGAGCAGCAGACCTCATTTGAGACACTTTGCCAAAGATTATGCGAGGCTCCGGTGTTAGCCCTCCCTGAAGGGATGGAGGATTTTGTGGTGTATTGTGACGCATCAATATCGGGGTTGCGTGTAGTACTTATGCAGAGGGGGCATGTGATAGCGTATGCATCGAGGCAGCTGAAGGCTCATGAGACGAGGTATCCAACCCACGATCTGGAATTGGGGGCAGTGGTATTCGCCCTCAAGATCTAGCGTCACTATCTGTATGGGGTTCGGTGTACCATATACACTGACCACAAGAGCTTGAAGTATTTGATGGATCAGTCCAACCTGAATATGCGCAGGAGGAGATGGTTGGACATGGTAAAGGATTACGATTGTGAGATTCTTTACCACTCGGGCAAAGCTAATGTTGTAGCTGATGCCCTGAGCCATAGGGTGGAGAGTGCCCCGATTTGAGACATTTGTGTAACATCCCGGAGTAGCAAGAGTAGAGTTGAAGGGGCTAAAAGTGTAAATCTTGAGGGGCGAATCGGCGAGTCTATGGATGGACTCGGCGAGTAGAGTCGCGACTTTGGTCGTGTGTCAAGCGACCTACTCGGCGAGTAGGTGCTGGGTGAAGAAAACCCTAAATCTAGGGAATGAGCCCTATATAAAGATCATTATGTTTCCTCCACAGCCTCCTTGATCCCCCTTGAGTCCCAGAAACCCTAATTTCATGGAGGAACCCCATTGTTGAGCAAATTGGAGCTTGGAAAGGTGTTTGTTGAAGAAATCTTGAAGGAGAAGAGGCTTGGATCAAAGGGCTTTGCTTGGATTCGAGTTTCATTGCTGTTGGGGCATTCTTTGGAGGTAATATTTCGTTCTTGGGCTATGTTCTCCTAGATTCTCATTTTGGGGTTGCGTGGGAAGCTTAGTTGTGTGACATCTTAAGTTTGAAGGATAGATCTGAGGTTGCTACCTCAGATCTGGAGTGGAGAAGATCTTAAGAGCATTAAAGCCCCTGTTCTTATGTTGTTAATGGAGCTATCATGTCCCAAACCTTAGTTCTAAGGTGAATAAGGCCTAGATATCTTTGGATTCACGTAAAGTTTGCCACTTTACGTGATGGATGGATTGTAGGAGGTTGGATCTATGTTTTGGATCAATCGCATGGCCTGGAGTGCTTCTGAATTGATTCAGACCGGTGATACTCGGCGAGTCACATGGGTGGACTCGACGAGTTGCTTGAAGATGGCCTGGAACTCGGCGAGTTGGAAGAACAACTCGGCGAGTAGGTTGAAGATAGCCTCAGACTCGGCGAGTCTGTTCCTGGACTCGGCGAGTCTTGTCGAAGAGTCCCAATAATTTCTGGTTGAGTCGAGAATCGGTGAGTCAAGGGATGACTTGGTGAGTTGGGTGCGAGTGGACTCAGAGTTGTTGGACTCGGCGAGTCTTGGGGTGACTCGGCGAGTTGGGTCGCTGATTGAGGGAAGTTCTGAGCATAGGGACTCGACGAGTCATTGGGTTGACTCGGTGAGTAGGGTCAGTCGGGGGTTGACTTTGACTTTGTCCAAGGTTGACCAGTTGTCTTCCAGGGGTATTTTGGTAATTAAGGGTATTAATTGAATTGAATGTTTTGGTGTTCAGTGGAGGAGTTCGTGTCAGAGTTGGAGCAGTGGGATCTTATCCTTTGAGCCGGCAGTTTCGAGGTGAGTTATCCTCACTATATCAACAGGGTCTAAGGCACCAAGGCCGGCCCTTATCGGATTGAGATCCGGGTAGTTGTTGTTATTTTGTTGTTGTGATATGCTTGCATCCTGAGAGTTAGGACGATATATGTTAGAGACCTGATTGAGATCGGTATCCTGAGAGATAGGGAGATGCTATGCTAATGACCTGTTAGGTCGGTATTCTGCTTAGAGTATGTTATGCTATGTGATCTGCTAGATCGGCTTGTTTGAATGTGAACTGTTATATGATTATATGTTTATGTGTACATGTTTGTTTGGACTGGAGATGGGTTGAGGCGGTCCTGCTTTGTGCTGTAGGCCCAGATACTCAGGGCGGACTGGTTGTTCCGAAGGCCCAACGAGCGGTCTGGATATGTTGTAGGCCCCACGCGGGCGGACCAGACGTGCCGAGGCTCGGAGAGTGGACCAGGTGAGTTGAAGGCCCAGTGCGGGCGGACCAACCACACTGTAGACTCGAGGTACTTGATTGGACTCGGAGGGTGGACCAGGTGGACTAAAGGCCCGTCATGGCGGACCAGTCGCACAGTAGACCCGTTATGCATGACTGTTTTGTGATTCGTTATGAGATAGTGCGATATGTGTATGGTATATGAGGTTGGTATTTTGGGGGTATCTCACTAAGCTATCGGGCTTACAGTTGTGGTTTAATGTTTTCAGGTTCTTCAGGGAGCTGTGGCAAGGCGAAGGCGTGATCGTACCGCTCCTCATGATTTTGTAGCAATGTGATTCTGGGAATACTCTAAATGATTTGTAATGAAAACCTTTTTGTAAACGATTTAATGTAATCGGATTGTTTTTGAAAAATTTAAATTGGCTGGATTTTCGGTTGTTACAATTTGTATGTAGTTGACAGTGATGACTCCGGTGTTAGACACCATTCGGAAGGCCCAGGCAGAGGCCGTGGTACCAGAGAACCACAAGAGAGAGCGGGTGATCGGGCAGGTACCTGAGTTCATTACTGATACCCGCAGGCTTATGACTTTTCAGGGTCGGATTTGGGTGTCGTATGCAAGCAGGGAATGTACCACTTTGATGGAGGAGGCGCACAGATCAAGGTTCTCGATCCGTCCCGGGGCCACTAAGATGTATTTGGATCTGAAGAAAAGCTATTGGTGGCCCTGTATGAAGAGGCATGTTGCATGGTTTGTTGAGAGGTGCTTCACCTATCACAGGGTTAAGGCTGAGCACCAGCGTCCGCACAGCAAGTTGCAGCCACTTGAGGTTCCCCAGTGGAAGATAGAACATATTTCCATGGATTTTATCACCAAATTGCCAAGGAATGTGAGGGGAGTCAACGCAATATTGGTGATTGTCGATCGGCTGACGAAGAGCGCTCACTTCCTTGCTATCAGTGAGAGCTCTTCTATAGAGAGACTAGCAGGGTTGTATGTGAGGGAGGTGGTATTGCGGCATGGAGTACCAATCTCGATTGTGTCAGATTGATATGTATGTTTCACTTCGAGGTTCTGGAAGAAGTTCCACGAGGAGTTGGGCACGAGGCTGCATTTCAGTACTGTGACATCCCCATTTTCACGGCCAGAAAAGACCGATTTTGTTTATGCTTTATAAAAATCAGAGTTCTTCTTTTAATAAAAATGTTGCGGAATTCGTTCCTAGAAAAACACGATAAATACGTTATTAAAACATTTTTGAAGAAACGTATTTTATTCATTTTAAAACGTTTGGGATGTCATCGTCAATATAGGAACATAAGCATAAACAGAACTTACATTTATTTACACTAGTGATCTACATCTCTTTAATCTCTCAGTGTAATGTGACTTCATATCAACACCTGTGATATAAATAAACTGAGTGGGTCAGGTTGGGAAGCCTGGTGAGTACATAGGGTTTTCAACCTACAATAATATAATTATTATGTTTAAACAATCAAGCAATTAAACCCAATTACCCATCCCCATTATCTTTTTTACTCTTAAGGATCTACCCTAAGAATCAGCTATTTCTCGTACATTCATTCCTAAGGCTTGTCCTAAGGAATCGGCACAAAGTCCATCATTGCCACGGTTTACACAACGGGCACTAAGTTTGCATAGTCGCCAGGGTTTAGGCATCAAGTCTGCATGATCACCAAGGTTTAGGCATCAGGTCTGCATGATCACCAGGGTTTAGGCATCAAGTCTGCATGATCACCAGGGTTTAGAGTACACCGGGTGAACACGTCGTTCACAACACCTACATGTTGCGAGCCTGCTAGTGTTCCACTGGACTGTCTAAAATAGTCCGTGGTTGTCATCCATACTCTGCTGAATGACGGAGCCATCATTTGGGAAAAAGGCTTCTCACATCGTCCACCTCTCATCCTCACCTCACGGTCTATTTCACCTCTCAAATCATCATCCAACTCATACTCCATCTATTACATCTACCTATGTCTTACCCCAACATTATCGTAGATATAAAATACATATACAGTTTAAATCATTTAAAACATGTATAAAATCCTTCATCCAACATAGACAACAAGTATTCAGATAATATGCACACATAGCACGTAATTTATATAAAATACTTCATATCTATGTGTAAGATGAAAGTAACTACGCACTCACTTGAAAAGGCGGTGATTCCGAACTCAGACAACGCTTCACTTCTTGAAAAAAATAATTTCCTTCGACGAAACCTAGTATTATTACCACTAGAGTTTAGTCTATTATTCACCGAGACTAATTAATAGTCTAGCTATTATTACTATTATATAACCGTTAAATAATACTTATATAACCCACAATAATAGTCTAATTTCTTATTATATGTTCTTAATAATGTTAATATAATTAAATAAAAACTATATTAAAAATAACGTAGGCGTAGCTCACTTACAGCGGGTTTTATAGAAAACCAGGCTTTGCTTGGAGCAGCATTCCCATGCAGAAAAGCTCTTCTTCTCGGAGCTGTCGAGCACTCAGGGGCTTCCGCCTTGTGCTAGGGAGGTTCCCTAGGCTTTTCGGGGGGTTTCGGGGCTAGAGAGAGGTTCTAGAGAGAGAGAGTAAAGAGAAGAAAGAATGAGAAATGTGTGAAGAAAATGAGGGTGGGAGATGTTCTATTTATAAAGTGAAAATGATGAACTTGGTGCCACATGTCACCATCTAGTGGCAAGACTTGGGGAGAAAGCAATGGCCAAGACTGTGCCACATCACCTATTTTCGCACAACACACTTTCGACTTCTAAAATCTGTAACTTTCACATACGACCTCCTTCATATGGGTAGGACCGGAAGGTCAAGATGATATGGACCGGAAGGTCTACCGAGATTCGGGATGGAAGTCCCTTGAGACACTTGGACCGGAAAGTCCCACAAAGCTATGGCCTGGAAAGGCGTATGTGTTGTATGTGGTATTTTGGGGAACTCACTAAGCATTTATGCTTACAGTTGTTGTGTTACGTGTTTTAGGTACTAGCGAGGATCGCGGGAAGGCTCCGGCATGATCCGTACACACTCATAGAGATTATGCTTGGGATTTTGGGATTTATCTTGTTATGATGACATTAGATACATTATGTTTTGATAGTTAAAAGTATGATCTTAAAATGAATTTTTTTTTGAAATTTCACGTCGTTACATTGCCTTCACTAGAATAATTTGATAGATGGATATTTGAGTAAGAGGTTATTTATGATTTATTGATATATTATAAGTATAATATATTAATTGAGTAGTCATATTAGTTAATTAGTATTGATCAAGAATTAATTTAGTGACCAAAACAGACAAATTAAATTGATACATATGAGTTGGGCTACTTATCCATGATTTGATTTGTGATAGGCTTATGGGTTAGTCCATGAAGTATTTATTCAAATCAAATGGATGGATCATAATCTTATGTGTGTGGATTAGGGTTACACATGACCCTTGAAATTCTACATACACACACACACACACACACACACACACATATATATATATATATAATCTAAAATCGGTTACCCCCTTGCATTCCAATAAGTAGAATATGATTTCTAATCTCCTAAATCTCTCTCATATCCATCTAGTTGTTTATTGGTGTTTGTGACTTGTTTGAGGCACGACACTTAGGGTGCTAAGTTATCATAAGGCTAAAGTCTTACTAGCTACATAAAAAGGTAATCTTCTAACTAGTATTATGATTTATGTATCAAATTTTGTATGCTAGTTTAGGCTTCATGATTTGGAAACCAATGGTGCATGTATAATTAGAGAAAACTTAGATTCAAAGCATTAGGGTTGTATGTGCACCATAGGAATGTTAGAGTACATAAAACCCAACAAAAAGGTCTTGAGGTGACGATCTCGGCCTATGTATTGGCAACTAGACCATACAATACAGTCCTCAGTAGCGACTGACATTGGACGGCTTAACACATAACGCCTAAGTAAGCATACAAACCCTAGAATAAAGGAGTGTGCAGTAGAATAGCCTGTCCTCAACGACATCGCTGTACAAATCATGATATATGTGTTAACATGCCACAACAATGTGTATACATACAAAAAAGAAAATATAAGAGATCACTTCCATACAAAGTACAAAACAAAGTACACAGTTTATGGTGACTAACATTCGTTACTATACACATAATACATACAAAGGCAACTACACAACATGCAAAAGGGCAAAACAGAAATCAGCCCTCAGAATCTTTCCCAAACTAACTATCTTGCTCAGGAGTCTTCATTCACTTCCTGTGTTTGCCTCTCATCTCTCTCAATAGCAACCCACATTTGTTTCGTTCGATTTGGGGTGTCCTGAGCTTGATTATCAATACCTCGGGTGCGCCGGACCATGACTGGGAGGGCCCGATCAGTTGGTCCTCTATGGCTAATGGTCGGAGAGACCTCGGTTCCTACCCTAGTGTGGTCGTATCCCCTGCTGGTGACTCTATCTCCAAATATCGTATGCCCAAGGGGGCATGGGGCCACCGGGGCTCACACGATAAGTCGGTACTGTAGCTTTACATGGAGGATTGATGACATCGGATTCTGCATCCGAGTCATCATCACCATTGCCCTCTGGATCTTCCCCTTTGAGGCCCACTATTGAATCGGCGGGTCCATCTGCGACTTCTACTTCGTGTTCCTCTTGTGGTTCATTCTCTAAGTTGTGCCACCCTGCTATTCCCTGACTAGGGAGATAGGGGTTCCTTGGCTAATGATACTCGTCTATTGTGTATTTCACAAAGGGGTATAAATCCTAGAAAAAAATAGCATACCAATTACTCCTATAATAATTTTTAATTTTGTTTAGGGTTTGTTCTATAAGCTCTTTGGATAATTAAATGGTAAGTTTTTGATTCATTGTCCATCACAATTACTCCCGAACACATGTTGGTCGTATATTGAATGAATGTAGTTGATCAGGCTACATTCACCCCCAATACGATTACATAACTGGCCGAGTTTAATAGCGATGTTCAAATCCTCCAAAGACTTTTATTGTTCTTGTTGTGTTATTATTCTAAAATGCACACAAAGGTATGTATTTTAAATTATTATGTTCAGAGTTGTTTAGTCCCATTGTATTTATAGTTGCATATCTTGTATGATTAGATATGCTAGTTCACTATAAACAATGCTCTGATACCAATCTATCACATCCCCGAACCAGACGGTGGAAACGTCTGAGGGCTTGCGCGTGACTTCATCTTGAAATATCATTACAGTGAATATAATTGAAACATAACATCATCATCATCACACATGTAATATTACAACATTCATTGTTTACATCGAGTATTGTATTTGAATATTACATGCCAAAATAGTAAGAGTATGATGAAACAAAATATCACACAATATCCATTAGTTTGTTTCGTTCATCCTGCTTCAACGGTATCCTGAGAATACAAGTTATTTTGAAAACGGTCAACATAAAAATGTTGGTGAGTTCATAAGCATGTTTGTGAAAATGATTTCTATAACTTTGAAAACCACCAGAAAATCCGATATTTCCTGAAAAACTGTTTAGTGTGTTTGTGTTAGATCTTGTGTTAATGCATGTATGTTATTGTTTATTTGACTAAAAAGGTAAAGAAAATGTAGAGAGAATGTAACAGCATGTAAAGAGAATGCTCCCAAACAACCCAACGTTGCCTAAAAAAATGTAGATGTCTTCCGTAAATTTCATAACGTTAATTCCTCTATCTGGGTTGCGGAGGTTATCTTGTGGTTCTTAGCATTCTAGTATTCACTTCGATGAATGTGGTCGATTCGTCTATAGGGTGATGGTGACTTTATTCGCATGAGGAGGCGGTGAATTTCTAGGCACTACTCGTCTGTAACAGGATGGACGGAGTGCCTGAGTAGTGTGAGTATCCCTTGCAACTACTCTTCCGGTGTTTCAGAGTTTCCTCGATCTAGATTAAGTCTAGAGAGTATAGGGTTTCGTCCCTCGGGACTTCTAATTTTCCTCATCCATCCGTCTCAGAGTTTAGCCTATCACAACTTCCAGGTTCCTCTTAATATTCATTTATCATTTAGCACATAATGGAATATAAGGCATATCTCCTCTTAATATTCTAGTGCTTGACTTCATTAGGTATTCAACCTAAAATATATCGTATCACCTTTATGAATAACTCTTGTTTAAGTTTAGAAATTCTTAAAATTTCTGGTTCACTTAAACTAATTTTCTTAAAATTCTGAAGTAACTTAATATCTTAGAATACTAGGGTTTATCATTACCCAATCCCCCACTTAAATATTTCCTATGGTTTGTATCCATATACTTATTATGAATAAGCTCATATATTGAGCTTCCAACAGTTTAAATCTAAATATCAATCCGTGATATTTAGTTCACTTAAACCATTGCTCTGATACCGTGATTGAAAGACCCCAACTTTCGTATTTATGAAAGACTCAAACTTTCATACTATTTCAAAATATTTCTTAAGTTACTTCCTCAAAACATGCTACATGCATACCTATAAAACAATATTTTATATTGATAAAGTGATTACAAAGGATTGGATACAAACCGACTAAGTTTTATTACATTTCATGTCTACCCAGGAATCTACTATTCATATACATACATAAACATTAAAAATACAGAGAAATACTATTAACTATTTTAAATCTTTCAGCAGTATAAAGCTATATTCGAATACTCATCACCTGCAATTATTAAATATTGAGAGGAATAAGCGATAACTCTTAGTGAATTCAATAAATAAATACAATATAATCTTATGCCTTACATATACCAATATGACAGAAGCAGAAGGGAACAAGAAGACATATGTGAAATCATGTGACAAGCGTTCATATCAATCAAAGACTTTATTCAAAGATATACTTTTCAATGAGACATAACAATTTCAATACTTGATATGCATCAATAAAGCTTTGGCCCAAATGGCAAAGAAGACATATAATTTCTGATTATCAATTTGATAGATTTTAGGTTTTCACACCCTGTTTAGCATTTCAGTAGATTTCAGGTTTTCACGCCCTGTTTAACCATTTTGGTAGGTTTCAGGTTTTCACGCCCTGTTTAACCATTTGCTAATACCATAGAATAGAGTTCAATTCCCTTACGGAGTCATGCTCTACATGGTCGGAGATTACATACCATTTCTATCTAACTTTCTGCCAATGCCATAGAATAGAAGTCATTCTCTTACGGAGACATGCTCTACATGGATAGAGGCTACTTACCAGTACCAATGTGAATCTAAGTCCTTTCACTGATCACATGGTCAAAGGTATTATAATTGCTATAAACATGGCAAATAAAATAACACGGGAGAATAACTCAGAATAATAACACTGAGAAGCATATAGCACATATAACACATAACATACAATTGTTCCTATATATTGAACTCACCTTAAGTTAACCGGGGGTTAAAATAGTAATTTGGATAGCATTTCGGCTTTAAATATGACTTTCTATGTTGAAAACCGGGAGCTTAATTGAAAATCGGGCTCTGCGAAAGTAGGGCTTCAAAACTGAAAAGATAAAATTTTCGGGCTTCTCGGGGGTCTTGGAACGTGTTTCGGATGCTAAAATTGATACCGGGGCTTCGGGAAAAGTCAAAATAGTGAAAATATGGAAAAGGGGGCTAAAATTGGAAAATTTCAAATTCTAGTCGGGAGGGTTCGCACCCTCCTATTTATAGGGGCGAGGTTCGGATCCGGAGGGGCAGGTGGCAGCAACAGCGAAGGCCACGCAGCAGCCGGAGCGAAGTTCGGTGGCCAGGTGCGAGGCTCGAAGTGGTGACAAGAAGCGAGGCGCATCGGAAGGCCATTGGGCCGCAGCTGCGGACCAATTAGGCGAGGCCACGTCTCGATGACGCGGCTTCCTCGTGCGAAGGACGTGGCAGCAACGAGGGTCTCTGGTGGCTTCGCATATTTCGGACACCTGTGCGACAAGCGGCATTGCGAGGCGAGTCCACGTCTCTGGTGACACACCTGCTTCGTGCGAGGTGACGTGGCCGGTTACTATTCATGCGGGATTTCTCGGTTTTTGAGCCCTGAACTTCTAAAATCCATAACTTTCGCATACGAGCTCAGTTTTTGACGTTCTTTATATGAACGCGTAGCTAAAATTACGCTCTACAACTTTCGTTTAGACTTCGTCAGCTAATTTTGACTTTATTATTAATATTATTATGTTTAACAGACCGGGACAGGAAACTCCGTTAAAAACTCATAACTTCTTCATCCGACATCCGTTTTCGCCAGACTTTTTACCGTTTTACTACATATGCCGAGACCTTTGATTCTCGTTTAGGATGTATCGGTCAAATATCGCTCTATCTAAAATTCGAGTTTTTAGCTGTTTACTGCTAAGTTGAAACTTCGAAAAATCATATATTCCTCATACGAAGTCAGATTTTGGTGTTCTTTTTATCGAATCTCTCGGTTTAACGAATACTAAGACTTTAATTTAGATTACTATGGCTACAAAATAGTTTATCAAAAACTCACTTTTTACGTCATTCGGTGCCGTGCCGGTTTTATCGCGGATCTTCGGTTGGTCATAACTTCTTCGTTATAACTCGGATTTCGACGAGGTTTTCGCCTACAAGTTTCTAACGAGATGATTTACAACATCAAATAATAAAATTTTACTTATTTCAAATTTTATATTTTCGCTAAATTTCACTATTTGGCTATTAATTGGAATCTCATAAGACTTCCAATATTTTATGAGTGATTCTAAACATAGTTTTACTTCATTTCTAGTAAAAACTATCCGTTAGAACTCAACACTCAATTTCACATAATATTATTCTCTTTTATAATTTACAATACACAATTTCAAAACGTGTATGTTATAGTCGAGGGTATTCCAACCCAATGGTTGATTAGACCCATATTATGTTGTTTGTGATTATATATGTATTGTTGTGTGTATGGGTATTTTGGGGGAACTCACTATTCTTTGTACTTACAGTTTCAGTTTATTGTTTCAGGTGTTTCAGATATCCTGGCAAGGAGAAGGTGTGACTGTACACATCCTCGTATTTTGGACCTATGGTTTCTGGGATACTCTAATATTAAACTATTTTGAAAACATTTTGTAATAACTAATGGTTTTTGGATGTTTGAAAAGGTTTTAAATTGGATTATTTTTTTATGGGTCTTACAATATAATTAAAGATTATAATATTGTAGGTTGAAAACCCTATGAACTTAGTAGGTTTCCCAACCTGACCCACTTAGTTTATTCGTATCACAGGTAGCAATATGAAGGTACTTGTAACAACCCATCTTTCAAGTAACTTCAAATTCATCCCTTGGACTTTTAATTATGTCATTATGGCCCTTGGTTTGGAAAGAAGTGGCAAAGGGAGTCCCTAGTGGCAAAATGGTGATATTGGAAACTTGATGTAACGCCCGCAGATCCGGGCTAGTCAATTTAGAGGCAATAGGGGTCAAAAATGACGTTTCGACAAAAGATTATTTAGAATGAATAGTCTTAACCAAGTTTTAGAATATGTCACAAGGTTTCCGTGCATATATAGAACGCCGAAATCCGAGTTATAACGAAGAAGTTATGGCCCGCCGAAGTTTTACGGCAAAACCGGCACGGCACCGGAAGACGTAAATAGTGAATTTACGATAGAAGACTTTTTAGCCTTATCATCTAAACAAAAGTCTTAGAATATGTTAAACTAAGAGCGTCGATAAAAAGAACGCCCAAATCTGACTTCGTATGAGGAAGTTATGATTTTTCTAAGATTCGGCTTAGCAGTGTACAGCCCGAAACTCGAATTTTAGTTCGAGCGGTTTTTGGCTTACGTGAAATAAATGAGAGTTGAAGATCTCATTAATAGGAACTCAACGGTAAAAAGACAGACGAAAACGGAGTCCGTATGAAGGAGTTACGAATTCTTCACGGTCATTTAACAGTCTAAACGCCTCGTACTGTTAAATTTAAGATCGGTCGAGAATTAGCCGACGGAGTCAAAATGAAAGTTGTAGATATTATTTTTACCTACGCGTGGATATAAAGAACTTCAAAAACGGAGGTCGTATGTGAAAGTTACGGATTTTAGAAGTCGGAAGTGTGTTGTGCGAAAATGGGTGATGTGGCACAATCTTGGCCATTGCTTTCTCCCCAAGTCTTGCCACTAGATGGTGACATGTGGCACCAAGTTCAGCCATTTTCACCCTATAAATACCACCTCTCCCACCCTCATTTTCTTCACACCTTTCCCATTCTTTCTTCTCTTTACTCTCTCTCTAGAACCTCTCTCTAGCCCTGAAATCCCCCGAAAAGCCTAGGGAACCTCCCTAGCACGAGGCGGAAGCCCCGGAGTGCTCGACGGCTTCGAGAAGAAGAGCTTTTCGGCTCGGAAACGCTGCTCCAAGCAAAGCTGGTTTTCTATAAAACCCGTTGTAAGTGAGCTACGCCTACGCTATTTTTAATATAGTTTTTATTTAATTATATTAACGTTATTAAGAACATATAATAAATACTTGGGCTATTATTATGGGTTATGTAAGTATTTTTTTAACGCTTATATAATAGTAATAATAGCTAGACTATTAATTAGTCTCGGCGAATAATAGACTAAAATCTATTGGTGATAATACTAGGTTTCGACGAAGGAAATTATTTTAAAGTAAACGAAGCGCTGTCCGAGTACCGAGTCACCACCTTCTCAGGTGAGTGCATAGTCCCTTTCATGAACATGATTTTAATACAAGTATTGATTGAAGTATTAATTATATGTTTATGTGCGAGTTAATTGATGTTGCTTGAAATTCGTGTTAAAGAACATACATGATTATATTTGATAATTTAGGATAAAGAGTAGACCTAAATTACATATGAGAAATATTGGGTAGTATATTCTTACGAGTACAAGTGAGTTAAACTCAAAGAATAGAAGTTAGTATATGTCACTTATCCGGGAGTATGGATTAGACATAGTCATTATCCCTAGTCCGAGAATATGGATTAGGCATAATCATTCGTCGTTAATCCGAGAGTATGGATTAGCTATTGTCCCTAGTCCGAGAGTATGGATTAGGCATAATCATTCATCTTTAATCCGAGAGTATGGATTAGTCATTCGTCCCTAGTCCGAGAGTATGGATTTGGTAAATTCGTTCATTTCTGATCCGAGAGTATGGAGTAGGTAAAACGACTAATCTTAGATCCGAGAGTATGGATAGCCTCGTTGCGAGGATCGACGGGGTGGGATAAGAGTTGTTTATATATATGTATGGTGAAATTGTATATTTTGTGAATTTTAAACTATATATATGGTATAACATTGTGGGATTGAAATCCCTATGTGCTCACCAGGTTTCCCAACCTGACCCACTCAGTTTATTTATACCACAGGTGTTGATATGAAGTGACATTACACTGAGAGATTTAAAGAGATGTAGACCACTGGTGTGAATAATTGTAAGTTCTGTTTATGCTTATGTTCCTGTATTAACGATGACATCCCAAATGTTTTAAAATGAAATAAATACGTTTCTTCGAAAATGTTTTAATAACGTATTTACCATGTTTTTCTGGGAACAAATTCCGCAACCTTTTTATAAAATGAAGTACTCTGATTTTTATAAAGCATAAACAAAATCGGTCTTTTTTGGCCGTGATTTTGGGGATGTCACACTTGAGTAGTACGTTGGGAGTACATGTGAGTACACTAAGTGTACCAGGGCGTGCCTAGTACGGTGGGCGTACACATATGTACACTGGGCGAACGAGTTCCGGGGTGAAACCCTAAATTTTAGGATTTATGGAGTATTTAAGCATCTTATGGACCATTTCCTCTAATCTTATTAGTCTCCAATACTTTGAACCGTTCTTAGCAAACCCTAGTCCCTAAGAGAGAGTTTTGGAGCCTAAGTGTGTTGTTGGTATGATTGAATGAGAAGAAAGAGCATCAAGGAGTCAAGGAAGGAATCAAGCTTGTAGATATGGGGTTATCACCATCTTGGGGACCGTTAGAAGGTATAAAGCTTCTACCTTTATGATTGGATTGTGTAGATCTTGTTTTGGTTACTTTTTAGCATTGTTCTTGTTTCAAGAGTCTCAATATTGTGCATGCTTTGTTTTGGTTGAGTTAAGTTGTCCTTTCAGACCCTAGGATGGGTCTTAAGGCATAAAAACGAGGTCCCTTGATATAGTTTGGTCCCTAGTTCTTTTGTAGGAGGTCTTAATGGATTAAGACCATGTATTAAGACTTTTTGGTCGACCAAAGTCTTAAAGTTTGAGATTTATGGTTATAGAGTGTATTGGATCATGGATCTGAAGTTTGAGCTCAAGTGCTTAATCTGTTAAGCACAAATGGAAGTTTTAAGACATACGAGGGTACTCCCCGCGTAAGTTGTTGTACACCCCGCATTCGGAGTCAAATCCCCGTAATGGGAAACTCTGATAATATGAATGTTTTGAAACCCTGATAATGTGAATGTTTTGAAAACTATGTGTAAATGATTCCAGTTTTAAATAAATGTTTTGGAAATAACGATTTTGTAAACACTTCTATAGAAAAAGGATGGTTTTGGAAAGTTCAAATTTTACTGAAATTTTATGGATGTTACAAGTTGGTATCAGAGCCTTGGTTTGAGAGAATTGGAGGAACACTCGTGTGAATCCAGTCTCAAACTAAGGAAAAGGTTTTCAAAATGATTTTCAAATGGTTTTCAAAATACAAAGAAGGATGTAATGTGTATGATCAGTCGGAGCCAGTAAGTAGACCCCAAATTACCACACAGTTATTTGAGTTAACGTTATGTTATGATATGTTAGAATAACATGTTGGCAATATGCTAGCTATTTTCAGGAACTGCTTGATAGAATCACCTGATTATATGATGCCTTAGTTCCTATAGAGTTCCTTGTTTGGCTGTTGTGTGACTCTTTCGTGTGTGAACTGATTATTGAGTGGATACGCTAAGTCACATGCTACATGGTTTAAAGGATCTTAAGATGTGGGGTTTGGTCTTGCTTTGCAGCTCTTGTTTAAGTCCAACCATTATGGGGTTGATTCTTTTAGCCTAAGATTGTTTAAATTTTGGGGCATGTGACTCTATTCATGAGGTAGTCCTCTGGAACTAATGGAGAGTCGTATGGCAAAGGTGGTATGGATGAGTCATGTGGGGTCACCTAGTCAGTCGCATTATTGGATGAGGTAGTTGTGTTTTCCCTGGTTTGGACACAATTTATAGCGGGTCGACATGAGGAAGGATTAGCCACTCGAGAGAGAGTGAGGTCATGGTGAAGATGCGCGCGAGATGCTGGGAGTCTGAGATCGAGGATTTCATAGGAGGATATGTCTGATTTTATTGCATTTTAGTGCTAGTTGGCTTCTCTGCTCGAATGCTGCTTGTTTTATGCTCTATGGGACCCGTGCTAATGAGAGCTAACCATCAAATGAATATATTAAATTACATGATATGAGGGTTAAATAATCTTAGGATAAAGGACTTAGATCTATTGCGCTACTCTCATATGAGTCCAACCATTGTAGGGTTGGGTCCTTTAGCCGAAGAAATATTAAGTATGGTTGCATGTAATTGTATTCGTGAAATGGTTAGTTGACATTAGTAGGGGTTCTTCAGCAGCTGATGGAAGAGGATGTGTGGTGAGTCCTAGGATAGCCTAGGAAGTATGTTGGTACGGTTGACCAGGTTTCGGGAGTATTTTATGACTAGGACTTAGAGGACCCAAGATGATTCTTGAGGAAAGGATGGATATGTGTGGAAGGTAGTATTGGGCCCGTACTAGTGAAAGCACAAGATCCATACTCGAATCAAGGTAGATCTCGGGGATTATAAGGTTGGATAGGGAAGGTAGCATGGCTGGATACCATGGATCGTGATAGTGGTTATGTTCCTGTCAATCTTTTCGTTGTGGTTGCTCAAGCATGAGGATGGACCTGCTATGTGTTTTGAGCCCAGTGGCATCTTGGATTTTGGGATGTGTGGTGCAGATCTAGTGAGTTTTAGTTTGAGGCTTCGGTTTTGCTCGAGGTCAGGTATGCAAGGGACTTACGAAGGGAGCGATGATTATGATCAGCTGGAGTTTTGCAGCTGAAAGTGGAATGATCGATTGATGGATTGGAATGTCGTTATATTTGGCAAGGTTTGAGCCCTTTCAGTTTTACAACTTCGAAGGAGTGAGCGGGCTTGTGACCCCCAGGGTAAGGTTGTATTTCTAGCTCAGGGTCAGTCGGTCGCAGGGGTTGGCAACAATATTTCAACGACTGGTGAGCGTAGGTGGATCGATATGGCATGAGTATCTTGCAAGGCAAGATAGGTACCATATTCTCGGATAGGCCGAGTGTCGAAGTATCATTGGGATTACAAACAGGGATTAGTTCAAGTCACCTGGGATCGAAGGGGAGTTTTCCTACATGTCCTCAGGTTGGTCAGGGTAACTTGGGAGGAGGAGGTCAGAATTTCTTCGGATGTTTTGAGGGTGTGTCATCCCTATATTCTTCGGGGTTGTATTGGGAATTGTATTGTGTTGGAACTTTGCTGGATTGGATAGGTTATATCTCGGGTTGACTTTCTGCTATTTTTGGGATATTGGGGGTCGTTATATGTCATTCTGCATGACGGGAAGTCTTCAGATGAAATTCAGGTTTCTTTTGGGTTTCGATTGATCTGTAGCGGGAGGATCATTATGCATATATTATTCATTCCATGGTCAGGGATGATCGTACCTGGTTGATCCGGTTTGATTTTGAGTTGATTTCTAAACTTTTGGGTGGTAGTCAAAACCCTAAGTGGCGGAGAATTGAGAATTCTCTGGTTGAGTATCAAGCATTGAAGGTTTGTCAGTTGCGGTTTGGACTACTATTTTCAGATTTGTTGGGCAGATATTGACCAGGTAAACCTCTCCAGAAGCGAGTATGTTCAGCTCCAGGTGGTTTGTGATTTGTTGGTTTAGGTGTCAGGATGTCCTCGACCATTGGTCATTGAGTTCGTCTTTCAGCGGGAATTCCTCAAAGGATTCAAGTGGTGACATTTTAGATCAAGGAATGTGTCACCCACCCTCTAGTGCAATGTGTTTATGTTTCCCTTGGTCCTTAGGTGAGTTCACCCTTAGTGGTAGAGTGAAATTTCTTATTTATAGCAGACTCAGGTTTAGCAACACTTGAGATTGCCTTGGAAGTCTTCTTGGACTAATTCGTGTCGGTAGGACCTGTGTAGTCTCGGTCAAGTATGGGATCTTGTTTAAATTAGTGATGTGGGCGTATTCTTTAATTAAAGAAGGTGGTGTATTGCTTTATCTTGGGAAATCTTTCCTTTTGGATGAGGTTTTAGTTCCCTAAGAATATGCATGGTTCTGTTGGGTTATAGCCTTTGAATTGGTTCAAGAGTTTGACCATTATCATTAACAATCAGGTTGGGAGCGACCATGGGTTCGTAAGATTTTTCTAGGGTTGTGGCATAGTGGTGTGCGTTTAGTGTTGTGTGGGATAGTGGTTAGGTCCCCTAAAGGTGGAAAAAAGAGGACAATATCTTTAGGATCCATAAGGTTGGGAAAGCATTGCATTAGTGACAAGGTTAGTATGAGATTAGGGTCATTTCAATCATGGGATGTGGACCTAATGGCCAACATTATTCATTTAATCTATTCGTTTTACTCTCTGCAGTGACGCGTTGACAAGGATCAGATAATCCATAAATCAGTTGGTTTGGATAGGGAACGGTCAAGGGCCGTTAGGAGTGCCAGTCAAGTATCAGATTGAAGCTGTGGAATGTTTGCTATGTACTTCTGTTTGTTCGCAATTTGTTGTTAGGCATCGGATGAAATGTGGAAGTTCTTGGTTTGATCATCTTCTTCGTCGGTTCGGAGGTTAATAATCGCATGGAAGTGGTTTAAAGGTTATAATAAGGTTTTGGGGTATCATGTGGATTCGGATTGGGAAAGGTTCGTTATCGACCAGTTTGTGGATCTTTTCTTCATGATTTGTGGTATCTTCAGTGAGAAACTTGGGGTGGATGCATGAATGGCCATTTCGAGATGGATTATAGTGGAAACTTGCGTTTGGAATCGCAAGTGTATCCGAGTGAGGCATGCATTCTAGAGGTCAGTGAAGAGGATCTTTTGGTTTGTGGTGCGAGTCGCGAGTTTCAGGTGAAGGAGTGATGTCATCGATGGTGAAATCAAGGGTTACTGGGTTAGATCATCCATGTCTTTTAGGTTTTGGGAACTGGGTTAGATCCTTCTCCTGATTGTCTATGGCGACACATGGTATTTGGGTAGGTCGAAGCGGTCCTGCTTTACACAGTAGGCCAAGATACTCGGTGCGAGCTGACTGTAAGTCGTAGGCACGAAGGCTTAGGAGGAGCGGTAGGGTTGAGGCGGTAGGCCAAAAAACCCTGAGAATTTCAACCCGATGGTTGATTGGATTAGACATGTTTGTATTCTAGCCCGAGGCTGATCGGGGCAGTCATGGGTGTAGGTAGTTATGAGCTATTAGTGATATGTATATTGGTTCGGGAGTTAAAAGAAGCATTGTTGGTCGGCACAAGAGGTTAGTCTCCCAGTTGTCTCCCATTATTCATCATATCCTAGAAAATTTTGTCAGCATAATTAGTTTTCTCTAGAAGGATTATCGAATCTTCTTTGTTCAGTAAAGAGTCGTCGGAAGCAGAGTAGGATATATGGTTCTGTTTTCTGGTAGGAACCTCATATTTTCAGGATTAAGTAGTCCGTTTAGGGAATTAGCGATGGTTAGTATGGGGGGTCTGTTAGGGAGTCAGACCAAATTCAAGTTTCCAGATTGCGAATTTTCAAGAAGTAAGGTTGTTTTGCTACATGGGATTATGGATTCGTCTTCCTAGGATTGAATATATTTCTTTTGGGTTTAGTCTCCTACGAAGGTCGACGAGTGTCATGGTTATGGATGTGCCCCTCAGGATGATGGGTTGTCGGGGATGGTAAAAAAGAAAAAACTTAAAACAACAAGGTAACCAGTACCGGAACTGGTACTAGCAGTTCCAGTTCCAGTTACTAGATTCCAAGAACCGCAGCTTTCAGTTCCGGTTCCTACTCCAGACAATTAGGGCGAGTATCTGCATATGCTCATCCCTAGTAAGCATGGAAAGAGACCTGTCATCATGACGTTCACTCAATACCCTGTTGGCGATATGTAGTACGGCCTCAACACCACCGACACCTCAACCTTCAATTGAAAATCATTGAGATACTTGACCATTTATTTACCAACACCTTTCATAGCTAACTAGGAAACCCAACGTCTCCATATAGTGCTTACTGCAATAGGTCGTATTCCCTTTTCAGGTTTTAAGAGCGATGTAAGAGGAGCAGAGGCAAAAAATTATGCCAAACTCAAAGGGCATCTTCCCCTAGCCATAAATTAACCATAGATGTAACAACACGCAGTAGGTATTTAGCTATAGCTAAACCTTATCCACAAAGAGCATCAAAAAGGTGTTGAGCTCTCAATTTGTCTCTCCCACACAAGGTTCCTTTAGGGAATGATTTAATCCCCCCACAAGGACATTGTCAATATCCACTACAAGGGGAGGCTCTAAAAATATGGTACTCGTCATGGATGGTGGTGGCTTGTAGGACGCTTTTCCTCCAATGCCTTTGTGGTATCGTCACTGTAACCCTCGCATATTTAGGCTAGACAATTAAAATATAATAAGCAATAAAAATGACATTTTTATAGAAGATTATTAAGGATACATAATATTAATCAAAGTTATAGTATATGTGACAATGATTTTGTACATATAAAGAAATCTGAAATCCGATACGGCAAGATACATCATAAAAAGTGAATCGAACATGGATTACATTTTAGCCAAAGTGATGTAAATGAAAGTTGTAGCACTCATTGTCACAGTGACAAGGATATAAAGACAATCAAAAACGAAACTTGCATGAAGAAGTTATGAATTTCGCAACATTAATTACAATCTAAGCCTCCTCGAACTGAATCATGAAAATAAAGTGAAAATTAGCCGACGAAGTCTAAACGAAAGTTGACGTCTAAGAAATTATGAATCCATCGATATAGAGAACATCAATAATGGAGCTCATATGCAAAAGATATGGACGCAACTTGGTCCTTACTCTTCGAGCAGGTTGAATTCGAAACAATTTTTTAAATTTGATATATAATGAGAATTAGTCGATGGAGTCTAAATAAAGTTGATTTCCTCACACATAGGAATCTGTCAGTATACAAAACGTTGAGAATGAAGTTCGTATGAAGAAGTAATGATTTATAATAGCATATTTAGGTAGCAAAATAATTTTTGAGTGTGTGTGTGTGTGTATATATATATATATATATATATATGTGTGTGTGTGTATACATATATGTATATATATATATATATATATATATATATATATCATTAGAAATGTATCGACAATGCGGTCCATATATGACTAATACTTAATACTTTCGACATTAGTTTAGTACAAATATCATTAAATCTATTTAAAATATTATTATAAAGGGTAGTTTGATCGTTTGAGTAACTATTGTAACACCCATAGATACGGGATAGTATAATAAGCGATAAAAGGACATTCTGATAGAAGATTATTTCGGATAAATAATCTTAACCGGAGTATTAGTATATGTGACAAGGATTCCGTACATATAAAGAACACCCAAATATGAATTCATGTGAGGAAGTTATGATTTTTCTAATATTTCAGCATAGTAGTATACGAATCAGAAACCGAAATTGGAATCGGTCAGTTGTTAGGAAAAACAATCTAAACGAGAGTTGAAGATGTTATCAACGCCTTTATGTCGATATATTGATAATCAAGAACAGATATCACATGAGAGAGTTATGAATTTTTAACGGACTTAACAGTCTAAACCTGTTAAAAAATATAACTTTAAAAAAGAAGTCAAAATTAGCTAACATAGTCTAAATTAAAGTTGTAGATCTTGTTGATAGTTATGTGTGGATATAAAACCAATTGAAAACGGAGCTCATATGAATTAATTATGAATATTCTAAGAATTCAGATTTTTTCCATCCTCACCTCTGCGTATAGACAACATGTGCGGCGTACACTGACACTCCATTTGATGCTCGACAAGTGGCACTATGCAGAGAACGACATGTTACCCTGGCTAACCAGATGTGCAATGTACACCATTTTCAAGCCTATATAAACCCATAGAAATTCGTTCATTTCTACACACCTTCACCCCGATTCTCTCTGGAAACTCTTTTGTATCTCTAGCCCTTTACTCCCAAATTTTCAGTTATTCAAGCGAAGCCCTGTGGTGTACGATAGCCGGAAATTAGGAGCTCTCAAGTTAGAGTTATGCCCGCTTAATTCCAAGTTTGCATTAGTGTACTCTGTAGGTTAAGCTACACTTATTTTATTTAACTGTAACTTTTAAATATAGTCATAGTCGTTATTATGAACCTATAATTAAGATTTATTAGCGATTCTAAGTCATTATACTGATTGATCTACTTAAGGGAGTGATGTTTAGGCTGAATTGAATGAGGTGTTTAAAGTATGATTTCCAAACAGTATACTTTGTATACCAAACGGACACTACCTCCGATATGATCCTACCTGGTTATTCCTTACTTGATAGATCTTGATATATATATTAGTATTAGTGAGGAATCTGTACCATCATTAATTTCCAAGAATGTAAGACAATGACTTAGTGACATTCGTATCTAGGCCACATTAGAAGAAAAGTCAAGGAGTTTGGCGGAGCGCTGCCGAATTCTCCAGTCATCCACCTAAGTTAGGTGAGTGCATATTTACTTTCTACTTACACATAAATAAAAGTATTCCAAATGCTTAATTGATATGTGTGTTGTCTTTGTTGTGTCTGATGTAATTGTACAATATGATTACTTAATTTAATCAAATATTTTGTTGAGTTTTGTATACTACAACATCCTATGGTGCACATACAACCCTAAAAGCTTTGGATCTATGTTTTCTGTAATTCTGCATGCATATAGTTTCCAAAGCTTTAAGCCTACAAATAGCTTACAAATAGTATATGTATAATACAACAAGTTTTAGACATACCTCTTGATGTTGTTGATGTTGCTAGTAAGATTTTAGCCTTTAAGAACTTAGTGCCCCAAGCATTTCACCTCAAATGGAATCATAACACATCTAGGACAAATGATGACATTTTGAGAGAGAATTCCATGCACCAAAATTGTCAATCCTTCTCTAAGAATAGAAGCACAGGAAATTGCTCATCAAGTGACATATTTATATGTGGGATTCCAAAGGTCATGGGTAAAACCCAAATCCATACCCATAGGTTTTATGATCCATGGTTCATGTGGCCCAATTCTTTATGTATTCATACATAAACTTAGTCCAACATGGGTCATAAGCCCAACACATATAAATATAACTAATTTACACAATTAGTCTCCATTTATTTAATTAGTCTCTTTTGATCACTAAATTAATTCCAAACTAATTATTGATCAATACTAATTAAATCATATGATTTCATATTAACATATTAGAACTTATAATATATTAATAAATCATAAATTACCTCTTCTCAAAAGTCCATCGTAGCAAATTGTCCTGATGATATGCAACCCAAATGGACCATGCTACTCTTGGGTCAAGTACATACCAATTATAGTTATGGGCTTAGACACCTAATCCAACATATTTATCATACTTAAGAATATGATTGGATATTGAAGGGTTGTGCGAAATAACAGATGAGAGGTTGTGATAGGGCTATGTGAGATAGTGGTTATGATAGGTTAGTGAAAGCCATGTGAAATAATAAGCCATGACTGTCGTGCTTATCCCAATTACTTTTGTAATTTCGTGCTTATCTTGAGTACTTTTGTATTGTCATGCTTAGCCCAATTACTTTTGTACTATCATGCTTACACAAAGTACTATTCTACTGTCGTGCCTATCGTGACTATCCAAAGTACTAATGTATTGTCGTGTTGTCGTGTGTACTCCAAGTATTACCATACTGCCATGCCTAATCATCTAGTAATTTTAACTCTCTGTTGATAGAAGATCCTTTAATAAATATCTCTCGATATCACCATATTAGGATTAGAAAGTGAGGATAAAGAGAATGGGACAGTTTGGTTATTTGAATATTGAAAAAATATAATTAAAGATTATAATATTGTAGGTTGAAAACCTTATGTACTCACTAGGTTTCCCAACCTGATCTACTCAGTTTATTCGTATCACAGGTAGCAATATGAAGGTACTTGTAACACCCCATATTCAAGGAACTTCAAATTCATCCCTTGGACTTTGAATTATGTTAATTTTGGCCCTAGGTTTGGAAGCAAGTAGCAAAATGGTGATTCTAGAAACTTGAGTAGTACACTGGGCGTACATGTGAGTACGCTGGGCGTACACATATGTACGTTGGGCGTATGAGTGCCAGGTTAAAACACTATATTTTAGGGTTTGTGGAATATTTAACCATCTTATGGACCATTTCCTCTCATCTTTTCCAGCCTCCAAGTCTTTGAACCATTCTTATCAAACCCTAGTCCATAAGATAGAGTTTTGGACCCTAACGTGTGTTGTTGGTATGATTAAATGAGAAAAAAGAGCATCAAGGAGTCAAGGAAGGAATCAAGCTTATAAAGCTTCTCCCTTTATGCTTGGATTGTGTAGATCTTGTTTTGGTTACTTTTTCGCATTCTTCTTGTTCTAAGAGTCGTAATATTGTGCATGTTTTGTTTTGGTCAAGTTAAGCTGTCCTTTCAGACCCTAGGATGGTTCCTAAGGCATAAAAATGAGGTACCTTGAGCTAGTTTGGTTCCTAGTTCTTTGTAGGACGTCTTAATGGATTAAGACCATGTACTAAGCCTTTTTGGCAGACCAAAGTCTTAAAGTTTGAGAGTTTATGGTTATAGAGTGTTATTGGATCATGGATCTGAAGTTTGAGCTCAAGTGCTTAATCCATTAAGCACTTATGGAAGTTTAAAGACATGTGAGGGTACACCCCACGTAAGTTGTTGTACGCCCCATGTTTGGAGTCAAACCCCCGTAATGGGTTAATGTGAAACGAGGTATGCCCAGTGTACCAAAGGGGTATGCCCCACGTACATCCTCTGTTCGGATTTCAAATTTTGGGCTTCAGGTATTGGGACATCTTTTAGGATTTGATACTTGGGCCCTAATGGACTAACTGGACAAGTGTGCTTTGGGCTAATTAAATGATCGGACCTTTGGATAAGGCCAAATAAGGAGTTAGGCCCAATTTGGAAAATTAGGCCAAGTATGGGCTTGAAGTGGTTTGGGCCTTTGGATCAAGATTTAGGTTTGGCATGCATTGGTTTGTGTTGGACCATCTGGGATTTTATGGTTTGGGCGTTTTTCTTGGTGGATCTTCTTGAGTGAAGGCCATTAAGCCCAATTTGGAAAATCGGGTCGTAAATGGACTTAAGGAGTTTATTTTGGACCTTTTGTCATCTAGTTTGGGCCATGGCTTTGGGCCAAGCCTGAGGAAGGGTAAAAAGGTCATTCTAGACTCATTATATGAGTCAGTAACTAGATGTTGATGATTGTCACTTTGGTATCTGCTACTGAATCTGCAGTTAGAGGCTATTCAAGGAATCAGCTATTGTTGGGGTGTTGTCTTGATGATGATAGTTCGCGATCTGGCTGTTAGCGGTCAGGGATCGTCTGCGTATTTCGGCAGCACGAAGTGAGTTTTCCTCACTGTACTGACAAGTTCGAAGGCACCAATGTCGGCCCTTTGGATTGTTATCTTGGTTATAGTATGCTTGTATGAAGTTATGATCTGTTATATCGGTATCTTGGTAGGTAAGATGTTGTTATGATGTTATGATTTGTTAGATCGGTATCCTGGTAGATATGATGTTGTTATGATATTATGATATGTTAGATAGATATCCTGGTAGATAGGATGATGTTATGCTTAGTGATTTGTATGATATGTGCTTATATATTGATTGTTTATGTGTTACGAATATGTTGACATATGTGTATGTATCGTTGGGTTGAGGCGGTCCTACTTTGTGCTGAAGGCCAATAGAACCAGGGTGGCCTGGATAGACTGAAGGCCCTATGACGCGGTCCAGTCAGTCCGAAGTCCCAGTAAGCGGTCTGGATAGACTGTCGGCCCTACGAGGCGGTCCAGATGTGCTGAAGGCTCGGGAGTGGTCCGGATAGGTTGTAGGCCCTACGAGGCGTTCAAGATGTGCCGAAGGCTCGGGATCGGTCTAGATAGGCTGTAGACCCTGTGAGGCGGTCCAGTAAGGCTGATGGCTCAGTATGCATGTTGTTATTTGTATATGTGTTGTTGCTTGTGTGTTGGTGCTTTGAGGGAACTCACTAAGCTTTGTGCTTACGTTTCATTTTATTGTTTCGAGTGCTTTGGCTGTTTTGGCAAGGCGAAGGCACGACCGTACACATCCTCGCGTTTTGGACTTATGGTTTCTGGAAAACTCCGATAATGTCTATGTTTTGAAAACTATGTGTAAATGATTCCAGTTTTAAATAAATGTTTTGGAAACAACGGTTTTGTAAACACTTCCATAGAAAAAACTATGGTTTTGGAAAGATTAAATTTTACTGAAATTTTATGGATGTTACAGTACTGATAGATTGTTAGGTGTGTCATGTTAAATCAATATTTTTCCTTTTGCACACTTTTTACAACTCCTTATTTCAATAACCATCACATTGGCGGAAACTGTTGGGATTTTTTTTTTGTGATTGTCACTTGAAATAAGTTGAGTATTGATTTACATTTTCTAACAAACATTATCAAAATATTTCGGTCGGAAAGACCTTGAAGATTCAACAAGTGTTTGAAGAATCAGATGTTTGAGCACTTGTTGTTGACATGGAGCACTTGAAGCTTACATGGAGCACTTGAAGTTTACATGGAGCACTAGCAACTTACATAGAGCACCTGTTGATAGCAAGTTGGATCATCATGATCTCAGATGGCATATCTAGATCATATGTAGAACACAAAGATATTGGTGGATCATCTAGAATATTAATGGATCATCCACAAGTCTATGGCTCAACAAGATGTTGATGGATCAACATGAATACTTGGCAGCTCATCTCAAATCAATGGATCAACATGATCACATTGATTGCTCAACAAGATTGCACATGGCACATCATGTACAATGAAGGCATATCCAAATACTCAATAGCACATGCAGTTCGTCCATGGTCCATCATGAACACGTGGTTGTACATCTTCAAGTTCAAGACACATTCCAACATTCAAGAAACAACTCAACTTGATTAATGACACTTCTGGAAGTTGATGACATCTTAGAATACCATGGAGCAACATGATGCTCATGTTTCTCATCACTTTTTCAAGTTTGATCAAGAAGGTTAATGAAATATGAAGACTCATAATTTGGATGGAACCCTAACGGAATACTAATGGAATTAGAATATTACATCCATTCTCCATTAAGCAAGGAAAAGGTGTCAAATGATGACTAAGTCATGATGACATGTCAACACTTTATTGGTCAAGCCATGTCATGGGCTTTTCCAAAGCCTGTAAATAGGCCCATTAGGATCTATTATAAAGTTGCTAATTTCGGATAATTTAGCTCATTCCCTTCTCTTCCTAATTATTCTGATCATTTATTGTTTAGACCAGATTTTAGAGAGCCATTTGAGTGTTTTAGTGTGTTTACCATTCAAACACTTGTAACTGAATCTTTATGAATATGAGACACTTTTGAATCAATGATCTTGAACATACAAAAACGTTTTTATCATTAACTTGGTGATTCACAACACTTTATTTTCCACATTACTGCCACTTGACGATTCTAAAACTCCGTTTCAATATTTTCAACACTTAGACTCTTATAGTACAGGTATGTTGAATTTTTCTCATTTTTTCAGTTGGGATTAGAGCAATTAATTTTCTCATTTCTTTTCAATTGCTATCAGAGCAACTAATTTTCTCATTTTTTTCATGTCAAACCTAACAAATGATAGGAGTATAATAGACTCAAAATACACTACTTTAATGCACTAAAAAGTAGTACATGGCAAGCAAGGTCAAACCACAGAGACACATGATAAAAGTATATACCTCTTTGCACAAGGTATTTTGGTCACAAAGGGGGTTTTGTTTGAAAAAGTTAAATTATGAAAATAGAATTCTACTCTAAGAACATGCGTAAAATGAATTAGGTTTGTAAACAATTTTTTGGAATGGTTCTAGTCCTTGCTCTCAATGTTGTTGTTCAACTTGATTATGACTTGATGTAATTCATGATTGCTACTCTAAGCTGGTACTGAAAGATATTAATACACTCTAATACCTCTCTCTTGCCAAATTATCTAACCAAAACACGCTATTTGACTAGACCTAACTTTACTTATTCGATCTAAACATGCTCTTATATTGTATTGAAAAAACTGCATTAAGTTTTGTACAAGCTTCGCAACAATGTTCATTTCTTCTCATACGCTCGGAAGTGTGAAAACATGTGATATATGTTTTACAATAAGAAAAATTATTGTTTGTTACCGATAAATAACTTAATAGAATAACTAGGTGCCCTAAAAGTTAATTAACTACAAAAAAAATTCAATTTATGAAAGTCGCCAATCAAACACAAAACAATTTCAAGAGTTCTGGTTTAAACAAAAATATAATCACTAGAATAGAATCACAAATCAAACATCAAGTCATATGCTTCAAGTCGAGCACTAAACATGTTTTGAACAAGAACTAGAAATTAAGGTTTCTTAGCCATACATGGCTAAGAACAAATCAAACATGAATAAATATGGAACTAAACTTTTTAATGCTTACAAAAGGAAATCAAAAGTGTTTACAAAGATTAGTAGCCTTCAAGAATTCCCAAAATCGCCAGAAGTTGTTCCCAAAAACCGTCTCTTCTGAAAAAAAATCGTGTTTTCCCCTCTTTTAGCAATGCTTGCATAAGGCCATGCATTTTTGGCATAGCCATGCTTTTTGTCCATGTGTTTTTATCATGGTCATGTGTCTTTACCATGTGTTTTTGGCATGCCCCATCCCTTTTGCTAAAAGTCCAATAATTCCTCCAAGTTGGATCCTTCTTCATTCTAGCTTCACCTCGAGTCATGTTGTTCAAAAATAAGATGAAAAAGAACAAACACGACACATGTCGATGTGACATGAACCGTGTTTCAAACATAGTCCTTTGTTATGATGATATGGAACAACTCAAGTCATGTCTTCATGTTTTCTTTTATGACATGACTTGTCCATCTTCTCTTCATACTCCATTGCTCCATGCTCCATGTTTCATATAGTTAAAGATAACTATCTGAAAGTTATAAAAAAAATAATAAAATTAAAAAAAAACTATATGAAAATGTAAAAAAAAAACAGTTAAAAAGTTGTAAGAAAAATTTTTAACATTTATAAAATATTTGGTTTAAAAGCACTTGTATTAAAATTATATGAAAATATAAAAATAGTTAAAAAAAAATATTAGCAAAGTTTAAATCATTTTATTAGAAAACCTATAGGAAAAAATATCATAAAAATAAAAAATGTTGTAAGAATTTATAAAAAGTCCTAAGAAATTTGTAAAAAAAAAAATTGATGCTTTATAGACATGCATGTCCAATTCATATATTGATCTCTTATTAGGTCAAAATGATGAAAAAGATGGAACAATAAACACATGAATGTCCTCAAAACTTAGCAAAACTTTAGATCCAACATATCTAACTCAAGGGACCTCAAGGACCCGTAAAGTTGCCAATTTTATGGAATCATTCCATCCAAACTTCCATAGCATGAAGAAAAGGGGACAAGGACTTAGATCTAGCAACCTAGAAGCATAAAGTTTCAAATCTTGGATAATTACAAAGGTCTAGAAATTCCTAAAATGAAGTCTTAAGCTTGCCAAGATGCTCTCAACACTTCCAAAGCCTACTTCTTCATTAAAAAATAATCCAAAGCACCAAAATGAGCTAAAAATGGAGATGAGGGTATTAGGGTTTGCTTTAAGGATCAAAATGATGATGGAGGCTAGGAATGAAACCCTAAATTCAAGATTAGGGGTTTAAATACGAAGGGAACCCTAAAAGATCATGGGCTTGGTCTACAACCATGATTACATCGTGACCACACTCGTGTCACGTCATGACACTCTTTTGGATACACGTTCTCATATTGGCTCGTCACATCGTAACCTCCCTACGGTCACATCGTGACACACAATTCTTCCCAAAAATCAAGCCTTTGACCCCTTTTTGTCATGCACTGATCCATTCAGGAAAACAGGTGTTACCGTTTAAAGGTTTTTTCCAGGTTGGCTGGAGACTCATCGAAGAAGATGACCAAAAATTTGTCAGAGCTGCAAAGACCGTCGAAAAATGGCTAAACCCACACCAACCGGTCATAAGGATAAAAATAGACAAAAACAAGTTCAATGGTCAAATATGGACAAAAAAACTTAATGACTAAATGTGTACAAATCAAAAAATAGATTACTGTTGACAAGCATAAAAAGAAATAGTACAGTCCTTACAACATCTATTATTCTAATGGCCTATAATCCATAGATCTCACATCAGATCAACACTCGTGTGCTCTTTTTACACTATTTGTAATGCAAGAAACTGAGTGGGCCAGGCTTGGGAGCATGGTGAGCACATAGGTTTTTCAACGCACAATAATTAAGTTTATTGATTTCATCAAATTATTCAACCTGGTTACCCGTTCCCGTTATCCTCATTTTCTGTCCCTAAAGCATCTAATTCAAGGGAACCGGCCTAAGGATCATCATCGGGATGACAATACTACTTAAGAGGATTCCTTAGCAATATATGATGGTAAGGTAACCATGAGGGGATGGATTACACCGGTGAACACATCGTTCACAAACAAGTACATGTTGCGAGTCTGCGAGCGTTCCACTAGACTGTCTGTAATAGTCCGTGGTCGTCATCTATACTCTGCTAGATGACTAAATCAACTTAAACATCGAGGCCACTCATCATTTATTTAATCATCCATATCATCTACCCATCATAATTATAGGTATAAAATACATATACAGTTTAAATCAAATAAAACATGTATATTTTGTTCATCCAACATAGATATCAAGAACACAGATAATATGCACACATAGCACGTAATTTATATTAAATACTCATATATATGATTAAGATGAAAGTAACTATGCACTCACTTATTAAAGTGATGACTCCAAACTTAGTCAATGCTTCGCTTCTAACAATTTTATGTTCCTTCGACGAAACCTAATATCATTATCACTAGATCTTAGTCTAATATTTATTGCGACTAATTATTAGCTCAAGGTATACGATCTATATTGTTTTATAAGTGTTATACAATACTTTTCAACTACTATGTACAAATAAGGGACATATATGAAACACCGGAGCGCAGGACCATTTTGGCATTTAAGCTGTTCTGAAATCCAACAACCCTAGGCAACCTTTCAAACTAGATTCCCCATACCACGAGTAGTTAAAATATATTATAATAACACTTTGTATATTTTCTAATACTTAGCACATATATTTTTTATAGGTTCATAATAACGATAATGTACTTAAACATAAGTTATACTTAAAGTAGGGTAAGCATAACTCACTTACAATGGGGTTTAGCTAGGAGTAGGGCTCTGCTGGGGTAGAAATTTTGAGCTGAAATCTCTTCATCTCGGAGCCTTATGGAGCTCCGGGACTCACCTCTAACACTCGGGAGGTTATTGGGAATGGGAGGGGTCTAAGAGGGGTGTTTGAGAGAGAAAGAATGGGAAATGTGTGATTTTTGGGGGTGATCCTCGACTCTATTTATAGGTTGAGTCTGGTGCGAACGTGGGGTGTTCACTTGCTGAACGTTGGGCGTTTGTGGCCAGGTGTCATCATCTGGTGCCAAGCCGTGGTGAGGAAGAAGTGGCTCATATCGTGCCACGTGTCACCTCCTCGTTATTACAAAAACTAATTATCTTCTAAAACCCGTAACTTTCGCATACGAGCTTCATTTTTGACATTCGTATATCCACATGTAGGTATCAACAGGATCTACAACTTTCTTTTAAACTCCGTTTTCCAAATTTGAATTTATTTTTCAAGTTATATTTTAACAGACTTAGATAGTTAAAGTCTGTTAAAAATGCATAATTTTGTCATCCGACGTCCGTTTTCGTCTGTCTTTATATCGTTGAGATCCTATTAACGAGATTTTGGATTCTCGTTTAGATTGTGTCGGCTAAAAATCAATCGATCTAAAATTCGATTTATGGGTTGTGCACTGCTATGCTAAATCTTAGAAAAATTATAACTTCCTCATACGAAGTCAGATTTGGATGTTCTTTTTATACACGCTCTCGGTTTAACGTCTACTACGACTTTCGTTTAGATTGATAAGACTAAAAAGTAATTTATCAAAAAATCATTTTTTACATAACGCGGCGTTGTCAAAACTTCTTCGTTATAAGTCGGATTTCAACGTTCCTTATATCCTCAAAATCCTTATTACGACTACTTCAACTTTCATTAAAATATCGGGTATATATATATATATATATATATATATATATATATATATATATATATATATATATTATTTTACTTTTGATGTATATTGTTATTTTTATTTTATTACATCGTTGTAAACACATATATTGCACATAAATAACATAATACTCAAATAATTCCTCTTCATTACTTCAAAATTGGTTACAATTGTCGACCATAACTATTACACCATACTATTAATGCTTAGCCTAGAAACACAGACGTTACTAGTTTTTCTTCATTAGGATGATTCCGTCCCAAAATCATGCATCAACAAACAAGTGTGGATAGCGATTCATCATGTCAACCTCTATTTGCCAGGTGAGGTTCGATCCATTCATATGTTTCCGTCGCACAGGCACCAAGTCGACCATCTTGCGGCGTAGCTTCTTTGTTTTACGGTCAACAATTGCTTCAGGCTCTTTGATTAACCTCTTATCTTCATCCATCCTTAACTCCAAAAGTGGAATTATATCGGGAACTTCTCCCATGAACTTCTTCAAATAACACACCTGGAAAGTGTTATGAATATCATCCAGTTCTTCCGGAAATTCCATCTTGTAAGCTTGGTTCCCAATCCTTTGAAGAACCTTGAATGGTCCAATAAACATTGGACTCAACTTTCATCTCTTTCCAAATCTTATAAGTCCCTTCCATGGTGAGACTTTAAGCAATACTGAATCTCCAACTTCAAATGTCATTGGTCATCGCTTTTTGTCAGCATAAATCTTTTGGCGATCTTGAGCTGCTAACATTCTTTCATTGATCACTTTTAACTTTTCAGCAATTTGATGGACTATTTCGGAGCCCATAAACCGCTTTTCTCCGGCCTTAAGCCAACAAGACAGCGTACGACACATCTGTGCATACAATGCTTGATATGGTGTCATCTTAATGCTCGAATGGTAAACATTGTTGTAGGAAAACTCTACCAGGGGTAAGTGCTCATCCCGGTTACCATTAAATTCTAGGGTACATGATCTTAACATATCTTCTAATGTCTGAATTGTTCTTTCGCTTTGACCATTAGTCGGCGGATGGTAGGCTATACTTAAACACAACTTCATACCCATTTCCTCTTGTAGAATCTTCCAAAATCTTGATGTAAAACGACCGCCATGATCTGATACAATCGTTAATGGTACACCGTGAAGTCTTACTATCTCATTCACGTAAGCATTTGCAAGCTTATTCATAGACTATCTCTCATTAGCTTCTATGAAGTGTGCACTATAATGAATCGATCCATGACTAACCAAATCAAGTCGCGATTGTTCTTCGTCTTGGGCAGTTTAGTCACAAAATCCATGGTGATGTCTCCCCATTTACCCATGGGTATAGGTAAATGTTCTAAACTCCCATACGGTTTCTGATGTTGTGCTTTAACTCTCGCACATGTTACACAATCTTCCACATACTTTGCAACATCGAGCTTCATCGTCGGCCACCAGTTGTAAGGTTTTAGATCCTTATACATCTTAGTGTTGTCGGGATGAATTAAGTACATGGTCTTGTGAATTTTTTCCATTAGAAGATCTCTCATTCCTCCCAACTTAGGCACCCAAATCATATATTGGAATACCTTCAACCCTTGACTATTTGTACCGAATACCAACATTTTGCCTAAACGTTCTTCCTTTCGGTTATTTTTCTCTAAAGCTTATTCCTGAGCCTTCTTAATGCTTTCTACAATAGTCGATAGAACTTCTATTCTCAACGCTCTTGGCCTTTTTCTTTCTAAGTTTACTTTCAACTTAGAGCATCAGCTATGACATTTGTTTTACCAGGGTGGTAAAGTATCTCACAGTTGTAATCTTTGAGTAACTTTAGCTAGTGTCGTTGCCTCATATTCAATTCTTTTTTTCTCAAAGAGATATTGGAGACTTTTATGATCAGTGAATAGTTTGAACTTTGTGCCGTAAAGATAATGCCTTCATATCTTCAATGTGAATACTACCGCTTCCAACTCTAGATCATGAGTGGGGTAGTTCTTTTCATGCTCTTTCAATTGTTGGGATGCATATGCTATAACTTTATCTCTCTAGGTCAAAACACAACCTAACCTAACTCCAGATGCATCGCTATAAACCGTGAAGTCTTCAACTCCGTCGGGTAAATAAAGAATTGTTGTTTCATACAACTTCTTCTTTAATTTCTCGAATGCTTCTTCATGTTTCTCACTCCATGTATATGTAGCTTCTTTATGGGTCAAAGTTGTCAGTGGAGTAGCTATCGAAGAAAAGCCTTGGATAAACCTTCGGTAATATCCAACTAATCCCAAAAAGCTTCGAATCCCAGTAGGAATTTTTGGTCGTTACCATTTCATCACAGATTCAATCTTTGCTAGGTCAACCATTATTCCCTGTCGCTTGACCACACGAACCAAGAATTGGACTTCTTGAATCTAGAAATCACATATAGAGAACTTTTCATACAACTTCTCCTTCTTCAGAACTTCTAATACTTCTCGTAAGTGCTTGCCATGCTCCTACTGGCTCTCTGAGTAAATCAGAATGTCATTTATGAACATTATCACATATTTATTGAGAAATGGTTTACAAACCATGTTCATTAAATCCATAAATGTTGTTGGAGCATTGGTTAGTCCAAATGACATAACCAAAAACTCATAGTGTCTGTATCTCGTTATGAATGCGGTTTTCTCAATATCTTGCTCTCTTACTTCAGCTGATGATATCCTAACCTAAGACCGATCTTTGAGAAATAGCTCAAACCTTGCAGCTGACCAAACAGGTCGTCAATCATGTTCGTGTCCAGGACTTCCATCCTTATTCTTTACGAATAACATCGGAGCTCCCCAGGGTGATGAACTAGGTCTAATGAAACCATTGTACAACAACTCCTAAAGTTGCATCATAAGCTCCTTCATCTCCGTCGGTGCTAATCAGTTTGGTGCTTTTGCTATTGGTGTCGATCTTGACAACAATCTATTCAAAACTCCACTTGTCTATCAAGGGGCGATCCAGGAAGATCTTCGAGAAAGACTTCTGGATAGTCACACACCATTGGTATTCTTTGTATCTCCTTATTCTCCTTCTTTGCATTGATTACAAATGCTATGTATGGTGTGCGTATATTGTTTATAAGTTCATAATAATGATAATGAACATAAACATAAGTTATACTTAAAGTAGGGTAAGCATAGCCCACTTACACGGGGGTTTAGCTAGGAATCGGGCTCTATGGGGGCAGAATTTATGACCCAAAAGCTCTTCTTCTTGGAGCCTTCTAGCGCTTCGGGACTCGCCTCTAACTCTCGGGAAGTTATAGGGAATGGGAGAGCTAAGAGGGTGTTTGAGAGATAAAGAATGGTAAAGGTGTGAGTTTTAGGGTGATATCCACCTCTATTAACATGTTGAGTCCAGTGCAAATGTGGGGGAATTACCTTGCTGAACGCTGAGTATTTGTGGCTAGGTGTCATCATCTTGTACCAAGTCGTGGTGAGGAAGCAGTGGCTCAGATCGCATCATGTGTCACCTCCTGGTTATTCCAAAAACTAGTTATCTTCTAAAATCCGTAACCTTTGCATATGAGCTCCATTTTTGATGTACTTTATATCTACACGTAGATATCGACGGGAGCTACAACTTTATTTTAGACTCCGTCGGATAATTTGAATTTATTTTTAAAATTATATTTTAATAGGCTTAGACAGTTAAAGTCCGTTAAAAATTTATAACTTTGTCATCTGACGTCCGTTTTCACCTGTCTTTATATCTTTGAGCCCCTCTTTGTAACGACCCGTTCTCGGTATGTTAATAAATTGTCAATTGTCTAAATTTTCAAGAGGGACTCGGCAAGTTCTAGCCTGACTCGCCGAGTTGGGTCGCGTATTTGTGCACGCGGGAGCCGGGGACTCGGCAAGTCCATATCCCGGACTCGGCGAGTCCGTCTGTCTGGGTGAAACCCTAAATCCCCGGGTTTGCCCACTATTTAAACCCCATTATAGCCTCATTCTCGCCACTTTCACCCTGAGAGCTCTGTGAGAAACCCTAATCCTCCCATTTGAGAGCTTATAAGTGATTTAGTGCCATTTTTGTGAAGGTGTGAAGAAGGAGAAGAAGAAGGAAGCAAGGAAACGAGTTGTAGTGCAAAGATCCAAGGTCAAATATGAGTTTATTGAGGTATTTTTCGGAGTTCCCTTCTGGTTATATGCTTAAACTTCCATTAGAGCTCTTTTAAGAGCTATTTGATGTTTGTTCCAAGCTTTATGTTTGCATGAATGTCTTAATAAGTCGAAATACCTTTGGATCTGAGTGTTGGGGTGTTGTAGAGCCCAGATCTACTGTCTTTTTGATGTTACATTGCATATTAGCCATGGATCTACTCTTGTTGTGCATCTTTTAGCCTTATTTCCCTTATTCATGAGGTTATGCACGTAAAGTTGGAAACTTTACGTGGTAACACAGCTTATTGGACCCAGATCTATCATTTGCATGTGTTGGATCCAGGAGAAATCGAGTAAAAATCTGTTGCATGGCGGCGACTCGGCGAGTCGGAAGAACGACTCGACGAGTCGGGTCGCGAGTCCCGAGTTCTTCAGTTTCATCAGTGTCGAGTGGACGAGGTGAGTTAGGGAGTGGACTCAGCGAGTTGAGAGTAAACTCAGTAATGGAGGGACTCGGCGAGTTTGTTCATACAACTCGGCGAGTCCAAGGCAATCTTCTTGGGGATCAAGAACAACTCGTCGAGTCTGTTCATCCGACTCGGCGAGTCGGATGAAGATCATCTGAGTTCTTGGATCCAGAGGGCACTCGTCGAGTTGATGCCACACTCGACGAGTATCAGCGTGTAAGAGTTGAGAGGAGAGTCTAGGACTCGGCGAGTTGGGTATCCCGACTCGGCGAGTCAGCCCTGAGTAAGTTGACTTTGACCAAGGGTAAAAAGAGTCATTTTACCCCGAGTGTAGTGTTAGTGATTGATTGAGTGTGTTTATGGATTGTAGCCGAGGAGATTCAGGAGCAGCAGCCGTTAGTTTTCCGAGCCACACACTCATCCGCTAGCTTACGAGGTGAGTTTCCTTCCAGTAGGGGCGGGTCTAAGGCCACAATGCCGGCCCGTCCAGTTAGTAGTAGTTTCCGGACTTCGGTTCGATGTAGTAGCTAGTATGTTTGATGCCTTCGTGGTTCAGACATAATTCATGCGCTATGTGTTATGTGTTTTATGTTCCGAGCTACGGCCCGATGCAGTATGCAGTATATTTGTTATGATATGCTAAGCTATGCTCAATCAGTTCCGGACTTCGGTCCGATGCAGGGGACACGATCCCAGTCAGTTCCGGACTCCGGTCCGATGCAGTTAGTTCCGGACTTTGGTCCGATGCAGCTAGTTCCGGACTTTGGTCCGATGCAGGGGACACGATCCCAGTCAGTTCCGGACTCCGGTCCGATGCAGTTAGTTCCGGACTCTGGTCCGATGCAGCTAGTTCCGGACTTTGGTCCGATGCAGGGGACAAGGTCCCAGTCAGTTCCGGACTTCGGTCCGATGCAGTTTCCGGGCCTCGGCCCGATGCAGTGGGCAAGGCCCAATATGTGTTTATATGTTTTGTATGGTATGTGGTAATTTGGGGGAGCTCACTAAGCTTCGTGCTTACAGTTTCAGTTTTGGTTTCAGGTACTTCCGCAAGCAAAGGGAAGAGCTCGGGGTGACGGCATCGCACACACCACCGCCTCAGCTTCAGTCTGGGATTGATTTAGTTGTTGATTTAATGTAGTATGATACAGCTTCCGCACAGTACCTTATTATATTTTGTGACATATCACGCATGGTTTATTTATATGATACTCTGATTATAGTTTTGATTATATTAAAAACAAAAATTTTTGGGTCGTATTTTTGGTCGTTTCAAGTTGGTATCAGAGCCCTGGTTTGAGGGATTCGGATACACTTCCGGGTGTATCTAAATTCAAACTAAGGGAAATGAAAGATTTTATTAAAATAAAAACGTTTTATAAAAAGGAATTTTGAAAATACTTAGAAAGAAAGAATTGTTTTAACAAGATAGAGGTGTGTGCATGCGGTCAGCCGAGCTCAAGTAAGTACTCCCAAATTACCCATACAAATTAATTGTTCAGTTTCAGTTTCAGTAGAACAGCATGCTAGTATAGGGCTAAGGATCTAGGAGAATGCCTTATGTGCCTGTTTATGTGTTCCAGCTTTATGAGTATTGCATGCTAGGATTGAATAGACAGCAGTAGGATAGCCTGTTTAGGTTATGCCTGATAGTACGAGCTTAGCATTCTATGCTAGTGCAGTTCTTGTTATAAGAATAGTTTTGCCTGAGTCTGTTTTCCGTGTCCAAATGCTGTTTGCTTTGTGCTTAGTCGGGTTCCGAGTGATGGGAGTTAGCCATTAGGTGAACACGTCACACCACATGTGACTAGGATTGAATAATCTCGGAGTACTGGAACTGGCCCTATTGCGCAGCTCTTGTTTGAGTCCAACCGTTATAGGGACGGGTCTTTTACTCGAAGGATTATCTGATCCTCATCACATGTGATGGTGTTTAGGTAATGGCTAATTGACGTTATGAGGAAACCTTCAGCAGCTGAGGACCAGTTGTGTTGAGCCTGAGATTTTCCTAGGGCAAGCCTAGGATGAGAATAGCAGAGAATAGCAGTAGTAGAAGTGACTTGGGGAAGTCAAGGCAGTTCTTGAGGAAAGTACGGATAGATGTGGAAAGTAGTAGGGGCCCATACTACTGAAAGCAGAGGATCCGTACTCGAATTAAGGAAGGCCAAGACAAGACCAGGAAGCTAGTAGTCGTATCATGATCCCTTGAGATATTTCAATGTTCTGATGTTGTTATGATATGTTTCAGAATGGTAGTTTTGCGCCCGAGACCAGCAGGCGGAAGCTCAGATGCCGGAGGGGGATCAGGATCGGGATCAGGCCCGGAGGTCGGGCAGATGGATGAGCAGACCAGAGAGTTCCTTTCTTCTGAGGTTACCCGCATCATATTGGAGCAGACTCCTGTGATCTTCGGTTCGATCAAGGAGGGTATTTTGGAGATGATGGATGAGAGACTGAGTACTTTCCGGGCTGAGATGGCGGCCGTGATGGGGTCGCGCACTCTTACCTTCAGGGAGTTCAGGGCATGCGGGGCTCCTGACTATCACGGGGCACGGGACCCCATAGCGAGTACCAGGTGGTTGGCGGATGTGGCCAACGCATTCCGTACTAGCAGATGTCCCGAGGGGGGACAAGGTCGGATTGGCGTCCTGTCTCCTGAAGGACAGGGCACGAGACTGGTGGGAGGAGGTAGGACATGCCATCGGGGATGATGCGGCGTTGGATGCTATGACCTGGACTGATTTCTCTACCAGGTTCAGGGCGGAGTTTGCACCGGTCATTGAGGTGCAGCAGCTAGCCAGGGAGTTCCAGGATCTTACTCAGACTACCGAGTCAGTGGCGGAGATCACCGCCAAGTTCAGGGAGAGGGCCCTTCTTGTTCCTCAGTATGCAGCCGATGAGGAGATGAAGAAGGCCCGTTATCATGAGATGTTGCGAAGTGATATCCTCATGTTTGTGAGCCGGTCCAGCTGTAAAACGCTGGACGACATGATTGCTAGAGCCAGGGAGAGGGAGATTGATCTCGAGATGGAGAGGAAGAGGAAACCGGAGGCGGTTTCGGGTTCAGGTAGTGCGGGCAAAAAGCCCAAGGTTTCAGATCACAGGCCCAGGAGTCAGCAGAGCCACGGTCGGTGTGGCAAGTGTGGGAGGATGCACGAGGGGGCGTGCAAGGCAGGGAGTTCCGGCTGCTACAAGTGCGGTCGGATTGGGCATATGAGCAGGGATTGTACGGCCCCTGCTACTGCGGTTCTAGCATCAGACCTGATTTGCTTTCAGTGCAATCAGAGGGGACATAAAAAGTCCCAGTGTCCCAGTCTAGCTGCAGCAGGGAAGGTGGTTGCGCCTGCCCCTGCCACCTTGAGGATTACAGATGGCCGGCAGGGCCGATTTGATGCACCACCAGCAAAGAGCCGGGCGTTTCAGATGACAGCAGAGGAGGCGCGAGCGACTCCTGATGTGGTGACGGGTAGGTATCTTTCCTTCACCTTTTGTTTATTATTGTTATCGTTTGTATATTTCTTGATGATATGCTTTATTTAGGGTCGTTCTTGGTGAACGACATTTCTGCTTTGGTATTGTTCGATTCGGGAGCTACTCGATCATTTGTATCGCTTGCGCTTAGCAAGAAATTTAGCAGAGATCCAGGGGAGTTGGATTGTCCGTTAGAGGTTGAGATAGCAGATGATAGGACCGTGAGGGTCGGCAGAGTGCACAGAGGGTGTTCTCTTCAGATATTCGATGAGCAGTTTTCAGTGGACCTGGTTCCCATTCCCCTGCGAGGGAATAAAGTTATCGTGGGCATGGATTGGCTAAGCCCCAATGGGGCGGTGATTGATTGTGAGCTTCAGCTAGTGAAGGTTCGCACTCCCAGTGGGGGAGAGTTAGTGATTCAGGGCGAGAGGCCACAGCGTGGTCCGATCTTTTGTTCCGCCGCAAGGGCGAGGCGCTATGTTCAGCAGGGTTGCGCCGGTTTTATCGCATACGTCTTAGATGCCCGGGAGAAGGGCAAGACGACGATTGATGATGTTCCTATTGTTCGAGAGTACCCGGATGTGTTTCCCGAGGATTTGCCGGGGATACCTCCAGAGAGGCGGGTTGAGTTCAGGATCGATCTAGTTCCTGGTGCGGCTCCGATAGCCAAAGCACCATATCGGCTAGCTCCCCCTGAGATGCAGGAGTTGTCTACACAACTTCAGGAGCTGTTAGACAAGGGTTTCATTTGGCCGAGCAGTTCCCCTTGGGGAGCGCCGATCTTATTTGTGAGGAAGAAGGATGGGTCGCATCGGATGTGCATTGACTATCGGGAGTTGAACAAAGTAACGGTGAAGAACCGTTACCCACTTCCGAGGATAGATGATTTGTTTGATCAGCTTCAGGGAGCGTCTTGGTTCTCCAAGATCGATCTACGCTCTGGATATCATCATATGAGGGTTAGAGATGAGGATGTACAGAAGACTGCGTTCAGGACCCGATATGGTCACTATGAGTTTGTGGTGATGCCATTTGGGCTCACCAATGCCCCAGCCGCGTTCATGGATCTCATGAACCGCGTGTGCAGACCGATGCTGGATCGGTCAGTGATCGTGTTCATAGATGACATCTTGGTATATTCCAAGACACAGGGGCAACACGAGGAGCACCTGCGGGAGGTGTTGGAGACTTTGAGGAGGGAGAGACTTTTCGCTAAGTTCTCCAAGTGCGAGTTCTGGTTGCGCGAGGTGCAGTTTCTTGGGCATCTCGTTAACCAGAAGGGTATTTTGGTTGATCCGGCCAAGATTGAGGCTGTGATGCAGTGGGAGGTCCCGAGGTCTCCATCTGAGATTCGGAGCTTCCTAGGATTGGCAGGGTATTATCGGAGATTTATTCAGGACTTCTCCAAGATAGCAGTGCCACTCACCTGACTAACCAAGAAGTCGGTGGTTTTTCGTTGGGGGCCTGAGCAGCAGGCGGCGTTCGAGACTCTCAGGCAGAGATTGTGCGAGGCCCCGATTCTTACCTTGCCAGAGGGAGTAGAGGATTTCGTAGTCTATTGTGATGCTTCGATCACAGGTATGGGAGCAGTATTGATGCAGTGAGGCCATGTGGTAGCTTATGCCTCGAGACAGTTGAAGCCTCACGAGGCTAATTATCCTACCCACGATTTGGAGTTGGGGGCAGTTGTGTTTGCCCTCAAGATTTGGAGACATTACCTGTATGGGGTCCGTTGTACTATATACACGGATCACAAGAGTTTGCGGTATCTTATGGTTCAGCCGAGTCTGAACATGAGGCAGAGGAGGTGGTTGGACGTATTAAAGGATTATGATTGTGAGATCCTTTATCATCCAGGGAAGGCTAACGTGGTGGCCGACGCCCTAAGCCGCAAAGTGTCGGCGGCCCCTATCAGGGATCTGTGCATGAGGATGACAGTGATCACTCCGCTGTTGGAGCGGATCAAGGAGGCTCAGGTGGAGGGCCTCAAGGAGGAGAGGCAGAAATGTGAGAGAATAGTGGGTCGAGTAGCATCGTTTGATTACGATAGTCGGGGTTTGTTGACGCTTCATGGTAGGGTGTGGGTACCGTACTGGGGTGGAGTACGACAGGTATTGATGAACGAGGCTCATAAGTCTCGATTTTCTATCCACCCAGGGGCGACGAAGATGTATCGAGATCTTCGACCTGATTATTGGTGGCCCTGCATGAAGCGGGACGTCACTTGGTACGTCGAGAGATGCTTGACCTGCCGGAAGGTCAAGGCGGAGCACCAGAGACCTCACGGCAAGATGCAGCCGTTGGCCATTCCCGTATGGAAATGGGAGGATATCACCATGGATTTTATCACCAAACTTCCCAGGATCGCACGTGGAGTGGATTCGATATGGGTAGTGGTGGATCGGTTGACGAAGAGTGCCCATTTTATCCCGATCCAGGAGAGTATATCGGCGGAAAAGTTAGCCGATATCTATGTGCGAGAGATTGTGGCACGTCATGGAGTGCCGGTATCGGTGGTGTCGGACCGGGATGTTCGCTTCACGTCCAGATTCTGGAAGCGATTCCACGACGAGATGGGTACTCGTCTCCATTTCAGCACCGCTTTTCATCCTCAGACTGACGGGCAGATCGAGAGGACGATTCAGACTCTCGAGGACATTCTTAGGGCATGTGTTTTAGATTTTGGGGGCAGTTGGGATACGTATCTTCCCTTAGCAGAATTCTCGTATAACAACAGCTATCATGCGAGCATTGATCGACCTCCTTTTGAGATGTTATATGGCAGGAAGTGCAGGACCCCAATTTGTTGGGGCGAGGTCGGTCAGCGAGTCATGGGGAGCACTGAAGTGGTGCTCAAGACGACGGAATTGATCCAGCAGGTCCGTAGTAGGCTGCAGACTGCGCAGAGTCGGCAGAAGAGCTACGCCGACAGGAGGCGTTCAGACTTGGAGTTCCAAGTGGGAGACATGGTTCTTCTGAAAGTCTCACCTTGGAAAGGTGTCATCAGGTTCCGGAAGAGGGGCAAATTGGGCCCCAGATTTATTGGTCCTTTCAGGGTTTTGGCCCGGGTGGGTCGGGTTGCGTATCGGTTAGATCTTCCTGAGGAGCTCAGTTTGATACACAACACCTTCCACGTATCGCAGTTGAGGAAGTGTTTAGTGGACGAGACAGCAGTCGTTCCCTTGGAGGACATCCAGGTTGATAGCAGCCTGAATTATATCGAGAAGCCGATCGCAATTCTGGAATGGAAGACCAAGACCTTGAGGAACAAGGTAATTCAGCTGGTAAAGGTGCAGTGGCAGCACCGGAAGGGGTCTGAATGGACATGGGAGACTGAAGAAGAAATGAGAACGCACTACCCGGAGTTATTCGCAGATCCAGCCGTTGCAGACTTCGAGGACGAAGTCTGAATCAAGTGGGGGAGAATTGTAACGACCCGTTCTCGGTATGTTAATAAATTGTCAATTGTCTAAATTTTCAAGAGGGACTCGGCGAGTTCTAGCCTGACTCGCCGAGTTGGGTCGCGTATTTGTGCACGCGGGAGCCGGGGACTCGGCAAGTCCATATCCCGGACTCGGCGAGTCCTTCCGTCTGGGTGAAACCCTAAATCCCCGGGTTTGCCCACTATTTAAACCCCATTATAGCCTCATTCTCGCCACTTTCACCCTGAGAGCTCTGTGAGAAACCCTAATCCTCCCATTTGAGAGCTTATAAGTGATTTAGTGCCATTTTTGTGAAGGTGTGAAGAAGGAGAAGAAGAAGGAAGCAAGGAAACGAGTTGTAGTGCAAAGATCCAAGGTCAAATATGAGTTTATTGAGGTATTTTTCGGAGTTCCCTTCTGGTTATATGCTTAAACTTCCATTAGAGCTCTTTTAAGAGCTATTTGATGTTTTTTCCAAGCTTTATGTTTGCATGAATGTCTTAATAAGTCGAAATACCTTTGGATCTGAGTGTTGGGGTGTTGTAGAGCCCAGATTTACTGTCTTTTTGATGTTACATTGCATATTAGCCATGGATCTACTCTTGTTGTGCATCTTTTAGCCTTATTTCCCTTATTCATGAGGTTGTGCACGTAAAGTTGGAAACTTTACGTGGTAACACAGCTTATTGGACCCAGATCTATCATTTGCATGTGTTGGATCCAGGAGAAATCGAGTAAAAATCTGTTGCATGGCGGCGACTCGGCGAGTCGGAAGAACGACTCGACGAGTCGGGTCGCGAGTCCCGAGTTCTTCAGTTTCATCAGTGTCGAGTGGACGAGGTGAGTTAGGGAGTGGACTCAGCGAGTTGAGAGTAGACTCAGTAATGGAGGGACTCGGCGAGTTTGTTCATACAACTCGGCGAGTCCAAGGCAATCTTCTTGGGGATCAAGAACAACTCGTCGAGTCTGTTCATCCGACTCGGCGAGTCGGATGAAGATCATCTGAGTTCTTGGATCCAGAGGGCACTCGTCGAGTCGATGCCACACTCGACGAGTATCAGCGTGTAAGAGTTGAGAGGAGAGTCTAGGACTCGGCGAGTTGGGTATCCCGACTCGGCGAGTCAGCCCTGAGTAAGTTGACTTTGACCAAGGGTAAAAAGAGTCATTTTACCCCGAGTGTAGTGTTAGTGATTGATTGAGTGTGTTTATGGATTGTAGCCGAGGAGATTCAGGAGCAGCAGCCGTTAGTTTTCCGAGCCACACACTCATCCGCTAGCTTACGAGGTGAGTTTCCTTCCAGTAGGGGCGGGTCTAAGGCCACAATGCCGGCCCGTCCAGTTAGTAGTAGTTTCCGGACTTCGGTTCGATGTAGTAGCTAGTATGTTTGATGCCTTCGTGGTTCAGACATAATTCATGCGCTATGTGTTATGTGTTTTATGTTCCGAGCTACGGCCCGATGCAGTATGCAGTATATTTGTTATGATATGCTAAGCTATGCTCAATCAGTTCCGGACTTCGGTCCGATGCAGGGGACACGATCCCAGTCAGTTCCGGACTCCGGTCCGATGCAGTTAGTTCCGGACTTTGGTCCGATGCAGCTAGTTCCGGACTTTGGTCCGATGCAGGGGACACGATCCCAGTCAGTTCCGGACTCCGGTCCGATGCAGTTAGTTCCGGACTCTGGTCCGATGCAGCTAGTTCCGGACTTCGGTCCGATGCAGTTTCCGGGCCTCGGCCCGATGCAGTGGGCAAGGCCCAATATGTGTTTATATGTTTTGTATGGTATGTGGTAATTTGGGGGAGCTCACTAAGCTTCGTGCTTACAGTTTCAGTTTTGGTTTCAGGTACTTCCGCAAGCAAAGGGAAGAGCTCGGGGTGACGGCATCGCACACACCACCGCCTCAGCTTCAGTCTGGGATTGATTTAGTTGTTGATTTAATGTAGTATGATACAGTTTCCGCACAGTACCTTATTATATTTTTGGACATATCACGCATGGTTTATTTATATGATACTCTGATTATAGTTTTGATTATATTAAAAACAAAAAATTTTGGGTCGTATTTTTGGTCGTTTCACTCTTAATGAGATCTTCAATTCTCGTTTAGATTGTGTTGGCTAAAAATCGATCGATCTAAAATTTGATTTCCGAGTTGTGCATTGCTATGCTAAATCTTAGAAAAATCATAACTTCCTCATACGAAGTCAAATTTGGACGTTCTTTTTACGCACACTCTCGGTTTAAAGTCTACTACGACTTTCATTTAGATTGCTAAGGCTAAAAAGTAATTTATCAAAAATTCATTTTTTTTACATTACACAGCTCTGTGTCGGTTTAGTCGTAAAACTTCGACATGTCATAACTTCTTCGTTATAAATCGGATTTCAGGATTCCTTATATTCTCAAAATCCTTGTTACGACTATGTAACACCCCGATTATTAAATATATAAAATAGATAAAATTAATATGAATAGTAACCCTAAAATCCATAATATTTTGTGAGGTGTTGGTTTTCGGAAGCCAAAATGATATAATTTGGGTTTTCAGGGGTTAAAGTGTGATTCAGGATTTATTTTGTAAAGATTTTCAGAAATCAGGGGGTGTTTAGTAATTATTAGACTTAAATTTGAAGGATTATGGAATGTTGAAGGTTAAACGGTAACTTGTGGGACTTGGATTGAAATGAATTATTAAGGAAGGGGGCTATTTGGTAAATAACGAATTTAAGTAGATAAGAATTTGGAAGGAGGGGCTAGGAGTGTAATTATGGACTATGTCTTGAAATTGACGGGCATGAACCCGCCACCCCCTTCACACACACACACACACACACACACACACACACACACACACATATATATATATATATATATATATATATATATATATATATATATATAACCCTAAACCAAGCTAACACTTCAGCCACCACCCACCCTTATGCCTCCTTCACCGGCGCCGCCACCACCCTATTTTCCGATCAGCGAAAGGCTGCCAGCGACCACAGGACTGCCGCCGGACGTAAAATGATGCATTGACGCCGTTTAGTGTCGCTGCTACCGTCTCATCTGTGTCTTCTTCTTCTTCTTCTGCCATCTGTCGCCATCTCCCTACGGTTGCTCAACCCATCGGTGTTTTCGTCATCGACAAAGACATGGACGACGTAGCAATCGTCCGAGGAACCAACACCCGTAGCCGCTGCTATTTTCGTTGCTTGCTGTCACCGTCGCCGCCTCGTTGCTAGTTTATTCCGTCAAGGTGTGCGTCCATCGCCACCCTCTTCATCTCTTCCTCTGTCCCATCATCAGTTTCGACCTGCCGCCGCTACCATCACAAACTGCCACTGTTGCCGCCAATTCGTGAGTATGTTGTCGCCATCGTATGCCACCAGGAGGGTGGTTGGGTGCTTGCAAACAGAAGTGTGGATGGGTGTGTTTCTGTTGTTAGTGTGTTTGTGTGTATATTGTCGTTTGGCCGGAAAATCGAGAACAACCACCACCACCATCGTGAGGTGGTGGCTGCCACTATCTACCACCGTCAGCTACCACATGGGTGCTTGTGTGTGTGTATGTTTATCTATTAGTGTGTGTGTGTGTGTTTATTTTTGGGTTAAAGCATTGCAAATTGTAACTAGTGAATAATACAATAAAGAAAACTCATAACCACCACCGTAAGGTGGTGGCCGCCGCCACCAGCCGCCGTGTTGGGTGGCGGTGTGCCTTGTTTGTGTTTTGATTCGTTTGGGATGCTTGGACAAAATGAGCTAGAACCATAACCACCACCGTAAGGTGGTGGCCGCCCCCGTGAGCCGCCGTTGACAACCACTACCTGAGGTGGTAGTGGGTGGTACCCACCTAATGAAACACTAGTGGGCCTAATAAAACCCAGTGGGCCTAATGAAACCCTAACTGATCCAAAGACTTGGCTATTGGGCCTAATTGCGTTGTGATTGGGTTGAAAACCCTAATTAGGGTTTAGAAAACCCTAATTTTTGAATTATTGGTTTGGACCTATCGGGACCCATATATAGGGCTATTGGAATGGAATTATGTATTAAGCCCAATCACACCATATGATTTATTTAGTAGAGTGATGTATTTAATGGATTAAGTCCTTAATGGGTTAAGTGAGAAACACTTAACCCTACTCATCATTTAATGTGAAAACCCTAATTTCCCTTGGGCTTTAAGTTGGCCTTTCTATTGGGCTTTGGTGATTGGGTTATTGATGAGGCATCCAAGAACAATCATATGGACTAAGAATTTATGGATGTGCTTTACGGTAAGGCCCATGTGAGGGTTTGGGCCCAATTTGGAAAATTGGGCCATAGATGGGCCATAATTGGGCCTTTATGATTATGAGATATTGGGTTATTAGAAATGTCAAATGTATTGACTGGACTAAATGGTTGGGCCTTAGTATAAGACCATGTAAACGTTTGGGCCCAATTTGGAAAGTTGGGCCATATGTTGGGCTTTGACTCATAGTTGACTTTTGGGCCTTGGGCTTGAGTCAAGCTAAGTTGGGGGTAGAGTAGTCTTTTACCCCAAACATAGACTTATGGATATGTGTTGGAACCTAATTACTGATTGGGTGTTATTTTGATGATTGACAGTTCGGGAATCTATCATCAACAACTAGAGTTTTGTCCACGGGACTTCAGCAGTGCGAGGCGAGTTACCTTCCAGTAGAGGTGGGTCTAAGGCACCAATGCCTACCTACCATTAGGTGATTATGTTTGAGATGATTGTCTTTGTGATAATTATCTAGTTTGCCACTGTTTGATATGCTTTATGTGTTAGGATGCTATGATATATCTGTTAGTAGTAGTAGGGGTGAAATAGTCCTTCGGTACCGGTTGAAAGATACGGAAGGGGTAGACAGTACCCATGCATGCCTAGCAATATACGATATGTTATTATGTGGTAGTGGTAGGGGTGAAATAGTGTCCGGAACCGGTTGAGATAAACCGGAGGGTAGGTCGAGCACCCATATATGCCTTACAGGCGTAGGTTGGGCACCCCGGTATGCCTAACAGGGGTAAGTTGAACACACCGGTATGCTTAAGATGGTAGGTCGGACACCCAGATATGCCTGACAAGGGTAGGTCGGGCACCCCGGTATGCCTGGAAATATGTTATTGTATGTTGTGTGGTATGATGGGGAAAACTCACTAAGCTTCATGCTTACGGTTTATAGTTTTGGTTTCAGGTACTACATTTTCAAAGAAAAGGAGCCGGCTTGATCGCAACACATCACACTATGTTTTCCGCATATGAGATCTTTGAGATTACACTATGATATTATTTTATGTTAACATGTTTTGATTATTGACACTTTGGTTTTGACATAAAATGTTCTTATGGATGTTTCTATATTAATTGGTTATATAATAACTTAATTAAAAATGAAATTTTTTGTCTTGAATTTTGGGATGTTACAGACTACTTCAACTTTTCTTTAAAGATATCGATCTATATATTATTTTATTTTTGACGTATATTTTTATTTTTATTTTATTATATCGTTATAAGCACAAATATTGCATATAATCACATAAATCACATAAATCAAATAATACTCAAATAATTCATCTTCATTACTTCAAAGTAGGTTACAATTGGCGACTCTAACTATTACATCATATTGTTAATGTTTAGCCTAGAAAAACAGGTGTTACAACCACCACTGCTTATCTATACCACCAATACATGTCAAAATCACCACCACCTTAGTTCAAACCCCATGAACAATCTGATCCTCTCCGCCACCACCAACCTTTATCAAGAAGACGAATCGACGAAGAGCTAGAGGGTTTTGTGCCATTGGTCATTTGAAAACAGCAAAGACTAAAGACTCCAATCGCATCAATCACATTACATCCTTAGAGTCCCTTGTTCATTTCAAGACCCGGAAGGGCAATTCACTAACGGAAACCCTATCGCCACCCTTCATATTCTCCTCCGACTTGATTGTTGATGCAAGTGGCGTTGAAAACCGAGTTTGATGCCTACAATTTGTGAAAGGGAGGTCCAATGCTATCTTCCTCATCAAACCCTAGCTCGCTGCCTCCTTTGCATATCTATTTGACTTCGTCGATGTCGTATCTCATTATCGGAACCTTAGCATTATCCGGTGGTGGGTTAGGGAGGGTTGAGGATGATAACATGCTTTTTTCCTCTTTTGTTTAATTTTAAATAAAAAAATATAACAAAAAAAATAATAAATGACAAATCTATCATTTAAAAAAAATTCAAAGTAAATTGAAACAAAGTCCTGAGAGAATAAAAATTTGGACCGATGTTACAAACCTAATCTTTTTTTTTACCAAAATTTTTCACATACTCTTTTAAGTAGTTAAACGCCTCTTGTCAAAAACTCACTATTTCACAAAATTGCCCCCTTAACCTAATAAAACTTAGGGGTGAAAAAAACCGAACTCGAAAACCCAAAAACCGACAAAACCGAAACCGAAAACCGAAACAAAACTCAAACCATTGGCTTTGGGTTTAAATCTTTGTAAAAACCGAAAAATAAGTTTTGGAACCGACCCATAAAACCAAACCAACCCAACCCATCGGGTTTGAAACCGATTAAAAACCTAACATCTAATCTCGTTCTCGCTCCTCGCTGAACCTCAAGCCGACGACAAGCCCTCAAACTCTCACCTCGTTCTCTCATGGATCAGGCATAGCCTCGCACTCTCGCAGTGTCGCACTGTGCACCGCCGTTTCACCCCACGTCCGCAGAAGCCAGAAGGAACAAGGAAGGTAGCAAAATCGACAAGCAATTGAAGTGTGAAGTTCTAAGGCAGCGAAGTTCTTCGACACATTTGTCACTCAGAAGTTATCAGGCAGCGAAATCGACAAGTAAGCACCTTATTTTCTTAGTTCTAAGTTCTCAATCTCATTTCCATCTTGAATAGCTGTGATTCTGTGATTCAACTTCGAAATCGACAAGAAATGCAACTTCTTTTCACTTCCATTTTGTGATTCAATTTCGAATTTCTTTTGTTGATTAGGCTTCTTTTCTTAGTTCTTAGATGTATCCTATAGTATGTAGACTGATTATTTGAATTGGTGACCTGCTAGTGTTACTGATTCTGTTACATCTATAGTATTTTCTTACTATCAATCGTCAAGTTCAAGTTCTTCCCTGGAATTCTGTTATGTGATTTCTTATACTTTCATTGATAATGCTACTGATTTACTAATTGTGTTTAATATACATGTTTTAATGTTTAACTTTTGAATTGTTATGTTGACAATAGATGCTACTGATTAGTGATTTCCTCCTAGTGTTTTTTGAATGATGTTCTTAAGATGCTTATATGGGAAGCCCTTTTTGGTCATTTTACACATATAACAGGTGCATATTAATCGCTAGTTATTTTACTTGTAGATATTCAACAACCAAACGACGGCGCAGCCATGGCATGTGCGAATTGGATACACTTTCACGCTACCTTCCCAACTACTAGCCATCGGCGGGACACTCTTTCGTCAAGCTTCAGTCTAGCCACTTCCTCCTCCGGCAAGCCGATATACTCTTCAAATTACCAATACAGACCTCCAGCCGTCGCCGTCCAAGCTCAAGCCAAGCGAGGCTTCTCAATGAAAAAGGAAGAGGAAACAGCTTCAGGTAAAACATCTTCTCTCATTGCTCATTTATACCGATAAAATTTCTTCTATCTCCAGATACGCTGTTAGGTCTTAAATTTAGTAACCGCATAAGTTTGACTTTTCAAAATCAAACTCGTAATTCTCAAATCACCGTATAACTTCCTTCTAACTGCTAGTACATCACAGCGGCTGATATGCAATTTGAAGCTCCGCTCAGGATTGTGCTGTATCCAGACCCTATACTGAGGGCAAAGAACAAGCTCGTTGCTACATTCGATGATAACTTAAAGAAATTAGTAGACGAAATGTTTGATGTAATGTACAAGTAAGTGTTCTTCCCTCATTTATCTGCAGTGATTGTTTCATTTTCATTTTTTAGGCTTATAGGAAATGTTGTTATTTACAGGAGTTGTTGGCTTCCTTGTCCACAGAACTGATGGAATCGGGCTCTCAGCACCCCAAGTTGGAATTAATGTTCAACTTATGGTGTTTAATCCGGTTGGTGAGCGAGGTGAAGGAGAAGAAATTGTTCTTGTAAATCCACGTGTCACAAGATATTCTAAAAAGTTGGCTCCTTTTACAGAAGGATGCTTATCTTTTCCAGGCATCAATGCTGATGTGGTGGTATTGTAAATTTATAATAACATATTACTTTTCCTACACTTTCATGTGTTTGACCTTTGACTGACTTTTTACGATTTTACAGAGGCCAGAAGCTGTTAAGGTTGATGCACAAGACATAACCGGTGAAAAGTTTTCAGTTGGCTTATCAGGCCTCCCTGCACGGGTTTTTCAACATGAATTTGATCATTTAGAGGCAAGTTAAAACTTAAAACAACATTTTTACAAATTTAGTTTCTAAACTTACTTATTTATATTTGTACGCTACAGGGTGTTCTCTTCTTTGACAGAATGACTGCACAAGTTGTTGATAGCATCCGTACACAACTACAGGTTAGTAATTATTGTTAACCAAGAGGGTTAAAGACGGATGATGTGGCAGTGACATGGCGTATGCTGTTCAAATGGCATCCATGTGGACCTTTCTTGTGATTGATTTTGTGACATGAAACAGGAGCTGGAACAAAAGTATGAGGATAGGACCGGATTGTCAAGCCCTGAAAAAATAGAAACCCGCAAAAGATGGAAGGCGGCTGCTGGATTTGGACGATCTTGATTTGATTGTTGCCATTATGGTAGTAGTGTTTGTATACTTTATGCTAGTTTTACATTTTTTTTGTTACATTTAAGCAACATCACGTAAGCTCTTTTTAAAGCTGGAATCTAAAGTATGCTGTTATTTTGTTTTGAACAATATGATACACATTAACTAAAGGGGTATGTCATAACTAATTACTAATGTTGTTTATAGTGTTATGACCTTAATAAAGTATGGTGTGCTATGACAAGTTTTACCGGTTTTGGGTAATGTAAGTCGGAGGAGGATGAATTTTCAGACTTTTTCGAATATCTTCTAATAAAATAGGAAGTCCTTTGGTCTGCAATTTGCTAATGGGAAGCTACTAGACCTTGCCTTTGGTGACTTGCTCTCCATTGAAATGAATAAATGTCGATTTATTTGTTCTTTGTAAGATGATGTTGAACCAAATTATTGGAGATGTAGATAACACTGACATTGTCACAACATACCGTTGTATCTTTTGTGACAAGAATAGATAGCCCAAGTAGAAGATTATGTATCCAACATGTTTTAGATGACATTTGCTATGACTCAGTATTCGGACACAAAATAAGATGATCACTGAGATGTTGGCTTGTCTTTTGGCGGACCGGGAAAAGATTATCACCGAGAAAAATACAATATTTGAACATCTGACCCAATTTGCATCAATATAGGGTATGAGTTTGGAATATCAAGATTTTTAATTAGTGATGTGGTAGTCCATTGTGCCACAAGTATAATGTAATATATGTTTGAGGGTAGTTATGTATATCTAGTCATGAGCGAGGGTGGTGTGAATCAACCGTGATCCAAACACTTTTAACAAATTTCAAATTCTAATCCCAAGTCACCCTTTTGATTTGGTAGGCTTCCCTAACTCTTGGCGCCCAGCTTTGATTTGGTATATTTCTTGTAGATTGTCTTATTTCATGGTTCTCTAGACAACAATACAATGTCATGTACTCCAGGGTTGAACCTGAGTATCGTACTTGGCCCATACGGTCATTGGAACTTGGTGGACTTGCGATCTTCTCTTAGAGCTTCACATGCATATGAACACAAATACCATTATCTGCCGCGACAATGCGTCCAACATTTATCTCAACGACAATCATATCCAACATCATTGCACAAAGCATGTGGAGCCCACGTATACTTTGTAAATTTTTTGTGTCTATGATAGTCGGGTCCTTCACGCGCCAACCCGGTTTCAGTATATCGATATCTTTACCAAAAGCCTTCCGCAATATGACACAAGTTTTATCATGTTTTCAGTCTAGTCTAAATGTTCGATCATGTATAGAATCAAGTTGGAGGGGGAGGGGGGCATTAATTTTTCTTTGGATCGTAAACAAGTGAAACAAAAAACTACACACTCATTATTCAAGTACCTACCATAACCTTTTACATTCTTTTTAACTTTGCTTTGGGTAACTAGAATATGGAATATGTATTTTTTTTTATATGTAGAAATGTTCAATGAAAATTTAAGATGTATAAAATATAAAAGTTAAAAGTTAAAAGCATTAAAAAACAACTTAAAGTAGTTTTTGGATTATACATGTCAAAAGTTTCAAACTCATATTGTTGAACAAATATGTTTCTTTAAACTAAAAGTTTCAAACTCATATTGTTGAACAAATATGTTTCTTTAACTGGGTTTCTCCTTAATAGCAAAAAACTCCTAAAAGCTCTTAAGTTGTGTATGTCGGACTAACTTAAAATATAACTTCTAGTTAAAAATGACAAAAAAAATCCAAAAAGCTCGTTGCCTAATATTACTCTAAGGTTGTGTGTCTCAGACTAACTGAAACTATAACATTTAGCTGAAAAACTAGTTTTTACTTAATAAGCTAATTGATAATTAATAAAATAATAACTTTTGATACAAACTATAGATAAATTAAATGGAAATATAAAATATAAAAGTACATAAAACATTTCAGAAAAATAATTAAAAATTAACGTTATATGTGGGAAAGAATTATCAAATTCATTAAATAACTAAAATAAATAATAAAACTTCTATAAAAATAAAGAGAGTGTTGGCGAGAGCTTAGCTGGATAAGGATAATTAGATAATTGTAGTTTGTTGTGTAAATATTATCAGATCCTATAATAGCTGATAAATAGTTATTTTATTTGTTGTATAAGTACTCTAAGATCCGATCAATGAAATACATTGAAAAACTTCTCCCATCTCTCTCTCTGATCTTTAAAACCACATGGTATCAGAGCGTAAGAGATCCTGAACCATCGCATTAAATCCACGTATTGAAAACCCCTAAAATCACCGAACCAGCGAAGCATCATGGGAACAAACGATAACTCTTCCGGTTCCTCCGTGATTGTCCAGAATGTCCAGGACACACCATTCCCCACAGGTGTTACCCTTGACGACACAAATTACCCGCTGTGGTCGCAGTTGATGGAGATGAGGATCGGAGCTCGTAAGAAATCCGGTTTCCTCACCAACGCATCCGCGAAACCTACCACTAACGACAAGGCAATTGAAACATGGGTCACCGACAACAATAGGGTCAAGAGCTGGCTCATTGACTCGATGAACCAAAACCTAATGCGCCGATTCATACGTCTCCAAACGGCTGTAGAAATATGGGAGGCGGTGAAGAAGACGTTTTACAATGGGTTTGACGAAACCCAGCTCTTTGAACTAAATCGCAGGTCCTTCACAACCCGACAGAATGGTAGAAGCCTACCCACATACTACAATGAATTGATCAACATATTTCAAGAGATTGATGCCCGTTTGGTGACTGAAGAAGCGATTATGGTTGAGACGGTGGCAGTAAACAAAACCCTATCTCGGTTTAGGGTCCACATCTTCCTAGCCGGATTAGATCAAGAATTCAATCAGGCAAAGAGTGAAATTATGAGGAAGGATCCAGCTTTGGATCTCGATACCTCATATGCTTACATCCGTAAGGACTACACTCAGCGACAGTCCATGGAAGAATCCAAGCCAGAATCGGATAGCATAGTCCACATGGCTGCACGAAATCGGAATCAAAACAAAGGAAAGAACAACAAAGGGAACACGTTCACATGTACCTACTGTGGTGAAGATGGACATTCAAAAGCAAAGTGTTATGAGCTCATAGGCTACTCGGAATGGTGAGATTTCACCAAGAAACCAAGGAAGAAGATTGGTCAAGCGGTTGTGGTTAAGTCTCCCCAGACTAAGGAAACAACAACACCCATGGCAGCTCACACTTCGGCAAATACGGGTATGTCATACACTACTAAAATTGATCAAAGTGATAAATGGATTATTGATACAGGAGCTACCGATCATATGACAAATGATCTATCCAAATTAACTACACATCACACTCTAAAACAAACAAATATCCGAACTGCAAGTGGTGAAATAGAACCAGTGATTGGTAAGGGTACAGTAAAAGTCACGGATTCTATGGATTTGGATTTTGTCCTTGTAGTCCCTTCTCTATCATCAAACTTATTGTTCGTTAGTCAAATCACTGAAGCTCTAAACTGTTATGTTATATTTTGGAAACATGACTGTGTATTTCAGGACTTGGTAACTCACCGGACTCTTGGTTGTGGTACTATACGTGGCAGGTTGTATTACCTTGAAGAAAATCATCAAAGTCAAGCGTATCATGCAGGGGTAGCTCAAGTAAATAAGTTTGTTGCAATGCTTTGGCATCGAAGACTAGGGCATTTATATTTCACGTACCTTAGAAAACTTAAACCTAATTTGTTTTTGAATGAAATGGATGATGATTTTAAGTGTGGTGTTTGTGAGTTGGCCAAAAACAAGAAAATTTCTTATTCATCAAGTGATAATAAATCTACCATTCCTTTTATGAAGATTCATTCGGATGTATGGGGGCCTGCCCAAGTACTTACTCCTAATGGTGCTAAGTATTTTGTAACTTTCATTGATGAATGTACACGTATGGTGTGGGTATCACTCCTTAAAACCAAAGGAGAAGTAGTAAAAGCTTTTAAAGAACTATACCATATGATTAAAACTGTATACCGAGCGGAAATTCATATACTCCAATCTGACAATGGAGGAGAGTATATAAATTACCAGATGAAAACATTTTGCAAAGAAAAGTTGATTCACCATCAAACTTCTTATGCAAGATCACCACAGCAAAATGGCCTTGCCGAGAGACGAAACAAGCAACTACTGGAAATTGTTAGAGCTTCCCTCTTTGACATGGAAGTTCCTCGGAAGTTTTGGGGTGAGTCATTGAGATCCGCAGCGTACCTTGTCAATCGCACACCATCCAGGGTATTGGAATTCAAGACACCACTGCAAACACTACGTGAACTAACCGAGATACAAATCAATGAAGGTCTTGAGCCTCGAATATTTGGTTGCACAACTTATGTAGATCAAAACTTAGGGAAGTTAGAACCAAGATTTGTCCGGTGCATGTTCCTCGGGTATGCGGATGCCAAGAAAGGCTACCGGTGCTTTGACCCAGTTGAAAACAAAGTCCATGTTACACGTGACGTAGCATTTCATGAAACCATTCCATTTTTTGGTCATGCATGCTCTCTTCAGGGGGAGAGACAAGAAAAAGGGAAAAAATACATGACGTATTGGAAATGTGTAACATAGAACATGTAGTGCTTGGTGTCAATGTCGAGGAAAAAGGCAATGGAGACTCAGCACATGACAACACAACACATGCTCACGTTGATACGTCTAGTACCAGTACCGAGCCACAGTCCAGTACCCAAGTCGAGTTACCAGATCTGGAAGGAAGGGAAGATGAACCAGAACCGGAAATCCCGGAATCGGAGGTGAGAAACACTACTAACAGTCCAGAGGTTGACCCCGACCCTGGTTATTTTGAACCTATTTTGCAGGATATTAATGAGGATGAGGAGGCTGGAAGTGAACGAAGGTACCCTATGAGAAATAATCGGAACCAACCTAAGAAGCAATATGTACCAGATTTGAAGACAAATGCAAAGTATCCAATCGGAAACTTTGTTTCTCATCACCGACGGTCGGATACACATACACTAAGAGTCGAACGTATTTCAACTATCAACATTCCAAGAGATGTACAAGAAGCCCTTAAAGACGAAAAATGGAAGAAAGCAATGAATGAATAAATGGAGGCACTACAAAATAATGAAACGTGGGAATTAGTGAATTTGCCAAAAAAAAATAAAAAGACTGTTGGGTGCAGGTGGATTTATAATGTAAAGCTTGATGAAAAGGGCAATATAGATCGGTACAAGGCTAGGCTCGTAGCCAAGCGGTACACACATAAATATGGTATTGATTATGGGGACACATTTGCACCAGTGGCAAAGATGAACACTATCCGAATCCTAATATCTATTGTTGCAAACAGAGACTGGCCTTGAAACAATTTGATGTAAAAAACGCTTTCTTAAACGAATACTTGGAGGAAGAAGTGTACATGGATCCGCCACTAGGAATTGTGAGTAATGGAAAAGTATGTAAACTAAAAAGGGTATTGTATAGGTTGAAACAATCTCCAAGAGCATGGTTTGGAAGATTCTCCGCCTTCATGAAGAAAATCGGATTCAAACAGAGTGATGCGGACCACACACTCTTTGTCAAGGGTGGAGGACAGAAAGTGACAACACTCATAATGTATGTAGATGATATGGTGATTACTGGGAATGACCCTGAAGAAATATCAAATTTACAAAAAGTTCTCGCCACTGAATTTGAACTAAAAGACCTCGGACACCTTAAGTACTTCTTAGGTATCGAGGTTTCACGATCTAAAGCTGGAATAAATATGTGTCAATGGAAGTATGTCTTGGATCTACTAACAGAAACGGGAATGCTAGATTGTAAACCGGTAAATACCCCTATCGAAACTAACCATAATCTTTCTATTATGGAAAACCAGGTGCCGGCTAACAAAGAGAGGTATCAAAAATTGGTGGGTAAACTCATTTATCTAGCTCACACTAGGCCGGATATTGCCTATGTTGTGAGTGTTGTTAGCCGGTTTATGCATGCTCCGGGTGAAGAACACATGAATGTTGTACATAGGATATTAAGATATCTTAAGGCGTCTCCTGGAAAGGGATTGTTTTTTGGAAAAAACGCTCAACAGAATACCGAATTGGAGGTGGTTGGATACACAGATGTCGATTGGGGTGGAGATAGGATGGATGGCAAGTCAACCTCAGGATACTTCACGTTTGTGGGGGTAGTTTAGTGACTTGGAGAAGTAAAAAACAAAAGGTGGTAGCTAGATTAAGTGCGGAAGCTGAATTTCGTGGAATGGTACATGGAATATATGAACTATTGTGGATAAGAAGAATATTGCTAGATCTGGGTATATACTTGAGTAAGCCTATGTTACTATATTGTGATAATGAATCTGCAGTCAAGATTGCAAACAACCCAGTACAACATGAGTGAACGAAGCATGTGGAGATTGATAGACACTTCATTAAAGATCATCTTGAGAAAAGAACGGTGGAATTGCCACATGTAGCATCAAAAGAGCAGTTGGCTGACATGTTGACTAAAGTTGTGCGTGGGAAGATTTTCGAAAGCTCTCTGGACAAGCTGGGAATGATAGATATCCATTCTCCATCTTGAGGGGGAGTGTTGGCGAGAGCTTAGCTGGATAAGGATAATTAGATAATTGTAGTTTGTTGTGTAAATATTATCAGATCCTAGAATAGTTGATAGATAGTTATTTTTTTTGTTGTATAAGTACTGTAAGATCCGATCAATGAAATACATTGAAAAACTTCTCCCATCTCTCTCTCTGATCTCTAAAACCACAGAGAGACCTTGTTGTATAAGACACTAAAAGTTTATATATTTGGTAGTATTTATATAAAAACCCTTGACAATAAAAAAAGTTAATTATTTAAAAAAGATAATACAACTCCAAATTTTGTTTTCAAATGTTTTGGAACAAAAAGTTAAAAGCTACGGATGTTTAATTAGTTAGAAATATAGAAAAAGAAAACTTGAATTTGGGTTTATAAGTAATAGTGAAAGGTTGCGAAAAAACTATAACTTTGTTTTATGAGTAAAAGACAAATCTATCATTAATCATTTAAATGTTTTCTCAAGAAATAACAAAAAGTTAAACACTATAAATTCCACTATGAAAATCGAAGTTGGGCCGGATTGGGCTACGATTTCCATGTCTTGGGTTACAATTTTATGATTTTATGAACTATGCATCAAATAAAGGTATGGATATCAATATTACATAGGAGATATCAATAACAAAAACATTGTTAGTTTAGTGGGTAATGTGCATGCCTTACTTCACCTGAGTCATGAGTCACGAGCTAAGCCTCCCTTTCATCTTTTCTTGTAATTTTTGCATATTTCATGAAAATTGCAGCCCAATAAACTGTTTCTAAGTCAGCTAGCATTTCATCGCAACCCAATCCGGTCCAAGTGTGAGTCTTCTAATAAGTCATTAATACTTTATCCCAACCTAAAAGAAGAAAATGGTAGTCAAATAAGCTATTTCTTTGGCAGGTAAATTTTTTTTGCCAATGATAAAAGGATGTCACTTAGGCGTCACATTATCTTTTACATTTTCTTACAAAATTTACCTACCAACTAAGGTGTGTTAAATGGTTTTACCTATGATTCTTTAAAATTCTTTTTTTTAATAAAAACCATACTAAAATTAAAAATAACGTGAAGTTCAAATTTACATTAAAAACCTAAAAAAAAAAACATGAAGTGAAGAAAAAAAAACCTAGAAAACGAACATAACATCCAAATTCCAGTTGCATTTGTGCTTATATTTTTCATGAATCGAAGCTTTTACCAATTTAATCGCTTCCTGATCTTCGGGGTCGAGGTGACTCACATCTTGCATCAACAACGAATATTCTGTGAGTCAGACCGTTTCAGTAGTATGTTTCTCCAAAGTTGTATTCAATTGTGTCATCATTTCATCCGATCTAGTTGACCGCTCTGTTCTAACCGAAGAATTTGACAATGAAGCTTTTTTTTTTTTTTTTCTTTTTCCTCGAGCTTTTGCTTTGTCCCTTCCCATGGGGCGAGGAGGCAGACGTATTCCTTCGATGTCGTCGTTATGATCGTTAAGATCAAGGCCAATGTGACCATCCGATGATATTTTTGTGAGTTCGAATATGAAGATGTTCGGCTTTTTTTTTTGGCAGATTAACATTTAGCAATGTTTTCATGTGTTGCAAACTCCTTCCGCCTAATGTTTCTTTTGATAACTTCTCACATATTAATGAACTTAAAAGACTTCGACATGTCATCTTGGAATGTCGCATGTGTTTTTTCGTTCCAATGTGTCACGAGTTTGTTAATAAGATTCCATTTCAAGTTACATTGTTCAAACGTCCGATAATCTGGGTATCGACCCATACCAATACAAAACCGCTCTGTAACATGTAACCAAAATTGATCACGCTTTTGAACATTTCCCTTGTTGCTATCTTTTGATATGTTGACCCATGCCTTTGCTAGTTCCGTCTCTTCTTTTTGAGTCCATCTTCTCGAATCAACATTCTCTTTTTTTGGTTGTGGTTGTTCTTCGAGCTTGGAATCAAAAAGTGTTTTAGTTACGGGTATGAAAGGCGGTTGAAATTAAAATTAGAATTGGGTTTGGGTTTGAGTTTGTGATGTTGTTTGGGTGGTAGGGATAGGGGTGCCAATTTATGACACGACACATAAAAATACACGACACGAAACGAAATTGAAACAAAACTAAAATATCCGTGTTCGTGTTATGTTCATTTTAACTGTACAAAACACGATATTGTGTCGTGTCGTGTCGTTTTCGTGTTCAAAATTCGACACAAATTGACACGATTTAGCAGTTATTTATCGTGTTTTTCGTGTCTGTCGTGTTATATTTAACAAAGTATTCATAAAATAAACTTGCTTTTAGTATATGTTATATTTGTCATGCCGTGTCATGTTTGTCGTTTTTTAATTCGTTCGTTTTCGTGTTAGTTAAAAAAACACGACATCGTGTCGTGTCGTGTTCATGTTACATAAAATTTTATCGTGTCGTGTCGTGTCAGACAGAAACACGAAACGATAGCACGATTTGCCACCCCTAGGTAGGGATTTGAATTGAAATTGTTGTGACATTTGGAATTGTGAATAATATCTTGGAACACCGCTTACAAACGCTTGGTTTTGAGATGGATATATTTGTGGTCGGAAAGGTGGTGATGATGCCAGATCGTAACCGAAAAAAGAAAATTGGTTGGAAGCATTTTGGGTTGAAGCATCTGGGTTGGAAGAGTTTGGGGTCTTGGAAGACATTTTGATTATGTGTGTGTTTTGAAATATGTGTGTGTTTTCAAATTAAAGGTAAATGAATATATATAGTGGTAAATTCATAGATTAAAAGAAATAAATGAAACGGTAATAAATCCAACGCCGGCCAACATTCATTTTCTTCCAACGTTTAAATTGTTCAATTTCACCATCTGTGGGTTTCGATCATCAGTATCTCATCGGCGGTAAAATGGGGGTAAGATGCGGTGTTTACCGGCGGTAAAGGTGTCCACGTCGGACTACTGTCGATAAAACACAATCCACAACGATTAGCCTTAGCATTTTAGCGCAACCCAATAAAAAAGATTCAAATCCCAATCAACTTAGATTTTCATTACTATTTTTGTAATTAAGGGTGTGTCCGACAGAGAGCGTTTGAGTGCTTCTAGCTTCTAGTGTTTGATAAAACGCTCCGTTTTGAACAGTATGTCCCGTTCGATACTATAAACTTCTAGTGTTTAGTTTAAACAACACTTTCTAAATCCAAATGCTATTTCATGTAGCGTTTAACAAAATGTTACAAGTTTCAAGCTATCAACTAATTTCACGGAACACGCGCTAACGAAGCCCAATTTGTCTTCGACCATCTCCGAACCACGATATCCTATTTAATTTATAAAAAAGTGTTTTTATTTATACAAACAGCAAACCAAATAAAACTTTGGAAGATTAGTGTTGTAGACATTATCAATTTAGAGGAATGTCCAAAACAACAATCGATGTTCAGCAAATCCCTTTTGACTTTGACTCATTTATTATCCATTTATCAGGACACCAATGAACGCGGGTTTATCCAATATTTTACGTGTATTTATTGATACAATCAGCGTATAAAGAGTGAAGGGTGTTAATGATTTGAATTAAAGGTAGCAATGGAAAGTTCAGTAATAAAAGAAGCACCCTCATCCAACCGTTATAAACTTTGATCCCAGTAAGATCAACGGCTACAAAGCCTTTTACAGCAACATTAATACCAAGGCCACCATTCAACAACTTCCACGTGCATCCTCGGGGCCACACCAGCCAACGTATACGGACCTCTAAAGTCGCACCTAAATCCAATTTCATAAAACCATTTCAAGTCCGCCCTGCAACAAATCACGAAAGGGGAAAAACCATCTAGCTGCATCCCGAGAAGATCCACAGAGATTATTGAGTCGCACTCGTACATGGTTAAACCTTGTAAGAAAAATCTCTGAAGCATCATAGACACCGGCTTTACCTTCTCGCTGTAAGGAACGATTGCAATTTTTTTGAGGTTTTTTGCTCTGGCGTTGAATTTGATCGGCGTTTTTGCAGATTCATCTTCATTTAGCTACTACATCATACAGGTGTGTTTTGTAATTCTTGTATGTTTTTTTGGATTCAGTTTCTTGTTTATTTTGTGATTTTGGGGATGGATCGGAACTTTGACTTTGATTTTAAAAGTGAGAAAGTCATGAAACGTTCAAGCTCTAATTGTACATCGGACCTCAGAAATTTTGGAACCTTATTTTGGCAAGAAACGGTTTTCCGTTCAATTTTTACTAAACCCTCGTTAGTGGATCACTTTTAGTTTTAGCTTTTTGAATGTAAAAACCCTAACGTCAGTTTTAGGGTAACGATACGCCGTTGGATGTGGGTGTTTAGAAATTTAAGAACAGGTCGTCAAGCTCCAGCAGCTAGGCAATAGATCTATGAAGGATCTGGAAAAGTTGGGAAGGAAATTTACCTTCAAAGAACGAAGAATGTATAGATCCCGACTTATTGTTTCTTTGCTTTTCCTCCGACGGTTGCGTATAAAAAGATTATAGTTTGTAGCTACTAGTTTGCAAATCAAGCGATAAATAGGTAGGTTTGTCATGAAAAAAATGCAGCTGGAGCTTGGAAGCGCTTATAGAGAGAAGTCTGAGTCATTTATTAGAAAACAAGGTAGGTGTTAGAAATGAAAAGCTTATATACACAAACATGGATACCAAAGGAAGTACTTCTGATTGACATTAATTAATCTGTATCCTGCCTTGTTTCTTCCTGTATAGAAATTGGTCGACATGGGTCTTGCCCTTGATCATCTCTTACATATCTATGTAGTGAATCTTTTTAGGTGCATGAATATGGATGCAAAAAGTAGTTACTGGACACCCTAGGCAACTGGAATGTATAATTAATGATGTATTTTGTCAATGTGACAGTTTGTATGATGAATGCTTTGAGTTGCTAAAGCCTGTGATGTTTCGTGTTTATACAGCTTCTCATTATTTTATTAGAAAATGAGCTTTTTTCCTAGGGAAGTAGAGAGAGAAAATTGAGCAACAAAGGAGAGTGCATAGCTGTCTGATTGTTTAGAAGAGCATTAATTTTGCTGTAAGGTTACATTTATCAACAAAGGAGACTAAATTTTTTTAGTGTTAGTTGAATGAATATCTTAAATGCTCTCCAGTAATCACAGAATATGAGAATCTTGTTGATAAAAAGATTTCTGATATTTGTATGGTAACATATTTGTTGTGGTTGTGAAGTTGATATTATCTGATGAGATGTGTGTTATACAGATTAGAGGTGTTTTATAACATGAGTGGTGCTTAAGCATTATAAAATCACATCCCCCCAAGTCGGTATCCCAGAAGATGGCTTCTGTTGGAATGGCTCCACTGACAGCTGAAAAAGTTGATGGTGATTCAATGTTTGTTGACAAACTGCCTGAGGAAATCAATGAAATGAAAATCCGAGATGACAAGGTGGAAAAGGTTTGTCTTTTTTAAGACTTTTTTTTTTATATGTGCATCTTGAATTCTGACATACATAAATGATAAACCTATCCTGTTGTAGGAAATGGAGGCAACTGTGGTGGATGGAAATGGCACTGAAACTGGTCACATTATCGTTACTACCATTGGAGGTAGAAATGGTCAACCCAAACAGGTAAAATCATGAAATGTGAATCAGTTTTTGTATTTATATGATATAAATTTGGTTGAGTTTTTAAATGTTTCAGACAATAAGCTATATGGCAGAGCGTGTGGTAGGGCAGGGTTCTTTTGGAATTGTGTTTCAGGTAATAAATAAATAGTTAATAGTAAATAGTTTATAAAGGAAAGAAAAGATGTATGATGTTGTGGGAATGGGAATTGAACTTGTGCAGGCCAAGTGCTTAGAGACTGGAGAAGCTGTTGCAATTAAAAAAGTATTGCAAGATAAACGATACAAGAATCGGGAACTGCAGACAATGAGACTTCTTGATCATCCAAATGTTGTTTCACTCAAACACTGCTTCTTTTCAACAACAGACAAAGATGAGCTTTATCTGAATTTGGTTCTAGAGTATGTACCTGAGACAGCTTATCGTGTAGCAAGACACTACAGCAAGGCAAATCAAAGAATGCCCATGATTTATGTCAAACTATACACGTATCAGGTATATTAAAATTAATTAAAAATCCCGTCTTCCTAAAAAGTTATGTGTTATGTATTATGTTGTAATGTGGTTTGGTTTGTTTTTCAGATTTTCAGAGCACTTGCATATATTCATGCAATCGGTGTGTGTCACCGTGACATCAAGCCTCAAAATCTTCTGGTGAATCCGCATACTCACCAGCTCAAACTCTGCGATTTTGGGAGCGCAAAAGTTCTGGTAATATAATATATTAATATGTTTGTTTGGTCATAAAAATTGATTTTGGATTTAATTATATTGTAACAAACAGGTGAAAGGGGAACCAAATATATCGTATATCTGTTCACGATATTACCGAGCACCTGAACTCATATTCGGGGCGACTGAATACACAACCGCAATTGATGTCTGGTCAGTCGGCTGTGTTCTTGCTGAACTCCTTCTAGGACAGGTTCTTTCTCTTTCTCTTTCTTTGTCACTTTAATCTTTATTACTTCACATCCTAATTTTTTTTTTTTTTTTTACAATATCTTTTTGTGCCTTTTTCTAGCCCTTATTCCCCGGTGAGAGCGGAGTTGACCAACTTGTAGAGATCATTAAGGCAAGTTTTTATTTTTTCTTCTTTTTATGAAATATTGAGGTTTTTTATTTTAATTTTTGAATTATGTTATGTGTGTAGGTTCTTGGTACACCAACTCGTGAAGAGATCAAATGCATGAATCCAAACTACACGGAATTTAAGTTCCCACAAATCAAAGCTCACCCCTGGCACAAAGTGAGTTTTATTTTATTTTATATTTTATATATAGAAGCCCAATTTGGGGTTTGCTTTATAAGTTTATAAATGTGTGATGTGTAGATTTTTCACAAGCGGACACCTCCAGAGGCTGTAGATCTTGTTTCTAGACTCCTCCAGTATTCTCCCAACTTGAGGTGTACTGCTGTAAGTGCATGCATATCTTATCTTCTTCCTTTTTTGTTTTGTTTATTATTTATTCTAGTTTCATGGATTAATAAATTGAACAAACAAATCAAAACAGTTGGAGGCATGCATTCACCCGTTCTTTAACGAACTTCGTGATCCAAGCACCCGTCTTCCAAACGGCCGCCCCTTGCCACCGCTCTTCAACTTCAAGCCTCAAGGTTAGTTCTGTCTGTTTTTTGTTAACTTTTCATTGCGATGGAATTCCTCCCTCCTTCATAACTAGAGGTTGATATAATAAATTAATTGATATGACAGAGCTAAAAGGGGCATCTTTGGAACTTCTGGCTAAATTGATACCTGAACATGCTCGGAAACAGTGTTCCTTCCTTGGCTTCTAAGTTGCAACCAATCACTTGCGTTGCGGGCCTGCCTAATTTATTGTTTGTCCTCAGCCTCAGATATAGCAAGCAAGCAACTGTGGTTTATTAATGTTTATGTTTGGTTTTTTGTTGAACCTGATTGCTTTTGTATTTTGTATTTTGTATTTTCTGCATATCATATGCATATGCATATGCATATGGTGAAACTTATGTAGACCTATCTGTATGGAGTATGGAGTATGAAGTATGATTTATATGCAAAAATCTATTGTGGTTGCTTATTAGATTCAATGTTTTAAAGAGTGGTTTGTGAACACCTAATTTTAGACAAAATTGCAAAAATGGTCCCTGTGGTATGCAAAATTTTGGGGTTTTAGTCCAAACCCCGAGTTTTTTTGGATCCATGGTTCTGTTGGAGTGGTTTGTATGTGCTTTTGGTTCTTGGACTTAACTCCTGTTAAATCAGATCTTTTAAGCCCCCTCATGTGCCTCACACGTGAGGGTAAATTCATCATTTCATATGTAAGGGATTATTTTTGTATAAACCGTTTTTTGGCCTCACTGCTTGGGCTCTTCTTCCCTAACGTCTCTTTTTTGTATCCTTCTTCTTCTTGAGCTCTGCCATAACAACAATGGTTTATAGAACCATTGATTTGAAAATATGGTTTTACTTTTTCCCTCCTCAATGGAGGTAATGTGATCCATTGTGAGCTGGCAGGTGTTTAGGGTTTGATTTGTAGTGGCTATATCAGTAGCGACTTCAAGATCATACAATGTTTCCTCTTTAGATCTTGTCTCTAGATTTTTGAGCTAAAACTGTTCTACTATCACTTAAATTCATCACGTAAACATCTTCATTCATTAACATAACCAGAAGACATGAATCCATTAGAGCTAGTTTAGGATTTTCAGCAAGCATTTGGTATGCAATATGAAAATATGTGTCTTATGTGTTCTTTAATCCCTAAGATAGAGCTTTCAGAACATCTGAATGGTTAATTGAATTTGACCCATTGGAATTCAGTTGCTCTTTTAATCTTCGATCCAATTCTAATCTCTCCCTGTCGAATTCACACTTCCATCTCCGGTGGTTATCTTTCAATTTCTTTGAAGCCTCTCGACTCCTAACTCTTGAACTCTTGTTTCTTCTTTTCTCAAAATCCTCAGTTGCAATGGGGTAACTCTCTTGCTGATCGACATATCTTTGATGGTTATTTTGTTGAGGTTGATTTTCGACCTGGGATTTGGTATCATCTAATGGTTGTTGCCCTGAAGGAGTTACATTCGTGGAATCAAGTTCATCGTCCCACAAAAAACCTTTCAATTCCTTATGAACAGCTGGGTACAAATTTGATAATAGATAATTAGGTGTATCAGGACCATTAAATCCATCATAAATCCCAACAAAAACCCACCCTTATTCCTCCGAAACGACGATGTGCACTCAATCTTCCCCAGATTTCCCTTGCGCCCATTGAAGATTCTGGCTCTAATTTATGAGCCCGTAATCGTCAAGAAAACTACCTTCACTGCTCAAATTAACATTACTAATAGTCAATTCATTGTTTTTCTTCGAAGCCCCAACAATCCAATCTTGAACCTTTAGAGAACCCACTTTTTTATTAATCGGGGCAACAATCGAGTTTTGCCCACATGTTACAAACATCTTTTTGGATGACACGAATCAGTGATCTTTTTCTTGATCTACGTTTATAGGCAAAGCTTCCTTGAGAATAACTTCATTAGAACTGCTCGTGACTACCCTTTTCGAGAGGACTCGAAAAAAAGTACCCGATAAGAAGCCATGCTCAATCGACCCTAAAATGAAGCCTATTTTTGGTTTATAGGACCATTGTTGTTGTAGCAGAGCTCAAGAAGAAGAAGGGTAGAAAAAAGAGACGTTGGGGAACGTTGGGGAAGAAGAGCGCATGCATTGGGGCCAAAAAACGGTTTATGCAAAAATGGTCCCTTACATATGAAATGACGAATTTACCCTGACGTGTGAGGCATATGAGGGGTCTTAACAGATCCTATTTAACGGGAGTTAAGTCCAGGGACCAAAAGCACATACAAACCACTCCAAAAGGACCATGGATCCAAAAAACTCAAGGTTTGGACTAAAACCCCAAAAATTTGCATACTACAGGGACCTTTTTTGCAATTTTGTCCTAATTTTATGTTAAGTACAGTTTCTTCGAAAACTAGGTTGGACCGGGTTTGAATCGATTTATTATACTTGGATAATCGGATTTCACTTAGTTCATTAAGAAAGCATCCATTTCCAAAGAAAATTGACTAGCTCGATTGATGAGGTCATTTGGAATGTATACATCTTGAAAGCTAATGCACATCAATGTTAGATACAGACCGACGGTTTTAACGGGAATCGATCATTAGACCGATTCAACTCAAAAATTAGTTTTTAAAACATTGGTTAGATTATAATTCCTTTTCAAATAAATTGTTTTGGTGTGTTATTTAATTATACCTACATCTAGGTTATTATTGTTTTGGTGTGTTATTTGGTTATTAATGATTTTACAGTAAATACGAAACCAAACACTTGCATTCAGTTAATGGAAATAAAAAACTATACTTTAGTTTTTAGTAATGATTAGTTTTAATTTTTGTTTATATCAGTTAAACTTATTATAGGAAATTTGCATAAAGAATATAAGTTTTGAAGTTAAGTTTATTAACATAAAATCCATCCTGGATTATTATTATTATTATTATTATTATTATTAAACCCAAAATACCGGTAAATGTTTGCAAAATAACCAATTTATTAGGTTGGTTAATGTCTATTTTCAGACTAAATTGTAACTAAACAATCAATGATGATTTTTTCGTTAGTATTGTTAAAGTTTAAAGACTCTGTTAAATTATATATATATATATATATATATATATATATATATATATATATATATATATATATATATATATGGTTAAGTTCAAGTGAGAACACTATTTTATGTTACTATTCTACTATGAATTTTGTATATACAACGATATGATATTATTCGTCAACAAATATACGAACAATCACATATTAATATTCACATTAAAATTTTGTATGTACAACTTTATGACATTATTCATCACCGAATATATGAACAATCACATATTTAACATTCACATTAGAATTTACTAAATTACTATAAAATATATATATATATATATATATATATATATATATATATATATATATTATAGTAGAATAGCAATATAAAATTAAATATATTCATATTATAATTACTACAATACTATACATTTAAAATTCATAGTAGAATAGTAACATAAAGTAGTGTTATCAGGTTCTCACATTAAATAGTGTTTTCATTTGAAGTTAACCCTATATATATATATATATATATATATATATATATACATACTAAATTAATTTAAAAAGGTATCATATTTTCTTATTAAAAAACTCAAAATAAAGATACTATATATAATTTAAGAGAACTGTATATGATATAGATGATATATTTATGATTGCTATTATCACATATAATTTAAAAGAACTTGGTGATTTGTCATATGAAGAGTGTTTGTAGGTCACATATTACATTCATTGTTGAATATTCAAGCATTGAGTGTAAAAAAGAACTGATTTATATGAAAATAATAATAATGGAGGAAGTTTCAACTTTCTAGAACTTTAATTAGGAGCAATAGTCTTTGGTAAATCTTTATTTTGTGAAGTGTTGTTCGATTGTGAAACTTTTCGGTAAGTTATAGTTTATGGTAAATGTTTTATACACAAGACCTAAAAATTCAACAATAAAGTAGAATATGGCCTAGAATGCGTTTCTTACGACAAATAAACAAAGTCTTGTTAAGTTTTATAGGATATAGATTGTACCTTTATAATTGTAGTTATGATATTAATTAATGATAATCACAAAAAAACCTAAAAATGAGATATAGATTATCATTATTGTATATTTTTAATAAATAAATATGATTTTTTTTAAAAAAAAATTTTATTATTTTTTTAATGAAAAGGATGTAGTTAATATATTTATTGAGTTTTTTAATAAAAAATATCTATTTTCAAATTAATTTAGTTTATATAAAAAGAAAATCTTCAAAAAAAAAAAAAATCTTTAAACTTTAACCATATTAATGAAAATACCATCATTGATTATTTATTATAATTTGGCCCTGACATTAACCGGATACAAAAGTTATTTTGCAAATATACCGATATTTTAGGTTTAATTGTAAAAAATAATCATGGATAGCTCTTGCATTAATGAAGCCAAACATTAGAGATTTTTCTACAAATTTTCTATTTATTGTTGTTTAATTTTTCGATTTCTATACTCTCTCTATCAAGATACATTTTTGTAGGGATTTTTTTTAGTTACGTTTATATTTTTATAAGGATTTTTTTAGTTATGCTTATATTTCATTTTTATAATAGTTTTCAATTTGATATTATTAAAATATCCATTATAATAAATGAAAATAATTTTATCATATTTCAATCTCCAATTAGTTTTGATACTTGTCATTTTATGATATTTTTTAAATAAATAATATCCACATGCTATTTTAGGATTTTTTTTTCAACTTTTAAAATTAAAAAATCTCATAATACTTATATACTAAATATAAATATAAATTCTTAACATAAATATTTTCATTAAAAATTATAATTTTTTTATTACATAATAATTAATAATAAAATTTAATATTTATTTTTCTATAAAAAAAATTATTCATCAAAAAAGAGTTATTTATGACCGCTTGTTTACGTGGACATGTTTTATTACCGAGTCATATTTAGTAAAAACTTATGATCAAAAAAACTTTACCAACGCCATACCTCCAGGCTCCTACCATCGATTCGCATCGTATTATAAATACCTTGGCCTGACTTGGACGTTTTTCTTTTCTTTCCACGCTTCTCCGGCGAAGCGGGGTTTCCTCTCTGACATGTACACCTCCATAACCACCGAGAGGAAGATCATTTAGAGAAATAAAAGAGGTTCTCCCGTTTGTCTAACGTTTGTCTCCGTTTTCTGACCTAATCATCCATCTCTGCTTTAGGCATTTGAATCGTCACGCCTTCTGGTAACATTTTGCTCCGTCTCTTTTTTATTTTTTTATTTAGGGTTTTTGTTGGCGTTTCAGATCTATCGTCAAGGTTTTGGTACGATGATAAAACCCTAAGCTAAATGTGGCTGTTTGTATCGCGAAATGGCGTTTTTTGTCAGGGTTTATCTCATTTGCTCGGATTTTGTTTTTTTGAAATTGTGCAAGATATTTATGAAGTAAATATGAAATGATTTTTGAAAGAAATGTAATATAGTTGATTTTGTTGCATCTCGAACCTATGGGCATATAAACGAACGCCTCCGGATTGTATTGCATACGTTTAAGGTTATCTTGGTTGTGTATGCTGATAATATTTTCTCAATGATCCGGACGCTTTAGCTGTGAATACTTTTGAGGAGTATATGATTGCATTTTTAACCACAAAACACGGAAGCCATTTTGTTAGCTCTAGGCTTACGGTATAGACCATTAGCTTGGAATTGGGGCTTTTTATGGTTTCCTAAGAGGCATATCATAGCATGTGTTGCTGACTTGATCAAAACTAATTAGGCTTTCATTTTTAATGCCATGTATCATAAGTGGCAGAGTTTTTAGGGTTTTATATCGTAAGTATGAACCACAGTTTCTATGTAGTTATACAGTTGTTTCATAAGCCTTGATAGAATGTCAAATCAACAACAGCAAGGCTGTGGGGTTTGTTCTCATTCATTCAAATATATGAGTTATATTGTTATTTAAATCAATATTCAGCTCTTACTTGTAAAGTTTTGCAAATAGTAAGTTGTATGTTGTTTTACCAGATATTTGAAACTGCTTTGCTGAAATGGCTGCTGCTGCAACTAAAACATCTGCTGGTCCACGCTATGCACCAGAGGATCCTACTCTCCCCAAACCATGGAGAGGGCTAGTTGATGGCAACACTGGGAATCTTTACTTTTGGAATCCAGTGACTAATGTCACCCAATATCAGAGGCCCTCAGTGCCCAAGGAAGATCCACCTCCACCAGAAGTTGAGGTGCAACCATCTTCCCAAGATGACAATGGTGTTGCTGCTGCTTCTGATGATGTTACACATGAAAGAAGTGTGAATGGTGGATCAAACTTTTCTTCCGAAACAATTTGTCATTCTCATGAGGTTTGTGTTCAACCTATTTTTACTGTTCCATACTTCCATATTATTGTTCATGACTCTTGTTCTAATCTTATGTTGTTAGACTACACAAGATACATATGATGCCCCAAAAGAGACAGTTGCTTCTGGGCAGGGAGGGACTCCTTATCAAGCTCATGTCAGATCAGCTGGAAGTGGTTTATCACCAGATGCTTATCGCCAAAAGCATGAGATAACTGTATCTGTAAGCACCAAATACATGATATCATTAGTAAGTTAAATTGTACGTTGTCTGTTATGATGATGCAAATGCAAAATTGTTCAGGGAGACAATGTGCCTCCACCCTTTACATCATTTGAAGATACTGGTTTCCCTTCTGAGTTGCTTAGAGAGTTACTCCAAACGGGATTCTCTGCTCCAACTCCCATACAAGCACAATCATGGCCAATTGCTATGCAAAATCGTGACATAGTAGCAGTTGCCAAAACAGGTTCTGGAAAGACTTTGGGTTACTTACTTCCTGGATTCATTCACCTTAAAAAAACCCGCAAGAATCCTCAGTTGAGTCCAACTGTTTTGGTTTTATCACCCACAAGAGAATTGGCCACACAGATTCAAGATGAAGCTGTCAAATTTGGAAAATCATCTAGAATATCTTGCACGGTATAATCCTACTACTGTTAAATCTTTAGTAAGACTGTAAGAGTAATGGTAGTTAAGTTGAATTTAATTTGTGTTGTAATGAATGAAGTGTTTATATGGAGGAGCACCAAAGGGTCCCCAGCTAAGAGATCTGGCAAATGGGACAGACATTGTGGTTGCGACACCTGGGCGTTTGAATGATATTCTTGAAATGAGAAAAGTGAGCCTGAGTGAGGTGACTTATTTGGTGTTGGATGAAGCGGATAGAATGTTGGACATGGGATTCGAACCTCAAATTAGGAAAATAGTAAACGCGGTCCCCACGCGTCGTCAGACTCTTATGTACACTGCCACCTGGCCGAAAGAGGTGCGGAAAATTGCAGCTGATTTTATGGTTAATCCGGTTCAAGTCAACATCGGGAACATCAATGAACTTGTTGCCAACAAGTCCATTACACAGGTAGCAATCTTTGTGTTTCTTTTGTAAATTATAATAATGTTTGATGATGTGATAATTTGTTTTGCAGCATGTGGAGGTTGTGGCTTACAATGAGAAACACAGACGATTGGAGCAAATACTGAGATCTCAAGAACCCGGATCTAAGATTATTATTTTTTGTTCAACAAAGAAGATGTGTGATCAGCTGGCACGTAATTTGACCCGCCCGTTTGGTGCTGCTTCAATTCATGGAGATAAAAATCAGGGGGAGAGAGATCATGTGCTCAGTCAGTTTCGCTCAGGCAAGTGTCCTGTGCTTGTAGCAACCGATGTTGCTGCTCGTGGACTCGACATCAAAGATATTAGGTACTTTTTTTTTTTTTTTTTGTGTGTTTTTAATCAATTAATTTATTGTTGTATTAAAACAATTAAATGTTATGCAGGGTGGTGGTAAATTATGATTTCCCTACGGGGGTTGAGGATTATGTACACCGGATTGGAAGAACAGGGAGGGCAGGGGCTACAGGAGAGGCTTATACCTTTTTTGGTGATCAAGATGCAAAACATGCATCTGAGCTTGTTAAGCTTTTGGAAGGAGCAAATCAACGTGTCCCTAATCAAATTCGTGAAATGGCTTCACGAGGTGGTGGAATGGGAATGGGTGGTGGCAGATCTAGGCGCTGGAGCTCTGACACTGGTGGTGGTGGTGGCCGTGGAGGTGGATATGATTCAAGCTATGGTGGTGGAAGAGGTAGCTTTTCCTCTGAAAAAAGCGGAAACCATGACAGGTATGTAAAAGTCAACTTTTACGGATGGTGGCTGTTAGTAATAGTAGTAACACAAACCCTATATGTCCATTGCAGTGACAGAGATGCAGGTGGTGGCTATCAGGGTAGGAGCTTTCATGAAACCATGTTTGGTGGTGGTGGTGGCAGAAGCCCGCCCAACAAAGGTGGTTCTGGATGGGGGGTGTCCAATGACCGTAGCCGTAGCCGTAGCCGTAGCCCAGAGAGGTTTGGTGATGCGCCACCTGTACGAAGCTTTCACCAGGCAATGATGGAACGCGCCCGGCCTCCACCTGTATTTAAATTTGGGGAAGCTGACGGGAATAATGGCGGTGCAAATTAATTAAAGGCTTTTGTTTTGTGGTGGAGTTATCTATTTTGTGTTTTAGTTAATATAAAGTATGGTAGTAGTGGTTATGACTTATGAGTTATGACTTATGACATGCATAGATGTGTTTGTCTATTTTGGTTTTGGGAGATTCTAACATAGAGGGCCAGATAGATGGTGGCCTAATAGCCTTATAGGTTATGTTTTTGTTTTTGGATGGATGGATGGGTCATGTCATGTGTAAAGCGTGAGAAGCTGTTCTTGTGTATGCTATGGTCTTTGTAGCTGTTGGGTTATGGTATCTTCATTCCCTTCCCCTTGCGCTTATTATTGTGAATATTAAAGCAGGTTTTTTATTTGCTTAACCCATCAAGTCATTTTGCTCGTATAGACTCAAAAGTAAACCATGTATAACTGTTCAGATTAAGCCGTTACACACAAAAAAAAAATCCAAATATATATTGGTCATACTTTATTGAGTGCTCTGTTCCTTTTCTAACCAGGGCAGAGAGTGATACAAAAGAAAAAGGAAAATGAGTGTAGAATGTATATATATGCACAATTATTGTTTCCAAGGCAAGGGAATTGAAATGATATACTATGCGCAACCTATGAAGCTTCTATTACAAGTCAAGCAGCTTTTGGTTTTATCCTCTTAGCTCTTGAATACAGGAAAACTCCAGCAAGTGCCAAACCAGTTCCTAAAATTTGATGAAGGTGAGATAAGTAGTAGCAAATGCAAATTGTAATTGTAAGCGGTATCTGTAGTGTAGTGTAAAAATCCATATTTACCAAGGGAGTTGATGGGAGACACCGGTGTCTGAAAGAAGATAACAGAGGACACAATGACCACCACTCGCTTCACACAGTTTCCCACAGCATGTGTCACTGGATTTACCATTTGTAGTATCATATACGATACCTGTCACTCCTCTCCACATACATACTTTTACTTTAATCATCACATCACATCACATATATGCTACTATTCTTTGTGGGTAAATGTGGTAGAATTTAACCTTTTTTTTACCTGTTGATAACTATGAAAGCAGACACCAGCTAGAACAGACCTCACACATAGCTCTCTCACATTCACACCTCGACTCGCCTAACAAGTTACAAGAATCCTATCATGATTTATAGTCTAAAATATTATATGGTAATTCAGGTCTATAGTCTATACTCACAGCAGACTGCAGGTACTCCGGAGTAAACTTGAAGCCTTCTAATAAGAACATAAAAGGGATCAACAGGATAAAAGAGATGATGGTGATAACTGAGAACAGATTGATATTATCCAAAGCTTCCTGTCCAGATAATTTAATTGATTTAGGAGTGAATGCTAACTATATAATCAGTAATCGCGTTATTACCTCTTTCCTGACCATAAACTTTTTGCTAAGTACATTGCGTGATTGGTTGGTGACATTTGAAGCCATTGCACTTCCAAAACCGATCCTGTATAATGTGTATATATATATTTTATCAAATCAAAATGTACAGATGCATGGTCAACTCTGATTGTTTGACTCAATTAAAAAGTAGGTATGACTACGGGTTGGGTTTTGAACCAGTTAAATGAAGATTCGGTGAAGGATGCCAATGCAACACCACCCACAATAGGTACAAGAGATGAAACCACCCATAATGTTGGTCTCTGTCGACAAACATAATTAGTAGAAATTACCCAATATGATCACTTGATTAATGGCATTACAGTATATACTGACCTCTGAAAGTAGAAGGGCAGAAAAGAGAACAGTGAAAAAAGGCTCCATGGCTTTAATCGTGTGAGTGAAGGAAACCGCAACTCTTCCAAGACTAATATTAGTCAAAAGGTTTCCCATTGTGTGTGCCACTGCCAACATTACCACAGGTACAATCTGACATCACATCATCAACCATACATTTTATATAATCAGCTACATACCTCTCCACCTACTCATTGCTCAAACAAACATTTATTCATTCATTAACCAACAAATGAACTAGTGTAAAAAATATAATATAATTAAGCACCTGGGATTTATAAATCTTGGGTCTTGGATGAAGTTTAAGTGCCCACATAATCAAAATCATCACAGTCCCACACCCAAATTGAAACGTGGTCACTGTCATTGGGTATGGAAAAACCTTAAGAACCTGTATCATGTATCATGTACAAAACAAACCAAATTAATCTCGTCCATTTATTCTTATCAACACACAAAAACACAGTTTAATTAATTTCTGACCTGTTTGTTGAAGATGTTGAAGTAGATGTTCAAAAGATACCACACTCCAAACATGGCTGCCAGCTGTAAGTTCCGGCCAAACTCAGCTGGACTTGCAGACTCACCGGAGCTTTCAGCAGCCCTGACCACTGCCAAATCATTGTGGAGTCGTTTAGGAGACAAGAAGGAATAGTAGTTATTGTGGGTTTTGTAATTAGAGCCGAAAGTGAAGCCTGGTGTGTTTGAACTTATGCTTCTACATAGTAAATGGATTGGTGAAGAAGAAGAAGATGAAGAACTTGGTAAGATTTTGGGTGGGTTGATATGCTTTAGGGGTTTTGGGTTTAGATTGGAGCTAGAAAGAGCTAATGCATAGCTCTCCATTGATTGTTTGTGGAACTGAAAGAAAAAGATTTTGATCTGAGCTGGAGAGAGAGAGAGTGAGAGATTTTGATTTGCATGGGATATAAATCCAACAATTTACATGTCAGTAAGGTGGGGACATGAATCCCTGCATTACAAATTTATGGCCACCATTCAATTTATTAATAAAACATAAATTTTTATATTTTTACAAGAAAAACATGGAGTAATTATTGTAAAAGATTTCCTAATTAAAATTTGGTGAAGAGTTGTTAATATACCTACAAAAGTTGACATCATTTATATATATTTTTTGTTATTTACTCTTTTTTTTTTGTTAAAAATATAAGATGCATAAAATAGAAATGTTTATTAAATGGTACAACTAAAATGCACAAAAATTGTTGAGGGCATGAGTTAGAGTTGGAGGACACGTGGACGGTAAGTAGTGAAGAGGCTGACATGCCCCGTTCCAGAAGTTTTGAGCGAAATTAAGCCAAGCCTTATATGCCAGATGAGTTGTGTGTGGACACCCTTCCAAAAATTTTATTTCCACTCTTTTTCATTATCTTTAATATTAATATATCTTCATTACAAATTGTGTTTGAAAAAGAATTGCACCTAAAAGCTATTTGTAATTCTTTATAGGACGGTTTAGCAAGAGAAAATGGATGTTATTATTTATTGTATTTATTTTGGAACTAAAAAAAAAAAAAAAAAACTAGTAGTTTTATAGAGACAAGTGATAACTATCTGATTTGCATGAAAAGCTAATTAAATAAATGACCTACTCATTCTAATCTAACATCTTTTCCAAGTAGAAATATTTGCATACTTACTGTAAAATCCTATAAATAGAACGTTTTTTTTTTTTTTAAACGATGAATGTATTTTTAATATGAGTTTTTATATAAGTTATTAATTTCGTCTAATTCATAAAGATCCGTTTGTATTTCAATCAACAAACAATTAAACAAACTTCCAATCCAAAATATAATACCATGTGTGAAATTCAAAATTAAGATCCATTATAACCATATTTATTTTTATCCTTGACTAACTAGCAATATTTTTCAAAAAAATAAAATAATGCTTTATATTTTTTTATTATGAAATTGTATTCTCATTAAGTAGATAAAAAAAATCTCGATTTAAATCCGGCTCAATAAAATTGAACTGTTTTTACGACAGATTCATTTAAAACCACACCACCAATTTGATATAGGTTTTTTTTTAACGAAAGTGGTTTTTCCTTGATTTTTTAAATTAAACTGAACTGAACCGGTTTTTAAACTAACTCGATTTTTTTAACATAATTTTACTTAAAAAAAACCGAAAAAACTAAACCGATTAGGCTGGAGAGAATGATATCATTATTACCACACCCCACTTCATTTTGCCACACTCCAATATCATACATTAGGAATTGTATACTCTCTCACACACACAGAGAGAGAGAGATAGAGAGAGAGAGAGATTAACCCGGTATAAATTATGAAGAGGAAGTGATGTTCATTATGGTAAAACATGTCATATGAGCACCTCATCTTGCCAAACTCGACTCCCTGTGGTCTTATAACCTAAATCCGTGTTTAACCGGAGTTGATTTAAAACTAGAGGTGATAATTGATTACACGACACAAAAAAAATACACAACACGAAATAAAATTGGGAGGAAATTGAAATTCGAATTCGTGTTTGTGTCAAGTGTAAAAACACGACGTTGTGTCGCGTCGTGTTTATGTTCAAAATTTGAAACAAAATTGACATGGTTTAGCATTTGTCTGTCGTGTTTTTCGTGTTAGCTAAAAAAAAACACGATATCGTATCGTGTCGTGTTCGTGTTACTTAAAATATTATCGTGTCGTGTCGTATCAAACAACAAACACGACACCATAACCCGATTTGCCACTGCTGTTTAAAACCAACGATTGTGCACCTACGAAAATGAAGTATCGAACTTTTCGATAAAAAAATAAAACTTATTTTAATTAATTATTTTAACAAAAAAAACTCTATAATTATATGAAAACACATGATTTAAGAGTGGTCTTCAATAATCACAATCTGGTTTGCTAGAAGAGATCTGTGTTGGGAAATTGCAAATTGATCTCGATCTTCCGATCGACGTTCTGTTTACGATGGAGAGTATGACCGTTTTGACGGTTGACTCCATAAAGTAACACCTTTTTTTAAAGGAAGTAAGGAATCACAGTGAGATATGGATATGATTCATCGTTGTGTGGATTTTATTATGAAAGTCATGAATCCTGATTAAAGTATTATGCGATGACTCATACTCATCTATCTTCGTTATGACACACGTGCACAAAATATTGTCAGACTATTCATATGCATCCTTAATTTTATAACACAGGATTTCTTCGATCTAATAATAATAGTAGTCGGTTGGACGTGTCTGTTGTTCTCGAAGGAGAAGGAAACCCCGAATTTTTTTCGACTCCAAATTACGAATCCTTTTGGTGTTTTTGATTCATAGAGAACTAAGCAGAAGATGCAGTCCAAGTGTTTGTTTTAATTCCTCTCCAAGGTACGTACAACCGCTTTCAATTTCTCATTTCATCTTCTATCTCTATGGCTTTGCTTTAGATAATCGCATGCAGATGCAATGGAATTATTTTATTCGGCTACGTGTTTGTGTGTAAATGGATAAATGGCCATCTATCTATCTCATCCGATCTGGGTGTTTACTTGTTAATTTCTCAATCTTGCAGTTGAATGCTATATGCATTTAGCTTGTTACTCCTTTTGAATTTAGATTGTGGTATAATGTTATCTTGAAGGTTATAGTACGTAGGATCAGACGAATCAAATGTTGCAAAACAAATCGATCAGATCCTTTTCTAAATTAAATAGCCAGATTAAGTTGTTAAACACGATGTGATGTGTCATGTAGGATGGTGGTTGCATTTTCCGGTGACACTACTCGCCTGAGTTACTGGTTGACCTGGGATTTCTTGCTCTGTTTATCATCGGTGTTTACCTCCACAATCACAGCATCAATACTGATATGGAAATATGAAGGTTCAGACAACACAGAAAGAGCTTCTTCTCTTTATGATGGTGAATCATGGATGCCATGTCTGAAAGGACTAAGCCCTTTTTGGTTAATGGGTTTCAGAATGATTGCATTTTGCTTGATTTTAGCTGCTTCCATTGCTGATGTCGCTACTCATGGCACCAACTTATTTTACTATTATACCCAGTAAATAACTCATTATTATTATTATTATCTCCATTTCCATCTACTACTACCACAATCTTGCAATGAGAATGAGCTGTTGTTTTTTTTATAATTATTTCACTAACTTACAACTTGTGTTGGTGTGTAGGTGGACTTTGATTTTGACAACGATCTATTTTCTGGTATTTAAATTATCACTTAATCAATTCATGTTGGTTGAATATTATTCGAGTGTCATCGTTTTCTTTGACTTGGTTTTTTCATTTGTTGTTTCTGTTTAGTTTGGATCGGTGGTATCTGCTTCCGGATGTTTCCGGAAGGACAAGAAGAAGATTTATAATGCTCATAGAAAAGATATGATAGATACAGAGCAAGGAATTGGAATCTATATGCCTCTCAACCATGAAGTAAATCTTCAAGAGGAATGTTATTTCTCACAAACTGCTGCCATTTGGGGATACATTTTTCAAATTGTATTTCAGGTACTTTAACTTTAAAATAATAATATGCCGATATTAATTACCCCTTTGGAAACCAATTTTGATTTTTCCTTCACAGATTACTGCTGGGGCAGTGATGCTGACTGATGGTGTTTACTGGCTTGTAATCTTTCCATTTATTAGCATTTCAGATTATGAAATGAGTCTTGTAAGTCTTTATAATTGCTTAACACCATTGTTTTGATTTGAGAGTTTTTTATTTTATTTTTATGGGGTTTAAAGATTTTGTTGTTGTTGTTGTTGTTGTTTGTTAAAACCAGTTAACAGTTGTTGTTCATTCACTTAATCTTGTTTTGGTGCTAGGAGACACGGCCATGAATAGCTTGGTAAAGTTATTCATCATTAATTTGTTTTTTTTTTTTTTAAATTCATTTGAAGTTTAAAAATTGAAATGAGACTCTTGTTTCAGCGTTTCCCATGGTTCAGAATTTCATATTTTATCTTGTTCACTGTGTTATATGTGATCTTCGAGTGGATTGTCCATGCCTTTGTTGAAACATGGTAACTATATACAAAACATCATTAAGTTAAATAAATAAATCTTGATTAAGATTTATTTCAAAAGTACATAATGTTTTACGTGCTTATGATTTGTTCCAGGTGGCCATACCCTTTCCTTGATGTATCCGCCCCATATGCTCCTATGTGGTATGTACATATATATGAATTATATATATATATATATATATATATATATATATATATATATATATATATATATATATATATATATATATATATATATATATATATATATATATATATATATATATATATATATATATATATATATATATATATATAAAATCATATAGTAAATTCATTTCATTATTAATTAGTGGCTAACCAAACATGATGATGAAATGCAGGTACTGGATGGTTGCAGTGTTGCATCTTCCATGCTATGCTTTGTTTGCGTTGTTTGTGAAAACAAAGTACACAGTCTTGTCTGGATGGTTTCCTGAGTCATATCAATGTTTGAGATGATATCTGTTTTAGATAGCATTAATGCTCTTTTACAACAAATTAATTTCATATTCATTAGATTATTGCACTCTTTATTTATTCTTTTCAAATCTGACAAGGTCATTTTAACTTTTGTTACAAATGTAGTCAACTTGTTCAATATATATATATATATATATATATATATATATATATATATATATATATATATATATATATAATACAAGTTGCTTGTTATCTACTGATGGTTATAAATTGTGAGTGATTTTAGTTGTGTTCAACATTATATTGTAACCATCATATGATATATTATCGTTTAATAACAGTAATATGGTTTAATTATGATTGTTTTATGACCTTTGTGAGAGATAATATTTTTGATGAATGTATACTATAAACATTATTAATTTCATTAAAAATGAAGAAAAACTCGAATACTACTGATGTGATTTTTTATATGTAACACCCCTCACATGAGTCTATCTGAAATAGCCTTTAGGTTTTGGTAACTTCCTTTAAAATAATTTTAGAGTTTTAGTTGCAGAATAATGGTCTCAAAGTTTAAATCAAAATATCTTCCAAAGTACAAAAGCGGATAACGATCCTAATTAAAAAATTTCAAACATTTAGTGGTTTAATAAAAACTTTGCTTGCGAGAGTGTCACAACAGATATCAAAATAAGGTTTATGGAAACATTTGAACCAAAGATCTTCTAAATATTCAAAGCTCAAGAGTCTCCTAAGTTTCTGACAATATCTACTAACTTGCAAAATTATTATGAACAAATGAGTTAGACTATGGGGAACCTAGTGAGTACGATCTCAGGGTTAAGCATCATGGACAATGTATGAATGAACACTTTGGATCATACACCAATGCATAACTCGTACCTTCTCAAAACAGTTACCTTCTCAAAACAACAATTACCAATTTAGGGCAATAACATATATTTTAACAAAGTACATTGTAATTTATGAGAATTTCCATACAAACTTCACGGTTGAATAAATAATACCAAGTGACTTTGAGTAGTACCTTTCAATAATCAAAATCCAAAATAGAAGTAATTAAACAAATAAATACTCATGTGAGCTAAATCGGGATAGAAATCCAATTTACTAAATTTAATGGTTTATAAACATCCAAGAAGCATATGTACTGACTCAGTTTCAAAAGGCAAACATGACAAAAAGGGGTTTCATATACCTATAAGGCTTTCTTAAAACATTTATATTTCCAAAAAAGACAAGTAAGTCCCAAAATTACAGAAGGGGTAAAACAAAATCAATCCCAAATAAGATGCAATGCATGCAACTACTCCCAACTCTTTGTCAATCTTAAAGTCCAACCCACAACAAATATTGGATGTAAAGAACTCGTGACAAACAACAAACTTTTGTTCTAACATCCAACAACAAAATAATGATGGTCGGGTGTGAATAATGCACGACATAATCGAGTCGCCCTTACATCCACAAACAAGGCACTAGGACCATCCAACCTAAGCCACACGAGGGGTAGCGAGTCTCTACTCGTGTACATGAGGATTATCTAGAAATATACTAAAAAAACAAAAAATCAAATTACAACTATGCATTGGGTACCTGGGACCACAAAGTCACACCTATCCTAGTATGATTTGCATGTATGCAATAAGTAGGATGTCAAAATCTTTTTTCTCAAAATAAACATTTTAGCTTTATACCAACTAAATGCATTTCTGAAAAATATAATTTCATGAATACACAAATAATCCTCATACAGGCAACTAGCAATCAAATATATGTTAGATAGTTTCAAAATGCAAACCCAATAATAGGGGATGTGTATTCCCGAAGGTTCTAAAACGGGAAGTCAAGAATATGTGAATTCTTACTATCGAAGAATAAGATAGAGCCCTTTATTTAATTAAGGGTGTCCCCAAATTATAAAATCTAATATCAAGTAAAGGAAAACACTTTAGGGATTCATAGAATCGGAATCATATTTATATATGTACTTAACTTCAAATAATGAGAAACACATATAACATAATCATATAGTGGGTACAATGTTCCTAGGTAAAAGTGCTCACCTTAGTCCTAAGCTTGCAACACCAAACTGTTTCTTTATTTAAGTTACACCCTTGATCTTTATCTGTTGAATCACCTCAAATGAGTTATTCTCCCCCCCCCCCCCCCCCCCCCTCTAAGTTTGGGCACCTCTTAGACAACACCTATTTTCATTTCCAAGTATTTGTTACCAAAATAACTAAAATACCCTTTTAAGATCTTATTTAATTAGACTTTCCCCATAAGCTTATATACTTCCTATAGATGTATACATCTTATTATTTTCAAAACCCAAAATGGCCCATTAAGTCACTTATTAAGTTATTAATTCCAAAACTTAGTTTTTATGGTTTCAAAACCTTCCTTATGTTAAAACAAGAAATTAAGTGAAAACGATGCGCGATTTCGAGCATGGATGAAAACATTATGACCAAAATAAGTTTTTTTTGTTGGTAACATGAAATTAGAACACTAGACACAACCCATGTCAAATTGACACGACCCGTGTCGTGCGCAACAGGTCAAAAATGGCCCAAAATTTACTTTTATGCATTCTACTTTGGTTCCAATGCATCCAAACATTCTACAACTTACCTAAACGAGTCAAGGAGATTTAAATACATGCTAAAACACTTCAACTGCCATAAGAAAGGATCCCTAAAAGGTTTATATCCTTGGAATATAAGTGAAACCCCAAAACATACTACAAACTTCTCTTAGAAGCTTAATGAGGTTATGGAACTCAAATTGCTCCAAAAATCACTCTGTGTGAAGATGAATTTAAGCCAATTGGTTTAGTACAAATACAGAACTTATAAGATATGAAATGCATGGAGTTGTGGAAGGTTAAAACTTAATATATGATTAACATTAAGCTTAAAGCTTCTCATGAACTCCAAAGAAGATTTTTCTTCTTCAAAACTCACTAAACAAAGCATGAATTTCCATCAAGACCTTAAAGATGATGATTAAAAATCATGAGAACATTGTAACATTCCGTTTAAAAAAAAAATAATTAAGTAAAAATGAAATAAATAAAATAAAACAAGTAAACAAATAAGATAAATAGATAAATAAATAATAAACCTTAAAACCCCGAAATACATTTTACAATATTTTAGCCCTAAAGTCGTATTAAATTAGAAGGGTATACACATTAGGGGTGTTAAAAGTTATCTTTTTGGATATTGAGGGTTAAAATGGTAACATATGGACTTGTATTGAAAATAATCTTTGAAGTAAGGGCTATAGAGTAAATATTGGATTTAAATTGATAAGGGTTTGTGGAGTCAGGGGCTAATCTTGTACAAATGGTATGATGTTTAAAATGGAGATGGGGGTTTAAACCCATCACCACCCCTCCATTTCCCTCGTCTCTTTGATGCTAAAACCCTAACCCTAATTCTCTTCCTAGCCGCCACCCTTATACCTCCCATCCTCCAACCGCCACCTCTTAGTCGCATAAATACCATCAGGTGACCATCACCGTCGACCTCCTTTCCCCCATGACGGAAGAGCCCGAGACTGACGAGGAGTGAAGGGCAGCCTCAAGGCGCTGTTGCTTCATCATCCACCATTAACAGCCGACGTTGCCAACCCCTTGTCGTCGCTGATGAAGAAGAACCGCAAGTTGACGCCATTATGTTACGAAGGCCGCTGATGGAAGCTGTGACAGCAAGCGATCGGAAGAAGCAAGTTGTCGTTGTTGCTGATCTTGATGACGAATCGTGTTGCCTCTCCTTCCCTGTCTTTGCTCTGTTGCGCCCGGTCCGACTAGAGCCACTGACATCCGCTGTCGTCGCCATGCGACTCTTGTATGTTCGGCTTCTTTGGTCTTTGTTTTGCCACCGTGATGGTGGCTATAGTCGTGTTTTCATTATGAGTGTGTATTGTTGTTGCTAGTTTGTGCATGGCGGGTGTGCTTTCTTGGCCGGATAACCGAAAAGAACCATCATGGCCGCCAACTATGGCGGTTGCCGCCATTTCCGTTTTTCTGCCACCATCAACCATCATATGTGGGTGGTTGTGTTGTTTTTTCATTTATTGGTGTGTGTTTGCTTAACCTGGAACCAAAAGAGAACCCACCACCACCACTGTGAGGTGGTGGCTGCCACTTATTGCCGTCGCCGGCCATTGTTTTTAGTGGTTATATTGGGCTTATTCCTTGTTCTTTTGGTGCTAGTGTGTGTGTGTGTGTGTTGTAAGAAATTGTATGCACATTGGATAGTCGGAATATTACTCAAACCGTCGCCGTGTGCGGGTGGCTGTCGCCTCCTACCGCCATGGACCTCCACCAACCACCACTGCTTGAGGTGGCAGTGGGTGATGCCCAATTTATTAATTATATATTTATTTATTTAATTAGATAATCAATTAACTTTAGGGGTTTTGGGTCGAAGCTTTTGTTCGAAGGAGAACTCAACGAGTTAGTTGTAGAAGGTCCCGATTTTGTTCGAAGGAGAACTCGGCGAGTCCTTGAAGGACTCGGCGAGTAGGGTCGAAGCTTTTAGCACTTTGAGGATTATGGAACTCGACGAGTTAGGGGACCAACTCAGCGAGTTGGGTCAAACAGATGTTGACCTTGACCAAAAATTTGACTTAGACCAAGGTGTTGACCTTGACTTTGACTTTGACTAGAGTTGACCCTTGAAAGGGTTAAGTTTATGAAATGGTAATTAAGGAAGGTTGTTGTGTGTAGGAGTTGAGAGGATTTGATCCCTGTATCGAGGATAGTTTAGACACTTCACGACATTGAGGTGAGTTACCTTCTAGTAGAAGTAGAAGTGGGTCGAAGGCACCAAGGCGGACCCACTAGTAAGAGTTATAGTAGAGATAATTGTCTTTGTGATAATTTTCTGGTAGATGTTTATCTATTATGATTACTTGCTAGTATGCTATGATGTTATGTGATAGAAGGGGTATGATAGACCCCAATATCGGTCGATAGGGCCGCAGGGGTATGCCAGCACCTAGATAAGTTAGACAATATATGACTTGTATGTTTTTGCACTAGGATGCTATGTAGTAGAGTAGGGGTGAAATAGTCCCTACTACCAGTCGAAAGGGCCGAAGGGGTAGACCAGCACCCTGATATGCTAGGCATGGTTACCGGTCGACTAGACTGAAGGGGAGGCCAGCACCTGGATATGCTAGGCAAAGTACCAGTCGACAGGACTGAAGGGTTAGTTAGTACCCAATTATTTTATGCAGTATATGTTATGTATGGTATGTGGTATGATGGGGGAACTCACTAAGCTTTGTGCTTACAGTTTTCCGTTTTGTTTTTAGGTACCCTTTCATCGAAGGGGAAGGAGCCGACATGGTAGTAGCGCATCACACACACACATCGGATTTCCGCACTATGTCATTCTTGGGATTGTACTATGATATTATTACTATTTTCATGATATGGTTTCAGACATGTGATTGTGGTTTTGATGAAATAATATGACTTGATGATGTTTTCTTATAACGGTTTCCTAAACTGTTATATCGAAATGAAATTTTTGGTCTTGAAAACTGGGATGTTACAATTTTATTAGCTTAAAATTTTATTTTACTAAAAGTCCAAAACATTTAGTCCTAAAAATAGGATGTTACACCATATAACGTAAATAATCATGTGTATACTTTTTTGCTGACATGTATAAATCAATAATTATTTTGTCGACTTGGGGCATATTCGACCCACAACTTTTAGGAGTTTCTAGGTTTTAAGAAAAAGCTCGAAAAAAAAAACTTTGTTTAGCAGCAGAAACTTTTAGCTTTTAGGTTAAGCAAAAAGTTCCAAATCTGAAAGCTATTTCAACTAGCATTTAACAGAAAACTCTTTTAGATTTTAAAATTTTGACTTAAATATCCTTCAAATAGATAAACTATATCCATACTTTTGGTAATTATCTTATACGATTAAATATAAATATATTGTTTACAAGTATGTTGTCTTTATTTGAAACAACTATATCAATAAATTTTATAATCTATATATTTTTTTTGAACGACAAATCTAACCTATTTCTATATTACTTCTAATTCCACCTATGTCTCAAACGTGATTTGATTTGACCCTCGACCTTAAGGAGGAGAGAATCAGCTGATAACCTACTTCTATTTTACTCATAATTTCACCTATGTTCCAGACGTGATTTGATCTTGAAAAGCTAGTCTAAAGAAACTTTCTAAAAAGTTAGCTTATAAATTACTTTTTGATTTAACAAACATAACAACATAAAAAAACTCAAAAAATAAACTAGTAATCAACCTTAGTTTTTCAGATAACAACCAACTTTTCAACTACCAACCCTAGTATTTCCTAGTGGTAGCCGATCACTACATTCATCAACGTTGAGTGGGGAAAAATAGATAAAGGGGATGGACTTGGGGGGGAGGGGGGGGGGGGGGGGAGATGGTGATGAGCAGTGGCGGAGTTATATGAGTCGTTGATGGTACTACAACATCCCTAAAAGTATATATATATATATATATATATATATATATATATATATATATATATATATATATATATATATATATATATATATATTATGTTATTATACACCCAACAAAAGAAATTGTACAATGTTTTTTAATATCTAAGATAAGATGACTACATAAAATATATATTAACAATGTTTGCACCTCCGTATCAAAATTCATGGTTCCACCACTTGTGATGAGTGACGACGAAACATACATGCAATAACTTTTCCATTAAATAACAAATTAGATAAAAAAAATGGTAAAATAGTCTTTTTGTGTAAGCGCAGTGATCATAGACGCAACAAAAACATATTCTAAAGATCTCCGAGTTAAAAAAAATTAGAGACCAAACGTATAGATTAACCCGAACCACAAGGACCGTTCATGTAATTTACTCATTTATATTTGTCATGGAGCCAAGCAGCACCAGGAGATTTCGTTTTCCACGAGGCCTATAAGGCTATAGGCATTACCGATTCTTGCTTAATTGGCAAACAAGGAAACGACAAGTCTACCTTTCTATATATTGCTATTATTGAAACCACAGTAATCTTCGGACTTCTACTCTCTGCTCAAGCTTATTATTCCACAGAAATCGTCTATCGCACTCAATCGGGTAATTTTGAGGGTTTAATGGTTTACATTCATGCAATTCAATATTCGCTTACAGCTCTTCTTGAAGTGTTATTTTTTCTGCATTTGTTATTGAGTAGACCAGACCAGAGGTTACATTGTTTGGTGTTTCTTCAAGTAATCTACAATACAAATACAAACTGGATGGTTTCTTGAAGTATTGGGTTTTTCTGCTTTAGTCACACTCGTTCAATTAATTTATCGTTAGTCGATCAGTTTGACATGTGGCTTATCACTTTATTGGTTTCTGCATTCTTAATTCGCATAAGTATCATTTGATTTGTGTTTTCGTGATACCCGCTATAAAAAAAAATTAGCATAATTTAATTTCCGGGTTCAAGAACTTGTTTCGTTTACATCTCTGTGATTGAGTAATTGTATTCGTTCTTTTTGTTTATTAATATTGTCTAACAGAAAAGCAAGTAACATTGTTATGTTATATTAGAGATTTATTTTAGATTAGGCATGTACAAATCCATACTGTTATCTTCATGCTTCTTCTAATACTTTTCCTTCATCATTTTTTTTTTTTTTTAGTTTAGATCAGACATGTAGTGATGTAGAAAGTCATATCTAATTGCTGATAAATTCATGAAACATTTTCTGCTTTATACCATAGTTTTGTTTTTTGTTTTATTTGACCACCTGGGTCATAACTGTTATGATGGTATGAAACTGATTATCTTGTATAATAAATGGGCAGATAAAGTGATTTTTAATAGTAATGGGAAATGCGACTCAACCCTATGCTGCCTAATTTCACGTTTTTTCATACACATTTTATCAAGTCCATCTCTTTGGCTTTTGATTTTATTAGTTCGGATGAAAACCTTTATTTAATGGAATACTGGCCAATAGATCTTCACAAGCTTCGCAGACTAGATTTTCATCAACTCAATTGGGTGCATTGTGAAAAGACAATGGAAGAATATTCATTGTTTCATAGCTTCTTGAAGCATGGTGCTGTGATTAAACCAGAGTCATGGTCCACCTCATCATCACCATACTCGAGATTTTTTGATACTGATATATACACCTGGAAAAGGTAGGTGTATTTCTTCAACATTGTGGTACTTCCCTCAAGATTGTTTGAATGTAACTCTCCTAGATGAGTGATATGGACTTGCTACCACTATTTTATTTTGTTTGTTTTTATCTTTTCATATGTTTGAACGATTATCGATATCTGTTTTTTTTTTTTTCAATCTATCGTGTAAACAATTAGGTGGGTATCCCCTCTTTGCGTCATATGGAACAGGTATCGGTTATCTTCCTTTTATAGTTTTATGTAATGAAAAACATTTTGGTTTTAATTGAATGTTATTGAGAGAATGGTGGTGCTAACAGGGATGGTGATCATGGATGTGGTAATTTTGTAATTCCGGGTTATGGTTTTAGCTAATGACCCATGATTATTAATTATGTGTATCGGTGTATGTTGTTCTTTTTCGGAGAATTATTTAACTTATACTTTCTAATTGTTGACACATCATGATTCATAGTTAAAACATTAATAGCACAAAAAGATTGGATTTTCATGTGATAAAGAATTTTTGGCACCACCACAAAGAATAAGAGGATTAGCATGACATGTCGTCATTAATGAGTCAATTGACTTGTGGCTAATACTCCAGGGCGCCATGTTTTGGCTTTGTCGCTGCACAGGGTCAATTTTTTTCATTATATATTTTTGTTTAAAATAAAAAATTATCATAAAGATAATGACTTTTTTTTTTTTTTTTGTTAGTCATGTGCTTTTGAAAATATTTAATTATTCAGGACCAGCCTGATTTAAGATATTGTTCATAAGCTACATCTTGAATTAATATCTATAATAATTATAGAATTAATCCCTGATTACTATCTATACCATTTTGAGTTTAATACCCAACGTTACAATCAATAATTTTCCATGAAGGACGTATTGAATTCCATTGGATCACTAAAATACAATGATGGGCTACAAACATTGGATCACTAAAACTAACGGGCTAACAAGCCAAACCCAATAAACAATAATACACAATACAAATATACGCTAACGGTCCCGTAGTCTAAACAGGAGATCTTGAACGGCCGTTTAGACTAGATCTAAAATCAAGAAAAGAAATTAAATTGATTCCTACTTTTTATACCTACAAATGTTCCTACCAAATAAAATTATGACAAGTGTCATCTTTCCATATTTTTTAAACCAAATCATTAAAACTATATTAGGAATATATAAAATACAATTAAATTGAATGGTGATTTGTCATAATTTTAGTGGGTATGAATAATTGTAGGAATAAAAGGTAGAAGACAATTTAATTTCTCAATCAAGAAACAAAGTAGAAGATAGCCCTTTGGTGAAAATGCCAGTGTATTAAGACGAAGATAGTATATGAAGAACACGAACTTGACCCAATTAAGGCAACTTTGTCTCGCACAAAGTAGATGTCAATCTCATTATGTTTGATGCATTGATGTTGGACCGGCTTAGACTACAAGTAAACTACGCTGACGTTATCATAGTAAACCAGAGTGGCAGTGAGCGGTGGGTAAATTAGCTCACGAAAAAAATTATGAAACCAACTCGTCTCAGCAACTGCATTTGCAACACCACAATATTCTACTTCGAAGCTTGATCTATAGATTGTGCTCTGTCGTTTGGAAGACCAAGATAGGAGATTTGGACCAAGAAACACAATAGTCGGAGGTCGAACGTCTAGTGGAAGGACAACCAGCCCAGTCAACGTCAGCGTTAGCAACGAGACCCCGTGATGACGAAGCATACAACTGTAGACCATGATCCATAGTACCAAGGATATAGCATAGAATACGCTTTAGAGCGATGAAATGAGTCTCTCCAAGGGTACAATAAAGAGTCGGATCGGATACCGGAGTGCCAGATCCATCAAACTTGGCGGATGAAAGGAATCCTCATTCGATACATTTGAACATTGATCTTTCTATGAGAAAGTGTAAATCCTCATTCGATATAGATGATGAAAGGAATTGTTACTTCACAAACCTAAACATTTAGCAGTAGCTGTAGTACATGATTTTGTCTATGGTGATCGATATGTAAAAACTTAATTTGAAGATTCTTGTGCAGCCTAGGGTTCTACAGCTTTACATTGAACTATAATCTTTAGTTAAACTAGTTTAATGCAATACTACTTAAGAAGTGCTAATAAGGCTACCTCCTAAATCCTGTTATTACTGCAAACATGATGCCATACCTTACAATCAGTTTTACATTTACTAATTACTATGCTTTATTTTATCCAGTCACATACAAAATAAGCTGAATAAGATGATTAACTTCACCATAGCCTACTGAAACAGCAATCTACATTAACTTTTGTTAGAAACAACATAATGGTTCTGATGATGGATGGGTGGAAGTGGAAGAGGTGCGTAGTATGTTCTTTATATGCCATAGGGACCAAATAAGTAATGTTTTTTCTGCACAGGGACCAATTTTGTGATTTTTTCTACATAGGGACCATATTGTAAGGCCTATCCCCAACCATTTATAACCGGACATAATAAAACCAAATTAATAGTACAATGCTATAACTGGGTCTGGGTGAAGGCATTTAGAAATGTCAAAAATCATACATGTTAAGTTGAAAATTTTATAATTGAACACCAAAAGGATTAGTCATGAGATGTTAAAAATAAGATAATGAATATGATAATTGGATCCATGGGTGAGTGGATTTTCAAAGTACATTTGTCCGATGGTTTCCTGAGTCATATCAATGTTTGAGATGACATCTGTTTTAGATAGCATTAATGCTCTTTTACAACAAATTAATTTCATATTCATTAGATTATTGCACTCTTCATTCTTTTCAAATTTGCCAAAGGTTATTTGAACTTTTGTTACAAATGTAGTCAACTTGCTCAAAATAGATGCTACATGTTTGTTTTACATATCTTTCAAAAATACAATACGAGTTGCTTGTTATCTAGTGATGGTTGTAAAATATGAGTGACTTTACTTGTGTTAAACATTATGTTGCAACAGTAATATGGTTTAATTATGGTTGTTTAATGTTTAGTCACCATTGTGGGGGATTATATTTTTGTTAATTTCGTTAAAAATGAAGAAACATTGTGTATAATTTTTTGCTCACATACATACCAATCATTATTCTATCGACATGATTTTTGGTGAGATGAATTTTGTACTTTATTGTTGTTGTTATTATATACATATTACATATCACCCATTCCATTACTTTCATCGACAGGCATCCCTTCACTTTCATAGACATGTCCAAAAAGCCCCTATGGTCTGGCTCTGGCCATCACCATCAATACCATCAACGATTATAACAAATAATACAATATATGTTGGCAAAATGCTAACTTATTACTATTGCAGTATCTTGTTTTCTAGGAGACCCATACTATCGATTGAGTCGATTAGTTAACAATTATTCCAACTGTATGTTGGAAAAAAAAAAGTGGGTTTTCCCAATTTTGAAGACAAACTATGAATCTTATCCAATCACAAAACATGTTCTCCGTGATAAGTTTGTTTTGGTATATTGCACTTACAAAAATAGACATCGGATGCATAAGAAAGTACCAAATTATGGAGATTTGAACGGTTGAATGACAAGTAACTAAACAAAATTTTGGTTTTGTTTATGTAATTAAAACGGAGTTAAAATCAATACCTAAACAAATTTTCGGTTTTATTTTCTGTTGAGTATTAATTTCATATAGTATTCTCATATTTACAGTATAAATAGAGTATTCTCCTATACGGTAACAATGAAGTGAATATGAATTGAACTCTCTACTTATCTGCCTTCTATTGCTGCATTTTCTAGTTGCTGTCAAATTAAAGTTCGACTCATGGGGCATGTAAGGAGTGATACTCTCAAATTAAAGGTCATGAGTTCGAGTCTCGTTAGGAGACATAGGTAGTTTTAAGAGTATATTAGTTTGTCTGTTAAAAAAAATCAAATTAAAGTTCAAGATTCTCTACTTAATCTAAAAACTTGTTTTCTTGGTCACCAATAATTCAAGGTCACACTTAACGCAACTAAAATCCTAATACATAATATGTAACCCTCTAAACTTTACGTATAGTTAACTTCATCAAAAACCATAATAAAAATTGTTTTTCTCACATGTCACGCATCAAATATTATGTAAATTTGTACGCATAAATGGCATTAAACTCCCCTTTCAAAATGGTAGTAGCAAAAACGAAATTAGATACTTGTGGTTTGATTACAAATTTGGCCTACAGATCCCACGACTTTACAACAAGTTAAAAGTCCAAGTGGGTCTCAAATTATTTATCACCATTAAATGAATACAACCCTCCCTAGAAATATTCTTTCTAGTCCTAAAATCCTCACTTCAAAACAATCCCACTTCCCAAATATTCTCCTACATGCCTTCTCCATTTTGTTAGTATTATTGCACGCAGTTTAATAAAAAGTACTTGTTTTATGATCCAAGATTCATCTGCATGGAAGTACTTCTTTAGAAAAGATTTAAATAATCAAATTAAAAAGGTAGCCTTTTAAGAAATGGGTGTTTGTTAGGCATTGGATATGTGACTTTGCATTGGCGGTTTTGGGGATTCAAGGTAGCCGTCAATTTCCCCCGACTTAATAAATGATTATACGTGCTTCTTTCACTTTGGTTCTTCTCTATATAATCATGTGTCTTTCCTTTTATAAATACATCCCTTTGGTTCTTCCGTACACAATCATGTGTCTTTCCTTTCATACATACATGCACATATACGATATATCGTATATAGACATAGATAATGATTATTCTTGCTTCTCTCAAACTCAAGACTAAAAAAACTATTTCACAATTTCAAAAACAGGTGTGACTAGAAATTTCCGAATTCAAGCAAATAGTTAAAAGAAATATAAAAATGATAATTAGTTATGATATAAGATGTTTAAAATAGGTATATTCATTGAATATAATGACAATGTGAAATAGGTTGGTATTATAGATGTCTAGGATGTCATTTCACATTGACACTGTTGCGGTGCAAAACCAATTACATACCGTTAAAAAAACTAGATGCTAACATATAAGACAATATGTAATCTCTTTTATTACCAATTGATTTTAGACAATGAAACCGCATTGTTCTTCTATGTTAAACATTGTTGGGCTAGTAGCGATATTAACAAATTATATCAATGCTACGACCGTAGCCCAAATGATGTGGTTGGTGCCGTAGGTGGCACACTCCCCGGTAATTCCTAGTCCAATAAAGTTGATCTTAAAACCTTGTATTGAAAGTCTTGCTAATGGCCCAGCTGGTCAGGTGAGCCTCGAAAGTATCTTGGTGGTATGAAAAAAGATTTGATATGATGAATAGTAGTTGAAAGAGAGACTAAGGGTAGAACTTAGGTTTCAGGGGATGATTGTTGAGGTGCAAACTCAATCTCATATTGGTAAAAAGAGAAATTATATGCTAGCATATAAGACAATGGTTAATCTTTTCTATCATTGATTGATTTTAAAAAATGAAACTTCATTGTTTTTCTATATTGAAGATGGTTGGATTAGTAATGATCCTAACACTATCTTTATTGATACGGTCATCTTAAATGCATTGCATCATATCTATTTATCTTTTGTTATATCTTTTAGGGTTTTTTTGACACATTTTAGTAAAACTGACAAATCGTTTTCTCGAAATTCTAAAATTGTTGTTTGGGTTTCGAACTTATTCTTGAAATTCCAAACACCTATTTAAAGTTAATTTTTCCCCAAAAATAAATAAATAAATAAAAACACTTGAAAGTTAGTCTGAAATTGATTTAAGAACAATTAGGTCATTATTATAAAACACAAAAAACTATGGGTTTTTATGGATGGTTAATCGAAACGAAATCACATTTCAGAAGATTAACTTGAACTATTGTTTCACTAATATCATAAATCTAAAACTAAACCTAAAAAACCGGTTAACCAAATTTCGATTAACCTCTTTTTCCGGTTTGGTTATCTGGTTAACTGTTTACAAATTAATTAACACGTTTAAAAACTTGGTTAATCTTTTTTTTCGGTTCGGTTATCTGGTTAATTGTTTACAAATTAACAAACATGTTTAAAAACTTTGTATTCTATTTTTGTTAGGATTTTTTTCTTACATTGAATATGAATGATAAATTAAAGATCTCTTTTTACGGAGTCTATGATTAACAATGAAAATTGGCATAAAAATATTATGATAAATACCACAGAACCATTAACAAAAAAATCGGATGAATATAATCGTATTTAATAAAAACGTTAGTTGATAATTGAAATACATTGCTCATTAAAAATACTTAAAAATAATAATTATTAAATAACATCAAAATTTTCTAATAAATAAGAATATAATAATAATTTTGAATGCTAAACGTAGCCTTGTAAAAAATAAAGATTCAAATTTCATTTTCTAGGTTAACTATCCGTAGCAAAAAAAAACGATAACAATAGAAAAAATTAAAATTTAAATACAAAAGTAACCGAACCGAAAATTTTACAGGTTTGGTTAACCGCACCGTCAAAAACAATAATAACTTAAAAATACCGTTTTTTTTTTAAAATACAGTTTTTTTTTTAATTACAGTTTTTTGAAAAATATATTTTTTTCAAAAATTCATGTTTTCTATAAAAAAAATTAAAAAATCTACATTTTATTTTAAAAAAAATAATGAAAAATACTATATTTAAAAATTTTTGAAAATTTTATTTATAATGTAAATTTTTAGACATTTATATTAATATATTAAATAACACAAAAAAAAATAACCATTAAAGGAGATTGAAACGATGACGATTATGTTCTTAATGAATTATTTTTGATACAATGTTCAACTTTTAGTTATCAGGTTCTCGAAAAACTATAAGTTCTCAACCGATGTTATATATATATATATATATATATATATATATATATATATATATATATATATATATATATATATATATATATATATATATAGGTTCAGGTTTATTTGAGACCATTCTAATTTTGTAACACCGTGAGATCAAATCTAAAAATAATTTTAAAATGCAAAATAAATGGAAAAATCCAAAAATTCTTTTTTTAAATATTATTTTCGGAACTTGAATTAACTAAAAAAAATAAAATAAAAATCCCGTTTTTTTTTTTTAAAGTACGTGAAATATTCAAAATAGAATATTACACTGACATATTCTAAAAAATAATTTTAAAATGCAAAATAAATGGAAAATTTTAAAAATTCTTTTTTTAAATATTATTTTCGAAACTTGAATTAACTAAAAAAAATTAAAAAAATCCTTTTTTTTTTAAATACGTGAAATATTCTAAATAGAATATTACACTGTACATATTCTAAAAATAATTTTAAAATGCAAAATAAATGGAAAAATCAAAAAAGTTTTTTTTTAAATATTATTTTCGGAACTTGAATTAACTAAAAAAAATTAAAAATAAATAAAAAAAATGCGTCTCACGGTCTCACAAAATTAGACCGTCTCACATGAACCTAACCCTATATATATATATATATATATATATATATATATATATAAAATTTTACAGAAACCTCATGAAGTATGTATATCGTATGTAGTTCTATAAACCTTATGTCCTTATCTACGATTCAGTTGAGCCCTGCTAAGTTTTTATGTTTATGTGAGGACGTTCATGGCGATTTTAGTCGTTTCTTTGACTAAAATGGTAATTTCGTGAAATTTGCTTTTTCTTTTCTTGAGTAACTATAAATACGCCAGCCGTGTTAGGCGTGAGATTCTCGTACTCCCCAGACATGGAGTCCACAATAAAATTTTCCATAGCAGTCGACTCCGACCACAGAGCCACCGAATTCCGGCCATTTTCTATCTCCTCCCCCCACATGCGCGCTTTCCACCTCGCCTGGCTCTCTCTCTTCTCTTGTTTCTTCTCCACTTTCGCCATCCCTCCCCTCCTCCCCATCATCCGTGAAGACCTCCATCTCTCCCCTTCCGATGTCGGCACCGCTGGAATAGCCGCCTTCGCCGGCTCCATCATCTCCCGTCTCGCCATGGGCCCCGCCTGCGACCTCTTCGGCCCACGTCTCGCCTCCGCCACCCTCTCCCTCGTGACCGCCCCCATCCTCCTCTCCGCCGCTTTCATCTCCTCTCCATTATCCTTCATCTTGCTTCGTTTCTTCGTTGGCTTCTCACTCGCCAACTTCGTAGCTAACCAGTTCTGGATGAGCTCCATGTTTTCCGGGTGCACGGTTGGATTAGCCAACGGTGTAGCTGCCGGGTGGGCTAATGTCGGGTCGGGTCTCACCCAGTTACTCATGCCGATTATCTTTTCTATATTAAACACAAATTTCAATTTAACACAGTCCGCTAGCTGGCGTTTTGCTTTTGTGGTGCCTGCCGTGTTTCAAGCAGCAATGGCGCTTCTCGTCTTGGCTTATGGTCAGGACCTGCCGGACGGAAAGTTCAAAACGATTAAAAAAGAGGAGAAAGATTCATTCGGGTTGTTTTTGAATGGGATAACGAATTACAGGGGATGGGTTTTAGGATTAACGTATGGGTTCTGCTTTGGAGTGGAACTGACGATGGATAACATAATTGCAGAGTATTTCTACGATAGATTCGGGGTGAACATGGAGACGGCGGGGGTGATAGCGGCTAGCTTTGGGTTTGCGAATTGGGTATCTCGGCCGACGGGAGGGGTGGTTTCCGATGAGTTAGGGAGGAGGTTTGGGATGAAAGGGAGGTTGTGGGGGCTGTGGGTGGTGCAGACGGTGGCTGGGTTGCTGTGTTTATGGCTGGGTCGAGTTAATTCGTTGTGGGGTTCGATTGTGGTGATGTGTGGGTTCTCGTTTTTTGTCCAAGCTGCGTCAGGACTTACGTTTGGAGTAGTACCGTTTGTTTCCAAAAGGTATAAATATCTTTGCATTTCTTTATTAGTATTTAGAAAACCAGGAACGTGACTCTATAACTGCCAACAAAGGTTGGATTTTTAGTTTATACGTGTTTGTTTTTGTTGGTGCAGATCAATGGGGGTGATATCGGGAATGACGGGAAGCGGAGGTACGGTGGGGGCGGTGGTAACACAACTGCTACTGTTTTCCGGTGACACCAAATTTTCGACACAAACTGGGATTTCCTTGATGGGTGTTATGATGATTGTGTCTACTCTGTCGCTGACCACCATCTACTTCCGCGATGGGGGTGGCATGTTCTGTGGCTCTTCCGACTACGACTACCAACCGCTTGCCTGAGGTCAGACCAAACATGGGATAAAAGTTTAAAACCAATGACCAAGGATATGTTCTTTTAAGGAAAAAGATTGATTGGAGTCATCTAATATAATTAGATGATGATGGGGTTAAAGAAAACAAACGGGCGGATAGGATTATTTTGTAAGAATTTATGGATGGTTATATGAATTGTTTGGATTGGTCGGTTTTCTATAAAAAATTCCGTTGCCGGGACTTGAACCCGGGTCTCTCGGGTGAGAGCCGAGTATCCTAACCAACTAGACTACAACGGATTGTTGATTACTTATTCTATTTTATAATAAATAAATCGGTAATTTGTATGTAGCTGCAGTCTAAATTTAAAATAGATTCCAGCATTTTTTTTTCCGAACCGTGCTAATCTAATCCTAAACCACATGAATGTTTTAAACGAGGATGTTTTTAACTCTTTAAAATGAGGAACATCTTTTCTGACTTCTAAAGTTCTAATACCGCTGTAAGTCTTTCATTTTTTAACTTACTTCTCTATTGTTTAGTAAATCATTATGACATATTAACATCAATGATGTGATCACAATAAAAGACAAAGTAATATCATTTTAGTCTCCTTACTTTATGGTTTCTCTTTATCTGTTGTGTATTATGGTTTCTCTTTGCTTTATTTGTTAATCTATCTCTCTGTACGTTACATAAACAATATGCTCCCTTACGAAACGTTATCTGCTCTTTTGGAATGATCGTTAACCTGATCACCAAAAGTAATCATATGTACCAACATATTCTTGAATGATTCTGATGAATGACCCTCCCTATTCTAATATTCTTAAACAGTAGGTAAATAAACAATATGTATTGCTTTCAGAAAACTCAATGGTGGATTTTTGGTAATTCGTTATTGATCTTGTTTCACAAAAACAGTTTATTAAGATTTTATTTATTTAAAAGACATCAGAAACACGATTGACAATCAAATATTTCATCAAGTTAAGTCCAATCAAATATTAGATTCCCATTCAAACCAACTTATCAAGTATCAATCAAGAGCCACTCACCATGCCAATTAATATCGTCAAACTCAAGAAAAAAAAAAGGTCAACGGACACATGAACATCAGATTCGTTAAAGTGGTGCCAATTAATATCTGCAACTGGAGAGTGTGAACCTTAATTGTCGTTACAAAATTCATATCCAATTACTACTTACTAGTCGATCCTGAAACAAAGAAATATGAATACCCTCAAGTCCATCTAGTACAAACAAAGTAGGTCCCTCAAAAGTTTCAAGTACAAAACAAATTCAAAAAAAATAATAATAATAATAATAAATGTCCCAGTTTCAACAACAAAAAGAATAGCCGGACCTCTGAAAATCCATGTGGCTTCCACCCAAGATTATGGTGCTCCGGCATAGGAAACAGGGGGTATTCAACTGAAAAAAAGGTCAAAAGGAGCAACAACAATATAAACAACCATACATAATAGTCATAATACATTCACGTTCTCAATATCATGTATTCAAATTTACTTTAAAGGAATCATAATAATAATATAATCATAAGTGTTTTGAGTTTTGAGTTTTGAGTTTTGACAGACAGACGTGGAACACTTTGTGGTTATATAACATTTAATTAAGATAGACTTGACGTACCATTTAGCTGGCTGTACAACTCTGACTATTATCATACCCTTAGACTCAGAACAAAAGCTTTACTCTTTATTTTTACTTTCATCTGATTCTTTATCAATCTCCATTTTTTCAACCTTTTCAGATTCCCCATCTCCAGGTTTTTCAGCATCTGAATTTCCTTTGGAAGTGGATAGAGGAGTTTGGTTGCTACTGCTAGATTTCATCCATGAAAATTGCAAGTTATGACCATTCCAGCTTTTACCACTCAAATACGCCTTCTCAGCTGAATGTCTTGTCGTGAAATATACACGAGCTCTTCCACTATCGTTATTTCCACCATCACTGGGCCCTACAACATCATCCAACTCCACCTTCGACAAATCACCAAACTGAGAAAAATGTTCCTTCAAAACTGCAACCTAAACAAACAAACCAAACCATAAACAAAATGTCTTTTATCTATTAACCTTCCATTTTATATTTATATTATATAAAAAACTTACATTGGCAAGATCATTTGGTAGAGTTGAAACAATCTTAAAAGCAGTGGGACGGTTGTCCAGTTTGAACCGATTCGTGACAACCGATGGATTAATCGGCATCAATGGTCGTAATGATGGTTTCAAAACCGGTGTTTCTTGCATTGCAATTGCATTACTTGATTTACAACTGTGTTGAACACCAGACTCCATAGATTTGCTACCATTATCGATTACTTTTTCAGGATCAATGGAACTTGAAGTTGCAGCTTTTTCAGAATTATCAGCTACACTTCCAAGTTTCTGTCTTTTCGCCACCTGTTCACCTTCCGTCTCCCCTTTTACACCTGTAGCCTGAAAAAACAACAAAATAACCATGTTACTATATACATCGCTTCATAAGCTAATGCATATTGCAATATTGCATAACAAGATAAAATAATTGTTTACTTGTTTTGCAAGTTTGTCTAACTTGCGCCTAAAGTCGTTCCTTTTCCGATCAAGCATTTCTTGCTTTTTGCGAAGCTCCTCTTTCAAAACCTCTAAATTCTCCAGCTTCTTTTGTGAAGGTGGAGGGACTTTGGGGGTGTTGATGATCAGGGGCTTTGGGGGATCAGAAGAAGGAGCAGCAGATGTTCCATTATGTGATGTTGTTGATGAAACTTGTGGGCCACGTGGAGGTGTTGGAACATTACTATTATTATACCCATTGATAGGAACATTATCACGATTAGCCCAAAATAACCTAATGAAGCGATTACCCATTACAGCATCAGGTGCTGTTAAAGCAGCTTCTGCTTCTTCTCCTTTGGAAAACTGGACAAAAGCACGATCCGTGTTTATAGGAATGTGGATATCGATAACTTCCCCAAATTTATGAAAATGTGAAAATAGGGATTCCCTTTTGTTTTGTTGGAGGGGTATGCCACTCACAAATACTGTTCGTTGTGCTTTCTGTGTAGGCTTTCTGACACTTTTCCCATTTATGTCATTTCGTTTATGGAGGTGAACAACTTGACCACTATTTGATGGGTCCTGTTTTTCAATTGTCTCGAAATTTGAAGGGATTGGTTTTGAGGTTATATTCTCTTTGGTTTCTTTGTTTTTTGTACTTGTGATCTTGGATACCATATGTTCATCAGACCCAGATGGGCCGGATGGGCCAGGATCCAATAAAGGCCTGTTTTCCTTCACATTGGATTGATTTATTGATTGTAATGCAGGTGATGTTTGAGAATCGTTACCCCATAGAGGCTGATCTGGATCATAAAAGTCAGCTCCAACACTTGGAGAAGGATCAATTAATGCATCATTTAACTCATGTGCATTAGCATTGCCACTGACTCCACTTTTCCTAGTCTTGCCACGTGAAGCTTTGAATGAGGTTGTTGGGGCACCAGGGGCAGGTAAACCTCCTGCCCCAGATGGTGCTCCGGGCAGATTTGCATTTTGAAGCGATACAGGGAGATTAAACTGTGAAAGGCTCTGCAAGTTGTAAAATAATAGCAGTTTCAGATAAATGTAAAGACAATAATAGTATGCTATAAATAAAGAACATGTCATACCTGAACATCTTCAACAACGATACGATTGACACCATGTTCCATTGGGCACATATCACCTCTTAGGCAAAAACCCTGTTCTTCAAAGTCTCTACACCGCTGACGTGGCAGACCCATTCCCATGTTCATGGAGGGATTAATGGCTCTATATGTTCCTTGTAAACCAAGGGTATGTAGTGTATGTGTATCAATACCACCATTTGGATTTGGTATACCTGGAACCAAACCAAATGCACTCCAAGATGGACCATATGCATTTGAAACACTTGGTAAACCCCTTCCACCAAACATACCAGGGGGTACAGATCCTTGTTGACCTATTCTAGAAGCAATATCAACAGAGTTGAATCTTGGATCATGTTGATTCCAGTTTCCTCTACCCCTCATTGGGCCAGGATCCCTAATTCTCTGGTTCAAATCCAAAGGTCCTTGTCGTCTTTTGTCCATAGGGTTGAAATTGTAATTTTTCCATGTGTCATTCGAATGGGAACCTTGCTCCCTGTAAATATGCCCATTTTCAAAAGCTTTGTTTCCTCTTCTGTATGGCTTATTAGTAAATACTTGTTCCATGGAATCTCTTTCCAGTGATTGAGACCTTGCATCATCTCTTCTACGATGCTTATGGTTGCGATCATCATCATCATCATCACTGATTTCTTTCTCATTAGGATTGCTTTCGGATACAGAAGGTGAGCGACCTGGTTCATGGGCTGGAACTTTAAGCTCCATTGAGTGTTTCTGATCGCTTATTTTATGGTTGAGAAGATGTAACAGTTACTCGTGGAGCCAATGAACCCACTGGATCAACCTGAAATATTCTCAGAAAGGATGTCTCCTGTAAGTAACATTAAAACCTTTACCGAATATGAGATAAATTTCAAAATAACAATGTTATTTGCTTCTTCTGAAAGACCGCATCAGTCATCAGATGCTGTTATTCAGAATTGAGACTTGCAAAAGTTCTCCAAATCCCTAAAAGCATCTATTGTTAGCTTTAGCAGCAATTATTACCCATCAATGATGGATGAAACATATATTCACAATACAAAAAATGGTTATTAGATGCGTGGAGGGAGGATGATAGATAGAACAACACTCTTAATGGAAAAATGAACATGAACCGAATATGAGAACTTTCAGTTTCTTCTTCACTATCTACAAGTTTATTTCCCCAACGTTAAACATGAAATTGGAAACTGCAGACTGGTTCTCGAGGAAATTGACCCCCAACTGCTGTGCCGCAACACTCTATAGACATCATCTATCTAAAATATAACTCTTAGCATAATCTACATTCAATTTTTGCAGTCTAGGAGATGCTGAGTGATCCTATACAGACAATACAAAATGAACTACGTAGTATCTTATGCAGCAATTTCATCAATAGGATCAAATCAATAGATCGCATAGAGTTCCAAATCAATCAACAATCATATATGATATGCCCTAACAATTGTACAAATACAACAAAATTTTATAAGAACATAAGAAACTAACCTCAGTCTAACGATTTCCCTTATTAGGGTTACGATTATTTGTGTGCAAATAATATATTATAGCGTCCCGAGCTTCGGTTCGTCTAATTAATGGCGGAGCTTACGTTTTACTTGTGTACGTATACGTGATTGTCTGTGTATATCATCTTCTCCCTCCCCCCTCTCTCTCTCTCTCTCTGTAAATTCTGTAGTTTCTCTCTCCAGGACGCAGGAAAGGTTTTACAGATAGGAAAAGAAGAAAAGGCTATGGTAAAAATTTAACAACTCAAACCCTCGTACTTTGCAATATGAACACTGTTGATTTAGAATTTGGCAAATTTAATATTTCGACCCTCCTAATTTGTAATATGAATGTTGGTTGCAAATTTTCACATATATCAGACTTCTAAGGTTGTGTTGTGTTTAGTTACACAAAACAGTTTTTATTTTTTGTTTTTTGTTTTTGGTTTTCGTTTTTTGTTTTCAATTTTCATTGGAAACTTTAGAAAATATGTTTACTTAAAACTTATTCTTTTTTTCATTTTCAGTTTTAGAAAATTAAAAAATATTTTTAGATACTGGTGAGGAGGTAATAGTTTCAGTAGTGGTGGTGATGGCAGCGGTGGCAGTGATGGAGTAGTGATGGTGGTTATCATAGGTCGGTGATTGCATGAGTGGTGGTAGGTACATGGGCAGATGAGTTTGTAGGGCGGGGCTTAAGAGTGGATGGGTGTGGATGGATAGTGTAATGTCCCATTTTCACAAACAAAATTTTCATTTTTAACTAAAGCAAAACATCATTTTCATAAAAACCCAAGTTAAGAAAACGCATTTGTTCGAAATACAATTATTTGAAAATTGGAATAATATAAGTTAAATGTGGAACTACTATGTTGTTGACGAATGTGTACAGTCACGTCTTTGCCTTCCCATGATCATCGGAAGTACTTGAAAAACATTAAATCCACAACTGTAAACCAAATCTTAATGAGTTCCCCCAAAATATTACACACTACAATATACATACAAGCATACATGTATCGACCATCAGTCTATAATTGATATTCCCCTCACACATGCACACATCAACCTTCAGTACATGACTGGCCCGCCTCTCACATATATACCATAAACTGGTACCCCTTGACCTTCAGCATCACTTGGCTAGCACGAGTATCTGGGCTTACCGCGTACAGTAGGACTGCATTAACTCCTCTCACTTACACAAAACAACATATAAGTAAACAAATACACTTATACACAATCACATAATACAAGCAACTGAACAAACTAGTATACCTACCTAGCATGTCCACTTTGCACAAGGAAACACTACTGCTAACTACATTGCAATAGTGAATCTCCAAATAAATGCATAGTTGTATGTAATCATAGATAAGATAGACAGTCAAACAAATAATCTTACTCTAAAGCCACAACCAAACAAGGAGCATGCAAGAAAGCCTAAAGCGAGAGCTCTCATGCTATCTTACATAATTACATACAACTCCTATGGCATTTATCATAATGATCACTACCTTAACAATACTCAACCCAACATAATACTACTCCTATATCATATAATGAAAGAATATACACTGCAATACATAGTATATTGAGGAAACTCACCTGGATCGAAGACCCATGGAAGCACAGTAACACACTCACTCCTTGCGCTAATCAATCCCAAGAACCGACTAGCACCAAACAGAGATCAATCCTTAATCAATAACCTAAGGCCTTCAAGTTTGATCCAAAGTCAAAATTGTCAAAAGTTAGTGGTTAATGGTAAACAAAAGTCAATGGTCAACTAAGTCAACAGCCACCATAACTTGGAGACCTCTTGGCCACGTTGTGGGCATAACTGGACAAAACAGTCGACATGTTGGACACCATCACGTTGTCGTCTTGGTTTCTAGCAGATTGCATTTTCTTAATTGAGAGCTTAATCCTTACAGATCTAAGCCCATAACTTCATATTTAGACCTTTTCAATGACTTAGTGGATAATTTCCAAATTTATCCATTAGGGCTTCATCACAATGAAAGATCTACAACCTTAAGTCCCTTAAGCCCTTAATAAGACCAAAACTTGTGCATAAACATAAGGTAACTCTAAACATGACTCCTTTCTCATTTATTAGAAACCTAATGACCATTAGAGATCCATTAACTAGCTCTGGAGTTCCTCAAACTCTCACACCATGACCAAATCCTTTAAAATGAACTCATACTTGAAACAAGAAGAATAAGGGTCAAGGTATGAAATTTATACCTTAAATAATGCAAAAATAAGAAGATGATGATGGATCCAAGCCAATTCATTCCTTCCTTTCACCAATATGAGCTTCCATCTTCCTCAATCTTCATAAATATCCAAAGAATAAGCTCTAAATTGTCACGCCCCGAACCAGGATGGTGGAAACATCCGGAGGCGGATGACGTCATTGTATAGTATCATAAAAATTGAATATAGATGAAACATAACAACCTAAAATTGTTGGATTATGTGTCTAAGACCATAACCATTCCGGTATGTACTTGACCCGATTACGAGCATGGTCTTTTTGGGTTGCCTTCGCCATAGCAACTGATAAGATGAACTAAGGAGAAAGAGAATTAATTATGATTTATTAAATATATTATAAGAATAATATGTTAAAGGAGAAATTATATTGTTTAATTAATATTAGTTTAAAATTAATTAAGAATTAGTTTTGTGACTAAAAGAGATTAATTAAATAAAGGGGAATGATATTGCAATTATATGATAATTGCAATTAGGCGATGAATTCCTAATGGAAAGGGGATTTGATGAAATCTATGGGAAGCCCATATAGATTTTGTCCAAGGGCTTTTTAAAAGGACACCATGAGTTGCTTAAGGCCTAAGCAAAGAATTAGGATTTACCTGAAACCCTAGCAGTCCACACAAGTATAAAAAGGACCCCTAGGGCTCCCAAAAACGTGGCTAAGCATTCTCTAGTAGATATTGGACGTTTTTTGTGTTCCTCCTACTTCTCCTAAGTCATCTTGTTGCTCATGGTGTTTGTGACTCCATTAGAGATGCAACATTTGAGGCACTAAGCTTTCAAGAGTCAACATCAAGGAGATTTGTGATTGTTATTGCTACATAACAATCAAGGTAAAATTTAAACCCTTTATTATGATAATATCGATTATGGGAAATCTTCAAATAAGTCCCAAACTTTTGGGTAAAGTTACACTTTTGTCCAAACATTTTTTTTTTGAACAAAACAACCCATAAAATCGGGTAAATCGAACATTTTGGCGTTATGTTACCGGCAACCCTCATTTAGCCGGTTAAATTGGCTTATGTGGCAAGGAGTTGCTTACGTGGGTTTAATCGATCTCATTTACACACATACATACACAATACAACTTACCTCTCTCATTTCACTTTCTCCCTCCCCCTCAGTAAACTAAGGTTTTTTACCCCTGTGCAGTTGAAATCATGGATGACATCCATGATTTTGATACAATAGATGTGGAGCTGGATGCGTACTTCAAAAAGAAATAAACTTCCTGATGTAAAGACGAATTTCTCAATATTTTTATGTGAAGAAGACGATTATGAGGCAGTAGATGATGCTCAAACTGAAAATGATGCTCAAAATGGAAACGATTGTGACATCCCCAAAAATCACGGCCAGAAAAGACCGATTTTGTTTATGCTTTATAAAAATCAGAGTACTTCATTTTATAAAAAGGTTGCAGAATTTGTTCCCAGAAAAACATGGTAAATACGTTATTAAAACATTTTTGAAGAAACGTATTTATTTCATTTTAAAACGTTTGGGATGTCATCGTTAATACAGGAACATAAGCATAAACAGAACTTACAATTATTCACACTAGTGGTCTACATCTCTTTAAATCTCTCAGTGTAATGTCACTTCATATCAACACCTGTGATATAAATAAACTGAGTGGGTCAGGTTGGGAAACCTGGTGAGCACATAGGGATTTCAATCCCACAATGTTATACCATATATATAGTTTAAAATTCACAAAATATACAATTTCACCATACATATATATATATATATATAAACAACTCTTATCCCACCCCGTCGATCCTCGCAACGAGGCTATCCATACTCTCGGACCTAAGATTAGTCGTTTTACCTACTCCATACTCTCGGATCAGAAATGAACGAATTTACCAAATCCATACTCTCGGACTAGGGACGAATGACTAATCCATACTCTCGGATTAAAGATGAATGATTATGCCTAATCCATACTCTCGGACTAGGGACAATAGCTAATCCATACTCTCGGATTAACGACGAATGATTATGCCTAATCCATATTCTCGGACTAGGGACAATGACTATGTCTAATCCATACTCCCGGATAAGTGACATATACTAACTTCTATTCTCTGAGTTTAACTCACTTGTACTCGTAAGAATATACTACCCAATATTTCTCATATGTAATTTAGGTCTACTCTTTATCCTAAATTATCAAATATAATCATGTATGTTCTTTAACACGAATTTCAAGCAACATCAATTAACTCGCACATAAACATATAATTAATACTTCAATCAATACTTGTATTAAAATCATGTTCATGAAAGGGACTATGCACTCACCTGAGAAGGTGGTGACTCGGTACTCGGACAGCGCTTCGTTTACTTTAAAATAATTTCCTTCGTCGAAACCTAGTATTATCACCAATAGATTTTAGTCTATTATTCGTCGAGACTAATTAATAGTCTAGCTATTATTAATATTATATAAGCGTTAAAAAAATACTTACATAACCCATAATAATAGCCCAAGTATTTATTATATGTTCTTAATAACGTTAATATAATTAAATAAAAACTATATTAAAAATAGCGTAGGCGTAGCTCACTTACAGCGGGTTTTATAGAGAACCAGGCTTTGCTTGGAGCAGCGTTTCCGAGCCGAAAAGCTCTTCTTCTCGGAGCCGTCGAGCACTCCGGGGCTTCCGCCTCGTGCTAGGGAGGTTCCCTAGGCTTTTCGGGGGATTTCGGGGCTAAAGAGAGGTTCTAGAGAGAGAGTAAAGAGAAGAAAGAATGGGAAAGGTGTGAAGAAAATGAGGGTGGGAGAGGTGGTATTTATAGGGTGAAAATGGCTGAACTTGGTGCCACATGTCACCATCTAGTGGCAAGACTTGGGGAGAAAGCAATAGCCAAGATTGTGCCACATCACCCATTTTCGCACAACACACTTCCGACTTCTAAAATCTGTAACTTTCACATACGACCTCCGTTTTTCATGTTCTTTATATCCACGCGTAGGTAAAAATAATTTCTACAACTTTCATTTTGACTCCGTCGGCTAATTCTCAACCGATCTTAAATTTAACAGTACGAGGCGTTTAGACTGTTAAATGACCGCGAAGAATTCGTAACTCCTTCATACGGACTCTGTTTTCGTCTGTCTTTTTACCGTTGAGTTCCTATTAATGAGATCTTCAACTCTCATTTATTTCACATAAGCCAAAAACCGCTCGAACTAAAATTCGAGTTTCGGGCTGTACACTGCTAAGCCGAATCTTAGAAAAATCATAACTTCCTCATACGAAGTCAGATTTGGGCGTTCTTTTTATCGACGCTCTTAGTTTAACATATTCTACGACTTTTGTTTAGATTGCTAAGGCTAAAAAGTCTTCTATCGTAAATTCACTATTTACGTCTTCCGGTGCCGTGCCGGTTTTGCCGTAAAACTTCGGCGGGCCATAACTTCTTCGTTATAACTCGGATTTCGGCGTTCTTTATATGTACGGAAACCTTGTGACATATTATAAAAATTGGTTAAGACTAGTCATTCTAAATAATCTTTTGTCGAAAAGTCATTTTTGACCCCTATTGCCTCTAAATTGACTAGCCCGGATCTGCGGGCGTTACAACGATGCTCAAACTGGTATCACTAAAGAAGAATCAGATGAAAATTATCTGGAAGGTAGTAACAAGGAAGGTAGTGATGAGGAATTTTAGTATTCCACCCACAATCCAAAGGTAAAATGGAACAAAATGAGACCAATGCTTAGTGAAAGGTATGAATTCCCACATGAACTGAAATTGTGATTGACCAACTATGTTGTTAGTAAGGGTTTTCAAATCTGTTTCAAAAAATGTGATAGTGTTAGACTAGTGGAAATATGTGGAAGTGATCCATAGAAGTGTCCGTTTGTGGTTAAGGCTTCTTGGAAGAGTACTGAAAGGTATTTCCATGTTAAAAAGATGATAGACATTCATAAATATGTTAGGAACTTTAACAATTCAATGCTTATGGATCCTACCTGGTTAGCTAGGAAATTTATGAAGGAGTTGATCAGGAAACCTAATTTAAAATGCAAAGAGATGCAGAAGGAGTTGATCAGGAAACCTAATTTAAAATGCAAAGTGATGCAAAGAGGTGAAGGAGTGGATCCTACCTGGTTAGCTAGGAAATTTGTGAAGGAGTTGTTCAAGAAGCCTAATTATACAAAGTAAATTTCATTGCAAAATTTCATGGTCAAAGTGTTATAGATCAAGGATGAGGGCACTATCATTAATTCATGGGAATTTGAGTGACCACTACGTAAGAGTTTGGGATTATGGGCATGAGATACTGAGATCCAATCCAGACAACACAGTTAGGATTACAGTTTACTATAAACCCTGATAATACCACAACATTTCATAGATTCTACATTTTCTTTAAAGCAATAAGAGATGATGGAAAAGGGCATGTCGTAGAGTAATAGGATTGGATGGTTCTTTTTTGAAGGGACAATGTAAGGGTGAATTATTAACTGCAATAGGTAGGGATGCCAATAATCAGGTGTATCCTATAGCTTGGGTAGTTGTTGATGTAGAGAAAAAGAACAACTGGAAATGGTTCCTAGATTTGGTTATTGATGATCTTGGATTGCAGGGTGGAAAGGGTGTGTATGTAATTAGTGATCAACGCAATGTAAAGTAACTATCTCTTTATTTTTCATTATTTACAATAGTGTATGGTGTTGCTAATTAACTTTTTTCATGTTATAGGGTCTTGTTGAAGCTAGTAAGGATATTCTACAATATGTTGAGCACAGGCAATGTGCAAGGCATATCTATGCCAATTTCAGAAAAGTTTATAGTGGAGTGCAGTTCAGAAACATGTTTTGGGCAGCTGCAAAATCTACCGCAGAAGGAGATTTCAAGTTTAATATGGAAAAGGATTAGGGAAATAAGTTATGGTGCTTATGATCATCTCATGGCAAGGGAACCAACTTCATAGTGTATGGCTTATTTCTCTACTGGCTTGGCTTGTGAGGCTGTAGAGAATGGGATTACTGAGTGTTTCAATGCAATCATTGTAGACGCACGAAATAAACCTTTGCTGACTATGCTTGAAGAGATTAGGCTTTACATGATGGAAAGGGATTTCAATCTAAAACAAGAGGCTGAAAACTGGTTTGGTGAAGTTTGTCCTTCCGCGATAACAAAGATGGAAGAATTTAGAGAAGACATTAAGTAGGTATTCTCAATTGTTTTGTTTTTACATGTTCTATATTATGTGTTTGCATCTTATGTTATGTCTTATATGTTTGCAGAAGTTGGCATGCAGTTCCAAGTGGAGTGAATGAATATGAAGTAAGGAATGGGTTTCAAAACTATGGAGTTAACTTGAAGGAAAAAATATGTGCTTGTATATTATGGGAACTTTCAGGAATACCTTGTGTGCATGCACAAGTGGCAATATTGTACACCAATCAGAATCCAGTTAAGGTGATTTTGGTCCTAGATGCATGTTTTATGGGTTGATTTCGGTTTTGGATCCCCCATGGAAGGGTTTTCGGCCTTAGTGGGGTGTTATGCTATAATTCCTAAGAAATTGTTTAATGTGTGCTTTCTTGTTGGCTTGTCCATGCTAATTACAACATGGTCCCTCGAGACTATATATATATATATATATATATATATATATATATATATATATATATATATATATATATATATATATATGCAAGCTTGTAAATCAATGCCCTTATGGCTTTTAAATGTTTTATTGCAATAGGGTTACATCATACATTGTGGATATCATTATACACGAGACTCCCTTAGACTTTGTTTGACCTAAAACTTTCTAGTTGTCACATAAATCAAGAAAACAAATCTCAAACATGCATGGAGGCTAGGTTTTCGTGTTGGAGGTTGAGTAGGATTCCCTAATCCATGAGTTAAAACCTTTAAATATGAATAAAAAACTAAAAATCATGGGTTTGGGCTACAACGGTTTCCACATTGTGAAGTGACTCTTGTCACATCGTGGCGACCATCAGATATGCGTTCCTTATAATCGGCATGTCACGCCATGGTCATCCATACATCACTTTGTAGCAGTAGGTTTTCCCCAAAACCTTATCTTTGATCCCTTTAAGCCGTCCACTATTTCATTCTAGAAATCGGGTGTTACAAATATGCTTGTTTATCAAGACCTTGTAGATAATGTTTAATCGTGCCTTCTTCAGTTTTTGGTTGCATTAACATATCGCTATCTCGGTCCAACAAACAAATCCATCAAATGAGATACAAGTTTGATATTATTTTCATTATTCCTCGTCAAGGAATCTCCAGAAGCTACCACCAGAGAAACCGTTTTCCTTCAAATGGAAATAAATGTTTGGAATCTTATTGACAATTAGAAATCATTGATCGCAAGCGGCTAAACAATCCTTAAAATGAAATATAGCGACCGATCGAAGGGTGAAAACAAATACACACTTGATGGATTTGATTTGATCAAATATTTAATAAAATTTTAAAGATAGAGAGAGAGAGTGTGTGTGAGTGAGTGAGTGAGAGAGAGAGAGAGAAATAGAGAGAGAGAGAGAGAGATGAGGATAGAAGAAGGAGAAGTTGACGTCATTGAAGGAGAAGTGGGTCAAAGGAGATAGGGTCAAGGGAAACACGTCTATGTGGAAAGGAATTATTAGATTAACTTTTAAAATTTCCAAAATGAATATTTAAATCCAAAGTAACTATTTAAACCCAATAAAAGGTTAACTTATGCCCCCATAAAATCATAAAATAATTTTGACCACATAAAATCATAAAATAATTTTGAGAAATATTTAAACGAAAACCTGAAAATTCCATATCTAAAAATTCGATGAAAACCCTTCTATTATAGATTCTTAGAATATAAGTAATAATCCCATAACAAACATTATATCCTACTTCTAATGAAAAAAAGTAGTTTTAGTGTCACGTGCCATCTTTTCTCAGCCCCATTTTAACCAAGTGAAATATCATTTTTGCCATTCTCCTCTCCCGGAGTCAAATAAATCATAGTAAAGCATCCCAAAATTGAAAAATGTAAGCACGAAGTTTAGTGAACTCCCCCAAAATACCACATACCATACACATATCACATAATCACATAACAACATATCATGGGCTCCGCCCTGCTACATCAGGCCCCGCCCGACATCAAGCCCTAGCCGACATCAGACCATATCTGGCATCGGGAAAAGATCAATATACGTATAAGCACATATACTAATACAAATAAACATAAGCATAATCACCTAATCATAGACATATAAACATTCCTCGGGCCCCACCCGGCATCGCACCGAGATCCATATGGCATAGAAACATTCCTGGAGAACCGCCCCAGCATCGGAACGTAGTCCGTAAACATAAAGATACAACCACATGCAAGAATCACAAAGACATCAAGCATACAAACATTCATCGGGTACCCCCTGACCTCGAGTCGAAACCCAGGAATCATATAAACCTACATCGGGCCCTGCTCGGCATCGGACCTTAGTCTGGAACATACTAACATACATACACGAGCCAACATTGGTGTTTTCGAACTGTTCCTACTGTAGGAAAACTCACCTCAAATGTCGGGTGAAATAGTTGAACGTCTCTACTCTTGCAACCGACTCTACTCACGCCCTATACAAAAACAATCCCTTAGATACCATTTGTGACGTTTCCATTTTCACGGTCAGAAAAGGACAATTTCATTTATGCTTTTATAATAAAATCAGAGTAATCTTTCAAATAAAAGTGATGTGGAATTTGTTCCCAAAACAAAATATGATAAAAAAAAATTATCAAAGCATTTCTTAAAGAAATGTAGTTTCATTTTATTACAAACTTGGGATGTCAACATCGATACAGACCAAAAGCATAAACAGTACAATATAGGTCATACAACATTTATTTACATCTACTTGCCTATAATCCAAAATCCCTCATCATCATCCAACTATGTTCTTGTTCCATTGCCTGTAATACAGAAAGCTATCTGGGTCATTCTTGTGAGTCTGGTGAGCACATAGGGTTTTCAACCCATAATAAATAAATTTATTAATTTCATCAACCAACAATAACCCTGATTATCCATTTCCGTTATCCTCACTTTACGTTACTAAACACCTATTATAAGGGACCTAGCCTAAGGATCATCATCGGGATGGAAAATACTACTAAGGGGATTCCTCAACCATATATGTCCACAAGGTAACCATGAGGGGGATGGAGTACATCGGTGAACACATCGTTCACAACCACCTACAGGTTGCAAGCCTGCTAGCGTTCTACTAGACTGTCTAGAATAGTCTGTGGTCGTCATCTATACTTCGCTAGATGACTGGAACATCGTCAACGTCGAGGCCTCTCATCATTTTATTTCAGCACACATCAACTATTTCATTTGCCCATGTTTTACCAAACATATTTGTAGATAAAAATACATATACAGTTTAAATCATTTAAAACATGTATAAAACGTTCATTCAACATAGATATCAGGTAAATAGATAATATGCACACATAACACGTAATCTATATAAAATACTTCATATATACGTGTAAGATGAAACTAACTATACACTCACATTAGTAGCGTGAGTGGATAGAATCTAACTAGAAACGGCCAACGGTTCGTGATCGTCGGGCTCGGGATGTGGAACGCCTTCAACAAACAAGAGAGAGAAAGATGCGTTTTTGTAACCAGAACAAAGAAGGCGAGCCTTCTATTTATAGTCCAAAATTTGGATTCTCACGTAGTGAGCCATGGCGATCACCTCGTAGCTTCGCCATCTGCGTTCTAGGCTCGCATAGTGTCCGTTTGACTCCTCACGTCGTGAGAAATCCATTGATCACATCATGAGCTTTTGACTTATCATCCCGTAGACTTTCCATGCATCTTCTATCTTGAAAATGTGGCATATTGACTCCTCACACCATGAGTATTGTGAAGGGTTTTGAGCATTCTAATTCTCCTATGGTGTACATGCAACCCTAAATACCTTAAATCTATGTTTTCTCTATTGTACATGCAAACTTGAACTTTCCAAAGTATTACCCTAACTAGCATACAAAACATTGATACTTGGGTAATAAAACCAGTTAGAAGACATACCTTTTATTGTAGTTGGAAGCCTTGGACCTTTAAGAACTTAGTGCCCTAAGTTTTGCACCTCAAATGGAATCGCACAACACCACAAACAATTGGCATAACTTGAGAGAATGATACTTCCACTCAAAAATCCGCTAGCCCTCTTATCACTATCACTAGTCACCACTTAAGTGCCAATTTCATGAGCCTTGGGGTTTCTTATATAGTGTGGAAAACTAGGGTTACACCATGTAACTCATGACTTTCCACATTCCTCATGATCCATGGGTTTTAACCTCCATGGAGTATCCATGGGTCACCACATGGGTTTAGCCCAACATGAAGAACTATGGATCATAAGTCCACATTATAAGAATGAGTGATTTACCAAATCAATCCCTATTTATTTAATTAGTCTCTTTTGATCACAAAATTATTTCCAAACTAATTTTGATCAATACTAATTAAATAATATTATTTCATATTAATTAAATAATATTATTTCATATTAATAAATCATAAATATCATCTTCTCATAAAAGTCTATCCAAATTGTTCTGATGCCATGCAACCAAAATGGACCATGCTACTCTCGAGTCAATTACATACCAATAATAGTTATGGGCTTAGACATATAATCCAACATATTGATACTCACGTCGTGAGTCCAGTCAAATTAGGGTTTCTGACACATGTCATGCTCTCAGACAACTACATTTTCGAAAGGCCATAACTTTTGCATACGAGCTCTAATTTTGACGTTCTTTATATCCACGCGAAAGTGGAGACGTAATATACAACTTTCATTTAGAATCCTAAGGCTAAAGAATAACCTATCATAAACTTATTTTTTTTACGATTCCCGGTGTCGTGTCGGTTTTGACGCGAAACTTCGACAGGTCATAACTTCTTCGTTATAACTTGGATTTCGGTGTTCTTTATATCTCCGAAATCCTTGTTACGACCACTACAAATTTCTTCTTAGATATCGGGTTTATCTAGCATTTTATTTTTTGATGCTTATCTTTATCCTTAATTTATTATATCACCATAATTAAGTAAAAAGCACATAAATTTACATAATACTCAAATAATTCAATTTTATTACTTCAAAATGAGTTACAATGGTTGACCTAGACTATTACATTATCATTAATGCTTAGCCCAGAAACACGGACGTTACAATTCTCTCTCACTTTGGATGATTCTGTCTCGTAATCATGCATCAGCAAATAAATGCAGATAGCGAATCATCATGTCACTCTCTGTTTACCAGGTGAGATTTGGCCCACTTGTATGTTTCCATCACATAAGCACTAAATCGACCATCTTGAGTCGCAACTTATTAGTCTTATGGTCAATGATCGCTTCTGGTTCTTCAACTAGCCTTTTGTTTTAATCCATCCTTAACTCAGAAATTGGAATTATGTCGGGAACTTCTCCTGTGAATTTCCTCAAATAACACACGTGGAAAGTGTTATGAATATCATCTAGTTCTTCTGGTAGTTATAGCTTGCAAGATTGGTTCCCGATCCTTTGAAGAACTTTAAACGGTCCGATAAACCTTGGAATCAACTTTCCCCTTTTACCAAATCTTATAAGTACCTTCCATGGCGATACTTTAAGTAAAACTGAATCTCCAACTTTGAATTTCATCGGTTGTCTTTCTTGTCAGCATAACTCTTTTGACGATCCTGGGCTGCTAACATCCTTTCCCTAATCACTTTCAGCTTTTCAGCAGTCTGATGGATTATCTCGGGTCCCATAAACTGCTTTTCTCCAACTTCAAGCCAACATGATGGCGTTCGAAACTTCTTGTTCATACAAAGCTTGATAAGGTGCCATCTTGATGCTCGAGTGAAAACTATTATTGTAGGAAAATTCTACCAGAGGTAAATATTCATCCCAATTACCTTGAAATTCCAGGGTACATTTTCTTAGCATATCCTCCAATGTTTGAATCGTTCGTTCGCTTTGACCATCGGTTTGCCGATGGTAAGCTATACATAAACACAACTCCGTACCTAATTCCTCTTGTAGACTTCTCCAAAACCTTGACGTGAAACGACTATCACGATTTGATATAATCGTTAAAGGAACACTGTGAAGTCTTACTATCTCCTTCACGTAAGCATTTGCAAGTTTATCCATGGACCATTTTTCATTGGCTGCTATGAAGTGTGCACTTTTAGTAAACCGATCAATGACCACCCAAATCATGTCGTGAACGCTCTTTGTTTTGGGTAGTTTAGTCACAAAACCCATGGTGATGTCTTTCCCATTTACCCATGGGTACAAGTAAAGGTTCTAAACTCCCATACGGTTTCTGATGTTGTGCCTTAACCCATACACATGTTACACACTTGGTCACATACTTTTCAACATCGAGCTTCATCGTCGGCCACCAGTAGTAGGGTTTCAGATCCCTATATATTTTTGTGTTTCAGGATGAATCGAGTACATGGTCTTGTGAGCTTCTTCCATTAGAAGATCCCTTATTCCTCCCATCTTAGGTACCCAAAT